>NC_133622.1:205405013-205721680 GCF_048593235.1 Sminthopsis crassicaudata
TTCCAATAGATTCAATAATCATCTTTATGCAAATTATTTTCACATTTCACCTTTCCTGACCTCCAGTCTTGTATTTCATCTCCTTCTTGGATATCTTTTTAAATGATTTTATTTTTTCCAATTACATGTGAAGGCAATTTTCAACATTGATTTTTCTGTAAGATTTTGAGGTTAAAATTTTCCCTAAGAGAGCATGAAATCTTGTAAAACATGTTTCCATATTAGTCATGTTGTTGAAAAAAGAAACGGAACAAAAGGGGAAAACATGAAAAAAAAAAAAACAAGGAAAGTAAAAATAGTATGCTTTGATCTGCATTCAGACTCCATCAGTTCTTTTTCTGGATATGGATAGAATTTTCCATTATAAGTCTTTTGGAATTGCTTTGAATCATTGTATTGCTGAGAAGAACTACAAGTCATAGTTGATCACATAATATTGCTGTTACTGTGTATGGTGTTCTCCTGGTTCTGCTCATTTCACTTTGCATCAGTTAATATAAGTCTTTCCAGGTTTTTCTGAAATCTGCCTGCTCATCATTTCTTATAGCACATTGGTGATGTCTTTTGATTCATGTGCAAATTGGATTTAAGTGAGGCAGAGTTGCGTGAAGTCTCTTCCAGAGTCATCACTGTCCAATGGCAGGACTGAATCAAGATGACTGGGGATGACTCAAGATCAATGGATGACCTTGTGATCTTTGATGAATAACCAAATTCTAAACACTCCACAGCACCTGTTTCACCTGCCTTCATAGTCATTGGGACAAATTGTTCTCATCTGTCCATTCTACCGGGAAGTCTTCATATGCTTGAGGTGGACACCCCCTAACTCACCATAGGGTTTGAGATCCCTTGGTTCCCCTCAACCTAGTTAGCCCATCTGCTGAAATGATTTCCTGGGGTATGGTCATTGTGCAGGCTACAGTTTCTTGGAGCTACAGGTGAGAGGTGGATTAGATGGACACCAAAAGTGGAAAGCAGCCCTGAAAAGGGCTCAGCAGCTCTCATCGCAGAGGTATCAGTCTTCCCTAAACATACTTTATGCTCTATTACATTCATATAAAACAAATCATTCATCAATTCTTCACTTGATGCGTATTTCCCAAATTTCTAGCTTATTGGATATCTTATGGACAAAGGGAGAGAGAATTTGTCTGACCTTGTCACTCCACACACACACTCCAGTGGCTCCCTATTACCTCAAGGTCCAAATAAAAACGCTCCCCTTGGCTTTTAAAGCTCTTTATAACTGGCCTCTTTTTAACTTTCTATTCTTCTTCAACTTTACCTCTGCACTCCCCCATACCAACATACTTTGTTATATGATACTGGTCGCTTTCTCACACAAAACAATCCATCTACTGATTTTGTGAAGCTTCCCTAATTTAGTCCTTTATCAAGAACTCTCTCCTATCTCACCTCAGTCTCTTGGCTTCCTTGAATTCCTACAAACACTAACTAAAATCCCCCCATCTAAAAGAAGCCATTCTAGTCCTTCCTAATTAACCTTCATGCCTCCCTTTCTATATGATCTTCATTTAATCCTGTACATATCTTAACTCTTTGGAATGAGGAGGGAGAGCACTTCAAGCAGGGAAACAGCAATCTTGATCCCATCAAGATTCATCTAAATGTCTCCTCTATAAGAAGTCCTCCTTAATGAATATAAACTGCATTTTTGTTTTTCTTCCCAGGTTACTTTTACCTTCTGAATCCAATTCTTCCTCGTGCAACAAGAAATTCGGTTCTGCACACATACATTGTATCTAGGATATAGTGTAACATATTTAACATTATGGGACTACTTGACATCTAGGGGAGAGGGTGGAGGGAAAAAGGGGAAAATTCGGAACAGAAGTGAGTGCAAGGGATAATGTTGTAAAAAAATTACCCATGCATATGTACTGTCAAAAAAAAGTTATAATTATAAAATTAATAAAAAATAAAATATCAAAAAAAGAAGCCCTCCCTGATTACCTTAATCATCACTGTTCTCTCTATCTCTTCAAATTACCTGGTACTTATTTTCTGTACAGCTTTATTAAATTATCTATGTACATTTTGTCATTTCCCTCTTTCTTCCTCTATCCAAAGAATAGAAGCTCTAAGAGAGAAGGAATAGTATTATTCTTGTTTTGTAACTCCAATACCTAATAGTGCCTGATTATAAATTCTTGTTGAATGTACTCAACATGTTTCTAGAGTTTCTGTCCCAAAGACAAATCTTTCCTGATTTTCCTTTTTGTGAGCAACAACAACAAAAAAAATTACAAGTAAATAAGTATGGGCTATATGTTGATGAATTAAGAAGGAACTCATAAAAATATTTGAGAGGATCTGAGAAAACTGGGATACTAATGCACTGTTGGTGAAGGTGAATTGATCCAAACATACTGGAGAACAATTTGGAACTATATGCAAAGGGCTATAAAACCACATACTTCTTGACCTAGCAAAACATTACTAGTAGGTCTGTAAAGAGAACATAAGAGGGAAAAGGACTTACATATGCAAAAATATTTATACCAACTCTTTTTTATTATGGCAAAGAATTAGAAATTAAAGAAATGCTCATCATCTGGGGAATGGCTAAACAAATTGTGGTCTAAGAAATGTCAAGCAGGTGCATTTCAGAAAAAACCTCAAAAAACTTACATGAACTGATGGAAAGTGAAGTGAGCAGAACCAGAAGGACATTGTGTACAGTAACAACACTGTGCAATGATCAACTCTGATTGACTTGGCTCTTTTCAACAACACAATGATCCAATTCTGATACAATTTCAAAGGACCCTATGAATGGAAACTGCTGTCCTTATCCAGAGAAAGAATTGCTGCAATCTGAATGCAGATTGAACATACTATTTTCACTTTTTTTCTTGTCTTTTTTTTTTGGTCTTCTTTCAAAACATGATTTTTTAAAATTAATTTTATAATTATGACATTTTTTACAACATTATCCCTTGTACTCCCTTCTGTTCTGAATTTTCCCTTCCTTTCCTCCACCCCCTTCCCTAGATGGCAGGCATTCCCATACATATTAAATATCTTATAGTATATCCTAGGTACAATATATATGTGCAGAACCGAATTTTGTTGTTGTTGTTGTTGTTGCAAAGGAAGAATTGGATTTGGAAGGTAAAAAATAACTTGGGGAGAAAAACAAAAAAATGCTAACAGTTTACACTCATTTCCCAGTGTTCCTTTTCTGGGTATAGCTGATTCTGTCCATCATTGATCAATTCACAACATGATTAATGTAAAAATAAATTTTTACAAGATTGCACTGTGTAAACTATATCAAATTTCTTGTCATCTTAGGGAGGGTGATATAAGGGAAGGGGGAAGAAAATTTGGAACTCATGTTTTAAAAATTAATGTTAAAATTGTCTTTATGTGTAATTGGAAAAAAATAAAATACTATTTAAAAAGAAAAAAAGAAGAGATCCTTCTTTTCGTGAGTGGGGGACAACAGGTATGGAATGTTGCATATACTCTCAGACCCTGTTGGTGTGTTGATTGATTTTTGCTCAATTTTTCCTTTCTTTTTTATTCTTTGTTCCAAGGGATGACTTGCCAGGTATGGCACGGGGGGGAAGGTTATTTTCAGAAATGAAGGTGATATTTTTTAAAAGTATAAATAAAATTTATTTATTTGCTTGTTTACTTATTTATTTGCTGAGGCAGTTGGGGTTAAGTAACTTGCCCAGGGTCACACAGCTAGGAAGTGTTAAGTGTCTGAGAACAGATTTGAACTCAGGTCCTCCTGACTTCAGGGCTGGTACTCCATCCACTGCGCCACCTAGCTGCCCCTTAAAAATTATTTTTAAAAAATCAGAGAGTGAGTTATAGCTTTTAGCCAGTACAAACTGGTCATTACATATTTTAGTTCAAGCTCTGAAGTAGTACCAAGGACTTCTAAGTAAATGATTCAGAGTAGGAGAGACAGGAAGGAAAAAAACAAACCACAGTAGCCTTTCCATCTGTTTTTTCATTTATCCCAGAACACTATCTACCCCTCACCATCCCCTTCTCTATTTATTTTTATTGGTTTGGTCTGTTTGTTTTTGAGATTGGGTCTTCTTTCTTTACCTAAGCTGGAAATACATCAGTCATTCCTGGCCCTGATCCTAATACAGATCAATCGTCGCAGAACTTTAACATGCTTGGTTTTTCCAACCTGGACCAATTCCTCAGGCATCTGGCAGCTTTCTTGGTTATTCACCATAATAGTGCCAGATAATTCAGGTCTGATCAGCTTTAGCCCTGTTACACCTCAGAATTCTCCCAAACGAGCAATTCACTGCCTCAGCTTCCCCTAATGGTAAAGATTCCAGGTATTTATTGCCCTTGTTCCTGGCTTTTTATTGATTCCTACTTAGGATCCTGAGTCCCCCCTGCTGTTCAACACACACACACACACACACACACACACACACACACACACACACACACACATGAACACACATGAACACACACACACACACACACCCTCTTTCCCCCAGTATATACAGGGACATCTGGGCCCCACGCACACTCATTCAATGTTGGCTTTTCACCTACGATACCACCTGGCTGTGTTAAGCTATTTCTGTTCAGATGAGATGGCTTCAAAGAGGGAAGCCAGAAAAGCAATTAGTCACTGATAATTAACAGACAAGAACTTGTTCAGAGAACTAAATGTTGTGATATCTGCTAAGATAGTGAGGAAAATCAGTACCCCGCCCCCTGACTAGGAGACAGAGGGGAAACAAGGAAAGGTAGGTGAGAAGAAGAGGTGCATAAGAGGACAGTCACCAAATGGTCCTTGCTACCCAAGGAGGCAAGAGAGCCGAGAGAGGGGTGTCAGACTAAGAAGAGAGAAGGGCTTGGGGAAATTATTTCTTCTCTTAAAACCAGAGAAATGGCCAGCTTGGGTCAGGCGTGGAAGCTAGGAACTAGGCAGAGAAGAGATGATAGAATCCACGAGGCCTGGACTCAGAATGGAATGTTTGGATCCTTGGATTCTATAGGTATTGGTGTTGGGGAAGACACACATACAAAGAAAGGGAGAGAAAGAATGAGAAAGAGAGAGACAGAGAGATGTAGAGAGAGAAAGAAGGGAAGAGAGAGACAAAGAGTCATCTTCTTAGGGAGATCATCCTGGAAGATGGGCCTTGATAGAATGGATAGATTCTAAAAAAGCAAGAATCTTGGTGGGAAAAGCATTTGCAGAGGAAGATATGGTCCTTTGAGATCTCAGAAACAGTAAGAACTTTGTCTTAGCCTCTCACTTCTACAGCAAAAAGACCCTCATGATTGTCACCAGAGAAGCCAAAAACTCTCACTTGTGTCCCTCTCATTTCAGATCTAGCTGCTGTTTTTGAGCTTTCACAGAACTCCAGAATCTTGGCGATGGAAGGGAACCTGGAGATCACCATGTCCTTCCCCGGAAAGCTGAGCAGCATGTCCCTCTTTCCTAAGTTTCAGTCCTCACTGATGATTAGTTCCAGTGTTATGAGTATAGTGTCCAGAGACTGGGATCCTTGTTCCTGGTCCAAGTGAGGAGGAGACTGGATCAGCTTCCCATTCTGGGAGCGGAGTCATCTATCTGCTTGACTGACAGGATTCCTTGGCTTCATAACCTACTTCTGAAACTTATTGACTGTGTGACTTTGGGCAAATCATTTGACCTATCTGGGCCTCAGTTTCCTAAAATGTAAAATAACAATAATAATACTTGTACTGAACAACTTATGGGGTTGGTGCAAGGAAGGCACCTGATGAATGTGAGCTGTTGTTCCAAGGACACCTAGTACAGTGGAATGAGTTCTGCCTTTGGAATGAGGGAGTCTGAATGGGAGCCCTGCTTCTGCCCCTTATTAACTATCTGTGTGGTCTGAGTTTCCTCATCTCCAAAGTGAGGTTGGGCTGGATGATCCCTAAGGACTTTTCTAGCTATAAAGTTATTATCAGGAAATTTTTCTGTCTCACAGAAACACTGGAATGTCCCAAGGACCTGTTGTTATTGTTTTTGACCAATAATGCAAGGTCACTCTGAAAAGGTTACACAAATATTAAACACATCTTTTATGGGCCACAGTAAAATACAAGTATATTCAATCAAAGAAAGGATTAAAAATGAACTGGACATTAAGTAACTTAATCCTAAAGAAAGGGTGGGTCAAAAAACAAATCATAGGAAGAATATATAATTTCATTAAAAATAATAATAGCAATAAGATAAAATCCCAAAAATTTTGAGATACAGCCAAAGCAGTTCTTAGGAGAAATTTATCTCTCTAAATATTTTCATCAGTAAAAGAGAGAACAGAACAACAAAAGAGCAGGCAAACAAAACATCTAGAAAAGCAATAAATTATACTGTCTTCAATTAAAATTCCCCCAAATTAGAAATACTGAAACTCAATGAAGTTGCTAACAAAATTCAACCCTATTAAATTAATAAATAAAACAAGAAACTGATCTTTTAAAGAAATAAACTATTAGTTCATTTGACTTTTTAAAAAAGAAAGGTAAATCAAAATGTCAATATTAAAAATGAAAAAGGGGAACATTATAACAAAGAAAGAAAAGAAATTATTTGATAATATTTTGCTCATTTATATATTAATAAAAGTCTAAATGAAATGAATAAATATTTATGAAAAATGTAAAATGACCAGATTACCAAAATAAGAAATAAAAGTTAAATAACCCAATCTCAGAAAAAGACATTGAACAATTCATAAATAAACTACTAAAGAAAAACCCCTGGAACCAGATGGTTTGACAAATAAATTATATCAAATAATTCAAAGAAATTAATTCCAATATTATACAAGCTTTTTGAAAAAAAAATAGGAAAAGAAAAGATCCTACTAAATTCCTTCTATGATATAAACTTGTTCTTTGATATCTAAAGCGGGGGGAGTCAAAACAGAGAAAAAAAACTATAAATCAATATCCCTAAGGAATGTACAAATTTAATAAAGTTAGCAAGAAGACCACACCAAAATATCACTAAGTTTATATGCTATGACCAAGCAGGATTTATATTAGGAATGGAGAGCTAGTTCAATATTAGGAAAAGCAGACACATAATTTATCATATTAATAACAACAATTAAAATAATAAGGTTATAGCAGCAGATGCAGAAAAAGTTTTTGATAATATACAATGCCCACTTTTGTTTTAAAGGGAAAAACCATTAGAAAACAGAAATAACTGAGTATTTCTTTAACATAATTATTATTTATTTAAAAGCAGCAGCCAGCATTATGTGTAATGAAGACAAATTGGAAGACTTTCCAGTAAAATCAGGAGTAAAGCAAATATTTTACTAACCTCTCAAAGGATTACTTTTTAGACCAAAATGAAAAAAAAAAAATACAAAGTATTTCCAGATTCAAGCCAACAAATATTTATTAAGTATTTACCAAATGCCAGTTACTGCATTAAGATTTTTGGGGTACAAATAGAAGCAAAAAGCAAAAGAGTCCCTGCTCTCAAGGAACTTATAGTCTAATGAGAGAAGATAGTACACAAAAGGAAGCTAAAAAGTTAGGGGATAGGAGTGGGAAATATGGGAGAAGAGCCTAAAGAATAAGGAGTGGGACATAGAGAAAAATGAAGTAGCAAACATGAGTGACCTGGGGGGTCCTTCCTTCAAGGAGATTCTAAGAAGAAATGATCAAAGAAAGGGATCTCAGAAGTAGAGGGATCTTCTGAGTTAAGAAAACTGCTGGGGGCTTAGTGCAAAGGCAGCTTCCAGGGTGAAGAGAAACAAAGGGCCAAGAATTTCAAGGGAAATAGTGAAAAAGTTGGAAAGGGGGAGATCTCAAACTATACCATAAAATGTTGTTATTGTTATTCATTCAGTTGTCTTATAGTTGTGTTCAACTCTTTTTGATCCCACTTGGGGTTTGCCATTTCCTTCTCCAGCTCATTTTACAGATGAGGAAACTGAGGCAAACTGGATTAAATGACTTGCTAGCAAATGTCTGAGGCCAGATTTGAAATAAGAAAGATGAGTCTTCCTAATCCTAAGCAGGGAATTCTATCTATTGCACTATCTAGTTGCCCCATATTAAAAGGTAGTAATCATCAATACGATTTGGTACTGGCAAAGAAATAGAGAGGTTGATTAGTAGAACTAATTAATTATACATTATTTAGAGGAGGAAGAACTGAGAACAGTAACTTAATATTTGATAAACTCAAACTATTTGGAGGTAAAAAGATACTATTTTTTAAAAACTACTGAGAAAACAGGAAAGCTATCTGACAGAAATCAGATACAGTCTAGCATTTCATACAAGTTCAAAATGGGTACAGGACTTTAAAATGAAGGATGTTATAAATAGAGGAGAAAGGAGAAAATACCTTTTGTGATGAATGAAAATTTCCAAAAGACAAAGTTTCTGAGTAAATTTAATTGATTTTTATTAACTAAGAAATAATTGATTAATTAGCAAATAATCAGTTAACTAGCAAATAATAAAATGAGCTCATTTGTTCCTCTCAGTAGCAAAGACAACCTGTAGGACTTCGATACTTATAAAGCCTTTGGAAAAGGGCATGCATCTGAGGGTGGAAATCAGCTCTGATTGTTAACAAGTAATGAAAGAGAATAAATATTATAATGAGAGATAGGCTTATTCTAATGAGAATCTGAGAGACATGATTTTGATCACTCAGTCTAGGTTAAAGAGATATATCTCTATCCATATCATCCAGTCTGGGATAATCTGAAAAAAGGAGGAAATTTTCTCTTTCTGACTAAAACATAATGATCTGGAATCTACCAATTCACCTAAACTAGAATTTCTTTGCCTTTTGATAATCTAAGTTTTCCTGGTTTTGCCCCAGATCTCATCTCATTACTTCAAAGACCCTCTAAATAACCTACAGGTGATGATTTCTGAATGAGGAAATAGGAAGGGGAAAACTTTAGTCCCAATTCAATAACTGTTAATTAACATGAGAGAAAGAATGATTTCTCTCAATTTTGAATCTGTTGATAGGGGGAAAGTTCATAAAGGATAGAGAAGATTATAGAAGATAAAATGAACAATTTTGATTATATAAAATTTTAAGTTTTTTTCCCTGCACAAACAAAATCAAAACAGCTAAAATTAAAAGAGAAGAAGGTAATTGAAAAAACATTTTGTATCGAGTTTCTCTGATAAAGATCTCATTTCCAAAATATATCGGGGACTGATTCTAATTTATAAGAATATAAGCCATTCCCCAATTGATGTGGTTAAAGGATATAGTCAGTTTTCAGAGAAAAAAGTCATGCTTATAAACAGTCATATTAAAAATTTGTTCAAATATCAATAGAGCAATGCATATTAAAACAACTCTGAGGTTTTATCTCATACCCATCAAACTGGCATAATGGACAACAAATGGAAAATGCTAGAGAAGCAGTACAAAAATAAACATTAAATTGTGAATGGGGCTGTAAACTGGTTTAGCCATTCTGAAAGGCAATTGGAAAATTATGTACCCAAATTTATTAAGCTGTGATCTACTTTAACCCAGTAATAATACTAATATGTCTATACCACAAAAAGATAAAAGAGCAAAAAAGGCCTATATGTACAAAAATATTTAGAGTGGCTCTTTTTTGTGGCGACTAAGAATTAGATTCTATGAATGTGCTCATCACCTGGGGAATGGTTGAGTATATGGGTATATGTTGATGTAATGAAATACTATGGTGATATCAGAAATAACAAAAGTAAAAGTTTCAGAGACTGGAAAGATTTGTATGGACTTATACAGAATGAAATGAGAACAAGGACAACTTATTTAATAACGACATCAAAAAGATAAACAATTTTGAAAGCAGTCTAGCCAATACAATTACCAACCGCAATTCCAGAAGACTCATGATGAAAATGCTACCTAAAAGAGAGGTGATAAATTTAGAATGCACATTGAGCCATATAGTTTTGGGACATGGCCAATGGGGGAATTAATTTTGCTTGATTATGCATAATTTATAGGCAGCTAGGTGGTACAGAGGATAGAGCACTGGGCTTGAAGTCAGGAAGACTCATCTTCCTGAATTGAAATCTGACTTCAGATATTTATTGAGTATGACCTTGGTCAAATCATTTCACCCTGTTTGCCTCAGTTGTAAAATGAGCTGAGAAGAAAACAGTAAAGCATTCCAATATCATTGTCAAAATGGTCATGGGAAGTTGGATATGACTGAAACTACTGAACAATATTCATAGTTATTACAAAGGGTTTATATTAATTTCTTTTTCATTGAAAGGGAGGGGTTTTTTGTTAATTGAAAAAAATGCAAATTTAATCTAAAAAAAACCTCACCTAAACACACTGAAAAGGTATTAGGAACTCAGACCACACTTATTCCCTCTAATCTTCCAGATCTCTGTGAAAGGTATTTTTTATTTTTCCTTTATTCACAGGAGACTGTCTCCAACCACCCCATCGATAACATTTCATTTTAGCTGTGCATTCCTAGGCAAGTCATTTGCCAGTTGTCTTGGTCTCATGTCCTCATCTTAAAGTGAAACCATTAGACTTTGATTCTGTGATCTCAGGTTCTATAAGCTCCGGGTTTTATCTCACAGGATTCCTAGATATAATACATACTTTTTTCCTTTTGCTATAAATATCACCTTCTTTTGATAAATTTTTTACAGAAACATGCATTCATCCATTTGTCCATCCATCCATCCATCCATGATCTGAAGTCTGGAGAATCAAGTTTGGAGCCTTAGCTTCATAATTTTGGGCAAAACACTTAATATCTCTGTTTCTTTACCAGAAACAGTGCTGCTTATACTACCTACTTTTCAAGATTATTATGAAAAATATTTTATAAGTCATAACATATTACACAAATAGTTTATTATTAGGAATAGGGACTCATGAAGGAAGGATGGTAGGAACTTCTCTGCCAATGCAAATCCATAACTTTTTTTCTACTTTTAGTCTGAGAAAGTTACCTAGAGCACTAAAAAGTTATTGAGTGATTTGTTGAAGACTATAGCCATCATGTGTTAAAGGTAATATTTGAAGTCACATCTCTCTGGCTCTTAGGGCAGCTCTCTCCCTTATATACCATGTGATCTTTCATTATTATCATTATTAATTCAACAATAACTTTTATGTGCAGAATACTTTGCTGGAGGTGGTGGTTCTGGGGAATAGACAGAGGTAAAGTAGAGGGGTTCATCTGCTTTCACAGATCTCATGGTCTAGCAGAAAGGATGTAATTATGGAATTATGAACTTTTATATGGTATTTCCAGATTTGTGATGTTATGTACATTATCTTTTCTGAGCCACATGACAAACCTGTAAGGTAAGTTATAGATGTGAAAAAAAGTAACAATCATAGTTAAAATTTAGAATGTGCTTTAAGGTTTGTAAAGACAAACATCTCAGGCAAAACTCTGTGAGAGAGGAACTGATTGTTCATTTTACAGATATGGAAACTGAGAATCAGAAAGATTAAGTCATTGGCCCACAGTCACATAGATAGTAAGTAAATATTTGAAATGAGATTTAAACCTTGCTTTCTAAAAAATTTTTTAAAGTTATTATTATGACTTCACTGTCATTGATGAAAATGAACATACAAAAGATTGTACGTGAAACCAGGAACCTAAGTTTTATTTTAAAAGAGGTATACATCAATCTTAATCTAAAGCTAAACTAAACTGTACACCCCTCTTGTCTGTGTTTCATTCTGAATGTCTTACTCTCATCTGTTTATTGTGTTCATTTTTCTTTTTCTTTTCTATTCATTATCATCCTCCAATAAAAGCTGTCCCTTATAACAAGTGATTTTAGTCAAACAAAATAAATTTGTCTTTTATTGGCAATATCTACAAATGTACATCTTATTCTGTACCTAGAGTTTGACACATAGTTATACATTTGATGCTTTTGAAACAGAAACCAGTATACAGTACAATATCACAACCATGATTTAGAATAGGATAGGAGAGAATGGGATAATAGGATAACATAGAACAGCATAGGGTAGCGTAGGATAGAGTAGGATAGCATAGAATAGGATAGGATAATATAGGGTAGAGTAGAATAGTATGGGATAACATAGAATTGAGGAGGATAATATAGGGTAGGGTAAGATAATATAGGCTAGGGTAGGATAGTATAGAATTGGGGAGGATAATATAGGATTGGGGAGGATAATATAGGATAGGGTAAGATAATATAGGATAGGGTAGAGTAGCATAGGATAGCATAGAATAGAGTAGGATAATGTAGGGTAGGGTAGGATAATATAGGGTAGAGTAGGATAGTATAGGATAACATAGAATTGAGGAGGATAATATAGGGTAGGGTAGGGTAGCATAGGATAGAGTAGGATACTGTAGGATAAAGTAGAATGCATTAGGCCAGGGGCTAGGCTAGCACAGATAGCATCAAATAAGCTAAGACAGGACAAAACAGGGGTCCACAGTGCAATATGAGATCAGAGGACAAGAAGATCCAAAAAACATCCCTTGCTTGTCATTCTCACTCATCCCTCTCAGCTTATCCCTCCCCTTTCTCCCTTTCTTCTCCTCCTGCTGCGCCTCTCTCACAAACCCCCTCTGGGTTCTTTCAGCCTGCAAACTCCTGATTCCCCTGTGGGAGGTAGTTGTCTCTGAACTGAAGAGCACTGACTTTTGCAGGCATGGCCACCCCAGAGTGTCCTAGATGCTCTCTGGACCTCCCTGAATTCTGCAGAGCTGTGGGTCTCTGGGTATTCATAACTGCCTCTCTGGCTATGTAAACATGATGCATTTCAAGGGAGTTGTTATCCAAGTGGAGTATTGTGACTAATGAAATCCATGAAGACTTCCCTGTTTGATAGTCTTGGACACCAAAGGCTCTAGACAAAGCAGAATCCTCTAACTGCATTATGGGACAGCATGGTACATTGGAATAAGCACTGGCTTAGGCTCAGAAGACCTAGGTTCAAATTCTATCTGTGATGCTCATTCTCTGAGTGAGATTGGGCAAGTCACATAACTCTCTGGCCATCAGAGGGAAAAGTCAATGTAACAGCTAGTAACTGATAATTAGTAGGCAACGACTTGATCAGAGAGACTAAATGGTCAGATACCTGCTCCAAATGTGGGTAAAAAGCAGGATTTGGGCCCATAGGTAGGGTGGACTAGAAGACCTCTGAAATTATCACATGAATGGAGATTTTAAATTATTTTCTTTTATTTTTTTAAATTTTCTTTTACCATTTAAAAAAAATTCTGAGGTTCAAAATCTCTCCCTCCCTCCAGTTTCTCCCTTACCTTATTAAGAAGGTAAGGGGCAGCTAAGTGGTGCAAAGGATAGTGCCAGCCCTAAAGTCAGGAGGACTTAAGTTCAAATTTGGCCTTAGACACGTAACACTTCCTAGCTGTGTGACCCTAGCAAGTCACTTAACCCCAATTGCATCAGCAAAAAAAAAAAGTAAGCAATATGATGCTAGTTATACATATGAAGTCATGCAAAATACATGTCCATATTAGCCAAGTTGCAAAAAAAAAAAAAAAAAAAAAAAAGCAAGAAAAATAAAGTAAAAAAGTTTGCTTCAATCTGCACTCAATTCAACAGTCCTTTCTGGAAGTGGACAGCATTTTCATTGTGGGTTCTTTGGAATTATTTGGGATTTTTGTTTTGATCAGAGAAGCTAAGTTGCGACCTTTAATCATCCTACGATGTTGCTATTACTTTATAGTGTTCTCCTGGTTCTGCTGATTTTACTCTGCATCAGTTCATTTAAGTTTTCCCAGGTTTTTGCTGAAACCATCTCCCTTGTCATTTGTTATAGCACAATAATATTCCGTCACAATCATATGTCACAATTTATTCAGTCATTCCTCAATTCATGGGCATCTCCAAAGAATTTCCAATTCTTTGCCACCACAAAAAGAGCTGCTATAAATGGTTTTGTACATGAGTGATTTTCCCTTTTTTTTTATTTTCTTGGGACACAGACCTACTAATAGTATTCTTGGATCAAAGGATATGTATAATTTTTATAGTCCTTTGAGCCTACAAACTGGGGCTTTAGGGATGAGAAAACACTTAAATGCAATGAGCCTTGGTTTCTTCACCGACAGCTAATGATGATCAAGACAATAATGATCCTAGCCAATGTTAATGTAATACTACTCATATATTATGTCATCTTCTCCTCACAACTACTCTGGGAGGTAAGTACTATTATTATCCCTAGTTTACAGGTGAAGAAACTGAGATTGGCAGGATAAATGACTTGCCTAAGGTCATATAACTCATAAATGTTGGAGGTCAGAGTTGAATTTGACTCTTCCTGATACAAATCCAGCACTCTGTCCATCTAGAATTCTCTCACAGGATGATGGAGTTAAAGATTACCCCAGAAAAATTGAAGAAATAAATCTTTTCTTCAAGGGAACAGGAAAGAGGGGGAATTATGGGTGTGGAATTGTCAGACACACTTGATACATTTATTGGTTTTGCTAAATTGCTTTCTTTCCTCTTTTTTTCCTCTTTTTTCTTTCTTTTTTAAAAAATCAATTGTAGGTAGGAAGTGGCTCAATGGGTAGGGGCAAGGGAACAATATATTTGGAGAATAAGTCAGGAAGCTCTGAGTTCAAATACAGTCTCAGATACTAGCTGTGTGATCTTGGAGAAATTATTTAACTTTTGTCTGCCTCAGTTTCCTCAATTGTGAAATGGGGGTAATCATAGCCCCTATCTCATAGTATTGTTGTAAGGATCAAATGGATCATATTTGTGAAGTGCTTAGTACAATGCCTCACGTTTATAAATGTCCAGTAATGTCACAGGTCCAGTTATCCCTCACTCCATTCTCTACTACAACCTCCCAAAAACCAGTGGTCTCCAACAATAACAGCTCTTGTTCCAGAAGAGTCAGAGCAACCTTAGGATGGGGTATCGGGCAGAAGGGGATGGCTCATTTCCTCCCAGGCTCTGAGGAAGAGACAACTCAGCTTTTCTCAGGGAGAAAATTGCCACCCGCTCTTTCCTATGACTTTCTTTCATAACCCCAGGGACCTAGTTAGGGAACTTTAGAGACCAAACATCCCTGGATGTCTGGAACTCCCCAGAGAGGGACTCTGTCCGCTCCCAGCTTTCCACCACAGGGGGCTAGAGCATGATAATTGCTGTGGGAAAGGCAGGGCTGAAAGCTCGTCTCTTTTGGGGGAGGGAAAGCTTGCCTCGTCTCTCCCTGGGTTTAGTGGCTCAAAGGAGCAGCGGACCTGACTTCCAGGCACACCAGCTGATTTTGACCATCATCCCGACTCCTGAGGCATCAGACAAGACCAGATCTCTACAGTCTTCAGGCTGCATCACTCACTCATGCAGCCTGCCAATCTGGATGGCCGCCAAAAGCCTGGAAGGTTCATGGGAGGTCAGAACTGAAAAAGCCCAATAATAACTCACATTTATATAGCACTTTAAGGCTTATAATATCCTTTATAAATATCGCTTTCAGTCAAGTCCAATTCTTCACGACCTCATTTGGGGTTTTCTTGGCAAAGATGCCAGAGTCTTTTGCCATTTCTTTCTCCAGCTCATTTGACAGATGAGGAACTGAGGTAAACAGGATTAAGTGAATTACCCAGGATCACACAGCTGGCAAGTGTCTGGGATCAGATTTGAACTCAGTCCTCCTGACTCCAGGCCAGTGCTCTATACACTGAACTACCTAACTGCCTATTCTGTGAAATGGGTGCTATTAATATCCCCATTTTGTAGGTGAGAAAACTGAGACTGAGAAAATGAAGGGATTTGTTGATAGTAAGATTTATACATTGCTTTACGGTTTATAAAAATACTTTATACCCAAATATAAATTTTTCAATTGAAAAGCGCTCTAGAAAAAAAAAAAAAAAAAGATTTTAGCAATGCCTGCTAAGTAGTAACACTGCAATTTGTTTCATGACTCATTGAGACCCAGATGTTGATCACCTTGCGGCTAACTTCAGGTAGCTAGGTGGTGCAACAGATACAGCTCTGGACCAGGAGTCAGGAAATCAGAGTTCAACTTTGGCTCTATACTCTTACCAGCTGTGATTCAGGGCAATCCACTTAACTTCTGTATATGCTCTCCTCTGTAAATAATAGCACCTACCTCCCTGAAATGTCACAAGGATAAAATGAGATAATATTTGTAAAGAGCTTTGCAAACTTTAAATAATAAATTTAAATAAATTCCAGCTCTTCCTCCTCCTCCTCTTCCTCCTTCTCTTCCTCTCTTCTTTTCTTCTTTTCCTCCTCTTTCTCTTCTTCTCTTCCTCTCTTCTTTTCTTCTTTTCCTCCTCCTCCTCCTTTTCCTCCTCTTTCTCTTCTTCTCTTCCTCTCTTCTTTTCTTCTTTTCCTCCTCCTCCTCCTTTTCCTCCTCTTTCTCTTCTTCTCTTCCTCTCTTCTTTTCTTCTTTTCCTCCTCCTCCTCCTTTTCCTCCTCTTTCTCTTCTTCTCTTCCTCTCTTCTTTTCTTCTTTTCCTCCTCCTTTTCCTCCTCTTTCTCTTCTTCTCTTCCTCTCTTCTTCTTTTCTTTTTTTCCTCCTTCTCCTCTTTCTCCTTTTCCTCTTCTTTCTACTACTACTATTACCATTACTATGACTACTACTATTAGTACTATTACTACTATCATTAACTTTCTGGAAGTCTTAACTGGGCTGGTCTTTGGACAGCAGATTCAGTCCATATTTTCAGCTTAGCAGGAATTACAGGTTTTACTCTCTCTTGGTAAGAGGTGCTCTCTTTCCAAAAGCCCTGTGGGATGGGTAATGAAAGTATTAGGAGTCCCATTTTACAGATCGAGGTATCAACCAGATTAAGTGATTAATAAGCCAGAGCTAGGAGATGAAAAACAGGTTTCCTGACTTCACTGTGATATTCCTTCTACTACCCCCATTGCCTTTCCAACATGGAAACTTCTGAACTAGTGCAGGATCCATTCTTCAGAAGGATATTGTTTGGGGCCACATGAAATATTTAGTGATTTTTAAATGTTTAAAAAGTTTCTGCTCTATTTTTTAAAATCAAAAGGTAGAAAATAACCCCCAGTAATTGCTTATCCAGGTTCTTCCCTCCTCTCCCCATTTGCTGTCAATCCTCCATTGTTGAGAGTTGAAGACTTTCTAGCCACACTTCCCATTTAAATGGGATCTGAGCTGCCCCAAGAATAAGTTGCTTCATTGAAACTTCATTCAACTTTGTCTTGGGCCCTTCCTTGGCACCCTGGACCTCTCAATTGTCTTAACAATACTAGGGAGGTGCAAGCAAGTGGACACCCAATGAATAAAGGGAAACTCCATTAGACCTAGAGACCTTCCTCCAAGGAGAAAGGAGGAGATGTGCAGTTAATGAGGCTCCCTCACAGCAATACATTTTAAAAATGCTATTCCATGTTAACACTTTGAAAGTCATGAGGCTGGAACATTTACTCCTCAGGGATAAGTGTAGTTGGTACAATTCACAGCTAAAAAGCCCGAGGTCTCCTTAAGATCTTCAAAAATTGAAATAAAGGAAATAGGCAACTAGGGGGCCCAGTCTCAGGCCTGGAATCAGAGAGACATCTTCCTGAGTTCAAATCCAGCCTCAGACACTTACAAGCTATGTGACCTAAAACAGGTCACTTAACCCCATCTGCCTCTGTTTCCTTATCTATAAAATAAGCTGGAGAAGGAAATGGCATACTACTCTAGTATCTTTACGAAGAAAATTCCAAATGGGGTCACAAAGAGTCAGAGTGAAACAACAGCTAAATAATAAAAAAAAAAAAAAAATAAAGGGATCAAAGAATCTTAAGTTAAGGAATACCTGTGGAAAAGGATGTGTAGCAACATTACAGAAGGGTTTGGAGTCCAATGAGCAAGGACACATTTGTACCCAAGGGGAAGGCTGGAATACTTCTAGCTTCTGGCTTTTCTCTGCTTCTGGAGCTTGTTCAGAAGGCTGTCTGGAATAGGGGTGAGAAATATGCCCTCAAGTTACTTACCTGGGAATGCAATGATCTGGCCTATATGCCAGAAATCAGAGAAAGAGGAAAATAACTTGTATGTATAAAATATTTATAGAAACTATTTTACAGTAGCAAAAACTTGAAAAATTAAGAGGGTACCCATCTATTTAGAAGCGACTATCCATTAAGAAATAAATGGCAAAATGGATGATTTCAGAGAAACCTGAGGAGGCTTATCTGAACTAACGCAGGGTAAAGTGAGCAGAACCAGAACAATTCAAACACTGCAAACAATTTTAGAAGACATAAGAACTCTGATCAATGCAGTGACCAATCATGATTCCAGAATAATAAAACATGCTACCTATCTCTGACAGAGAAGATGGTCGCAGGATGTAAAACGAGACATATGGTCAATGGAAGAATTTTATTTCATTCAACATCTTTGTTACAATTTTTCTTTTTCTTTTCCCAATGGGAATAAAGGAAGATGTAAGAAAGAAGAAATTTGATTTTTGTTCATTAAAATTTTTTTAATTAAAAAAACAAACAAACTAGGTATGAGGGATCTCACCCCATAATTTAGAGGCTCTTTGGAAACTTTTGGCCCATAAATTTCCAAGGAAATTACAGCCTTGGCTCCCATTGGCTATTGCAGGCCCCCTTTCCTCTGAGACTGAGCCAGAGGACCTGTGGTCAGGGATAAGCAATGGCTAAAGATGCCAAGTTTAGATTCGCACACCAAGGTTGAGATAATTATTATCTTTCATCTCCAACTCGGAGATGGAAAGCAGACTGGAGCTCCCATGGATCGCCATGAATCCATGGATTCCACCATGGAAACAGATGGGATAGGATTGTGAGACTCATATTTAAAAATCATAGAATACTGGAAGAATTCCAAAGAACATCTAGTCCCACCCCTTAATGAGCTTATCAAGTCATGGAAAAACAGGGACCAAAACCCAGGTCCTCTAATGAGTCCCTGCCAAAGCTGGTCTACAACCATGTGGCCCCCAGGGAGATATTTCATTTGATTTCAGTGAAATCAATTGGAAAGATCACTGGACCTAGAGCCTGTAGACTTGGGGTCAAATTTAGATCTGCCACAGACAGACTGAGTAACAGTGAGCAAGTCATCCTGGGCAAGTCTGAGCCTCCTTTCTTCATCTGAAAAATGAAAATAATAATAATAGCTTCTTTATTCAGCTCACAGTCATTGTGGAAATCAAATCAATCAGTGTATAAGAAAGGAATCTAAGCTGTAAAGCACAGAGCTTTCTTGTTTATTTGTCTTTCTTTCTGCCTCCTTTCTATTTTTTCCTTCCTCTCTCCTTTCCTCCCTCCCTCCCTCTGTCCTTCCATCCTTCTCTCCCTTCCTTCCCTCCCTTCCTTCCCTCCCTTCCTCCCTCCCTTTTTTCCTCCCTTCCTTCACTCCCTCCTTTCTTCCCTTCACTCTCTCCTTTCCTCCCTTCTTCCCTCCTTTCTTCCCTTCCTTCCTTTCTCTCTCCCTTCCTCCTTTCCTCCCTCACTCCCTCTCTTCCTTCCCTCTCTTCTCCTTCCTTCCTTTCCTTTCTTTTTCTTTCTCTCTATCTTCCTTCCTTTCCTCCTTCTATCCCTTCCTCCTTCTTCTTCCTTCTTTCCTTCCTTCCTTCCTTCCTTCCTTCCCTCCTCCTTTCCTCCCTTCTTCTTCCTTCCTTCCTCCCTCCCTTCTTTTCTCTTTCTTTCTTTCTTTCTTAATTTCTTTCTTTCTTTCTTCCTCCCTCCCTTTTCTTTCCTCCATCCCTTCTTTTCTCTTCCTTTCTTTCTTCCTTCTTTCCTCCCTCCCTTCCTCTCTCCTCCCTCCCTTCCTTTCTTTCTTCCTTCTTTCCTCCCTCCCTTCCTCTCTCCTCCCTCCCTTCCTCCCTTTCTTTCTTTCTTTCTTTCTTTCTTTCTTTCTTTCTTTCTTTCTTTCTTTCTTTCTTTCTTTCTTTCTTTCTTTCTTTCTTTCTTTCTTTCTTTCTTTCTTTCTTTCTTTCTTTCCTCTCTATCTTCCTCCCTTCCTTCCTTCCTTCCTTCCTCCCCTCCTCTATCTTTCTTTCTTTCTCCTAAAACCAGAACAGCCTCGGAGAGCCCTGATAGGAGCTGGATGAGCCCTGTTTGGTGAGAAGCTGCCATTTCCCACTCTAGCCTGCCTGATCCAGAGGGTGAATGTTTCTAACCACAGGAGCTTTGGCTTGGGCACGGCATAGGAGCCACCATGTTCAGCACGTGGCCGCACTTTCTGCCCTTCCTCTGCTCTCCATAGACAGGGCCCTACTTTCATGCTGGGCAGCTCCAGGCCGGTCATCTCAAAGACACTGGAGAGCATTTGGGTTTCTGTCTCCCCACAGCCTTGTTTGTGGGGACCACCCATGCTGAGTCACAGTCAACTCTCCCAGCCTTGGTTCAGTTTCATGGAAAGTTACAGCAAAGTTCTCCCCATAAAGTTGCATGGAAAGTTACAGAATTTCACTGGGAAAACTACAGCCCTCAGGACCTCATTGCTTGGCAACCTCACTGCTAAGGCACTGCCCCTGATAGTCTCCTGCCCTGAGGAGCCACACCCTGAGCCAAAGCAGCCTGGGTGAGTTAGAGAGTTTTCTCCCCATTTCAGAGAAGAGAAGAGTGAGGTGTCATGGAGAGTAGGTTTGGGAATGATCTGCCCTGCAGTAAGATCTGGCCACTTGTCCTACCAGGCTGAACTGCTCCTGGAAAACCTTACCAAGTGATCTTATCTTAGTGTTTTTTCAACAGAATTTAAGGCTACACGCAATCCTTTACTAATTATCCTGTGAGAACAGAGAGGCAGCTGGCACAATGCATTAAAGCCTTGTTTCCAATGTCTCCTGGCTGAGGGGTTCCAGTTAAATTGCTTAAATTCTCAGTGTCCTGGGTATTCTTTAAAGCTGCAAAATTCAGAGTGTGGGTTGGTCTACCTGTGTTGGCATGGAGGGTTTCTCATTGATAATTCCCTAAATCAAGGAAATTATGGGTCTGGAGAAAGGAGAAAGAAAGAAGAGAGAGAAAGGAGAGAAAAGAAAGAAAGAAAAAGAAAGAGAAAGGAAGGGAGGAAGGAAGGAAGAAGGAAAGAAAGAGAAAAGAAAAGAGGGAGTGACAGGGAATCTGACAAGGAAAACTGAGGCTGGAGACCCTAAAAAGAGTCACTTTCCACCTTATCGTGACCTAGAAGCCAGCCCAACCCCACCCCTGTTAAGTACCACTAATTTACCTTTCTATAGAGTTCAGCTGACATCACCCAAGTTTTCCATAGAGCTGCACTAAAGCTAAGTACCCCTACTTAACTTTCAATAGAACTGAATTCACGTTAAGTACCTCCACTTAAGCTCTATACAATTTGAACTATCACTAATCAAACTTTCTATAGTCTTACTGAAGCCTATTCAAACCCAATAGCTCGGGATTGTCTCTAATCATATATACGTGGGTGGGTGGGCGGAATGGACAGAACTCTAATTCCATCAAAGAGTTCTGCTCCATTTGAGATCTCTTGATGATTTATAATAAACTTTTACTTCTACTTTTACTTATAATTTAGTAAATTCTTTTACTTCACCCGCACCTTGTCTCATCAAAAGCCTGCACATCCCCAACAGGAGGAAGGAAGGAAGAGGAAGGGAGGAAAAGAGGAAGGAAGGAAGGAAGAAAGAAATTAAGAAAGAAAGAAAGAAAAAGAAAGAAAGAAGGGAGGGAGGAAAGAAGGGTGGGTGGAAGGAAGAAGGAAAGAAAGAGAAAAGAAGGGAGGGAAGGAAGAAGGAAGGAAGAGGAAGGAAGGAAGGAAGGAAGAAAAAAGAAAAAGAAAGAAGAAAGGAAAGAAGGAAGAAAGAAGAAAGGGAGGAAGGAAAGAAGGAAGAAAGAAAGAAAGAAAAGAAGGGAGGGAGGAAGGAAGGAAGGAAAGAAGGAAGGAAGAGGAAGAGAGGGAGGAAAGGAGGGTGAGAGGAAGAAAGGAAGGAAGAAGGAAAAAAAGAGGAAAAAAGGAAGGAAGGCCTTTGCAACAACAACAACAACAAAATTCGGTTCTGCACATATATATTGCACCTAGGATATACTATAAGATATTTAATATGTATGGGAATGCCTGCCATCTAGGGGAGGGGTGGAGGGAAGGAGGGGAAAAACTCGGAACAAAAGGGAGTACAAGGGATAATGTTGTAAAAAAAAAAAATTACCTATGCATATGTAGTCAAAGAAAATGTTATAATTATAAAATTTAAAAAAAAAAAAAAAGGAAGGAAGGAAGAAAGAAAAAGCAACTCAGCAAGTTAAAAAAAAAAAAAAAAAAAAAAAAAAAGCCTTGTCCACTCTAGGAGAGCAGCTTTTTAGAGCTCCTGCCGGCCACAGGGAGGCAGCAGAACGTTCCACTGTGCCATGAGCTAGAATGACTATGTTGCCCTGCCTCACATCACCCATGGTGCCATAGATCAGATAAATAAACAGCAACAAGAAAGATTAGAGAGATCTGCTGACAGCCTTAGCTCACCTCCTTCCCATTGATTGTAGGACCCTGACTCTACTCCCCCTTTAACTAAGTTCATCCAGAGTGAGCTCTTGGGGACCTTCCAACTCTCCAATTTTGTGATTCTGTGTTCTGGTCTTTAGGCTAATCACTCGTATCCCTCGGGGTCTGTTTGTTCCCTCTAAGGAAGGAAGAACAGGTGGGTGAGGTTTTATTTAAAAGTTGATGGAGGGGCTGCTAGTTGGCGCCCTAGAGTCAGTAGGACTGGTTTCAAATAGGACTCGAACACTCATCTGTGTGACAAGTTACTGAACCCCAATTGTCCCCCCCAAAAAACTGAATAAAATACTGTAGATAATTAACCTAGAGAAGAAAGGGAGTGTAAGTACTGTCTTAAATATCTGGAGGGGAGTGGAATGGAAGGGAGACTAGATTTGGAGATATGGGGAGAGGTAGACTAAATTTGATAAATGGAAAAAGTCCTGACAACAAATGGGCCCCTGAAAACATTTGGAAAAGAGGCTCTGCCCCTTCATTAAAACACGTGTGACCTGGCTGTTCACAAAGGCAACAGCCCCTAAAGCCAGGAGGATCAGGGTCTTCTACCACTGGCTTGGTTCAATGCTCCAGAAAGTTATATTGCAAAATGTTCTTTGTTGGCTCTGCTCTTTCTGCTGTGTTCTGGGACCCTGATGGAGCCTCTGGTCCAGGCTCTGGAGTAAAGTAAAGCCTTTCTGGAGGGCCCCTCTCCCCCGCCACTACCACATTCCCTCTCAAACTACCTTAATTTAATTACTATTTATACATACACACATATGTAAATATACATGTATGTATGTATGTAAAGCCTTTCTGGAAGTCCCTTCCATCCTTCCCACTAGTGCATTTCCTCCCAAACTATCTTAATTTAACTATCTATTTATAAACACACACACACACACACACACACACATATATATAGCCTTTCTGCAAAATCCCTACCCCCATTAGTATAGTCCCTCTCAAAATATCTTAATTTAACTATTTCTCTATCTAAACACACATACATACATACGTTCTGGAGTAAAGTAAAGCTTTTCTGGAAGCCCCACCTCCCAACTAGTGCATTCCCTTCTAAACTCTTTTAATTTAATTACTATCTATATACACATATTCATCGATATTATATATCATATATACATATATAATACACACAAATATTATATATGTGTATATATACATATATATATATATATATATACATATATATACATACATATACATATATATATGTCAGTTCTATAAAGCCTTTCTTAAAGATTCCTCTTGTTGAGGGTGGTAGCCCCTTGGTATTCCTTGTTTGATCTCCAACTTCCTTTGGGACTTGGACCTTTGATACAAGATCTGGTCAAACTAGTCTGGGCTATCTGAGCTGGCCGGGGTTTTACAGCCCCCCATTCTAATCTGCTCAGATAGACCAAATGGCATCAGGAAATTCCTTTTTGGGAAGAGACTTCTGTCTGTCCCCAAAAGATAACAAGAGAATCCTTATCTTATGTACATCACTATCAGGAACCTCCTTACATCACTGCATCTGAATGATTGTGCTCTTGTATAAAACAGAATCCTCAAAAATCTATTCTTTGCAAAATTGGCCTTGTACCATGCAGCCATTTTGCCCACCGGCTCCGGTGTTTCCATTCTAATCAATAAAGACTATGTTTCCATACAGCAGTAAGTAGCAAATTCCTTTGCTGCCGAACCTGCCCTTGGTTACTTTGGGGAAGGAAGGAGAGAGATAGGAACTGACCCATCTCGGTTTAGACCTCAGTTTACTCCTCATCACTCTCATAACTAGTGCATTCCTTCCCAAATTACTTTAATTTAATTATTATCTACTTATGCATACATAAGCATATACATAAATGCACACATTATATGTATGTGCACACATATATGTATATGTATGTATTTGAAGCCTTTCTGGGAGCCTTCCCCCCCACCTAGTGCATTCCCTCCCAAAGTATCTTATATTTAACAAACTCTATTTATGCCATTTTAATACATGCTTGCAGTTTCCCTCATCAGAATGTCAGCTTACTGGGAGTAAAAAATTACTGCATTTTTTTGTACTTGTATTCCTGTTGCCTAGCACAGTACCTGACACGTGTTCAATCATGTCAGTCATGTCTAACTCTTTGTGACCCTATCTGGGGTTTTCCTGGAAGATCTATCAGAGTGGTTTGCCATTTACTTCTCCAGATCATTTTGCAGATGAGAAAACTGAGGCAAAGGTAAATGACTTGCCCTGGGTCACACAGCTAGCAAGTATATGAAGCTGGATTTGAATTCAGATCTTCCTGAGTCCATATCTATCTACTGGGCCACTTAGCTGTCCCACCTGATATATAGTAGATACTTAATAAATACTTGTTGATTTACTGATATGAATGGGAAGTTTAGGGAGATCACCTGGGAATGATAACTTGGAACAGAAAAAACCAGAAACCCCTGAAGATCATGGGGTCCTAGATCTGGACTGAGAAAGCACTACAGAAGCCAATTAATCCAATTCTTTTATTCTTTATATCAGGAAACTACGGCTTAGGGAGGCTAAACAGCTCATATAAGGAATAAGGGGCAATTGCTATGACCGTTACCTGCCCTATTGAGAATGTAAGGATTTTGTAGGGGGAAGCCCTGAATATCTAGTGATAGTTCTACTTATCAGAGCACTTATCAGAGAAACACAGTGAGTCATCTTCCATCAGGTGTAGTGGGATGAGCCTTCTAGCAGAGTTTCCCCACAACTTTTCAAGCCTGGGAGTTACTAGCAGCCAGATCTGCCTGCTGATTTCTCTGGCCAGTTACTGTGCATCAGACCTAATTCCTTCTCTTGGCCAGCCCATGCGTTCCCCATGAGCTCTTGGTCTCATCCAATATGGTAGCATGGAAAGCCTTGATTCCGTTGTGCCTCGGAAATTACTACCTGCAACAACAGTGAACAAATCACCTGACTTTCTTGGACCTTACTCCCTCTTCTGTAAAATAAGTGGGTGGAACTAGGTGGTTTCTAAAGTTTATTCTATTAATTAATTAATTATATGACCCCTACTTCCCTGATGTGACCAGAACTGGGCTTTCATTCTAGTATTTGACAAAGATGCACTGGGCTATGAGGTGAGCAGGGCTGTGATCTCACTAGGGTATCTGTCCAGTTGAAATCAGTATATTCCTTTCTCCACAGTCTTCTCCCTTCCAACATTGGCCCTGGTTATTTAAAACACAGAATGTTAGAATTAAATTCGTAGGTTTTGGCTAGCCTAGCCCACCTTATTTTACTGAGAAAAGAACGGGCCCAGTGATAAGAAGGGATTTGTCCCAATTAGTAGCAATTTGTCCGAATGAGTAGCAGAACTGGGACTGGAAACCAGATTTCCTGAATACTATTATGGCTATTTCTACCACACCAGGTAGTCTCTGGGTACTCAGTCACATTTCTATGACCCTTGTCTTTATTTCTGAGGATTCATTTGTATAAGTACATGTGATCTTAGAATCCAATTGCTTCATTTTGGGGGTTCCATTTTTCCATCTGTAAAGCAGAGATTAAACCCCATCTTATTTTACTTCCATGTGGTTGTTATAAAGAAAAAGAAATCTGTAAATCAATTCTGAACTTTCTAGGAGAAATATGCAGTGTCCAGACCAGGTATCATTATCACGAAATGAGAAAGTAAGGAGAATGAGGGGAGAAATTCCTGATCCCATTTGGGATGATCTCTATAAGCAGCTGCTATATTTTAAAAGAAACTGGAGCTAAAGAAGGTGTAAAAATAGGGATAATTGGAGATTTAAATGGAAGGCCCTGATAAGGTCATCGTATTCATCTCTTAACTTTGGTGTAATGGATTATATTTAATATTATAGAAGGCAATATGAAAAATCAAACTTTGTACATATCTGCTCATTTTTCTGCCTAATTTTCATTCTAATTATACTACTGTTTAGTTTTTAAGGTGTTTTTTTATAAGAGTTTGAGTAAAGATTTTATGCTTTAAAAAAAATCAAATTATAATTGTATGTGAGTAAGAGATTGAAGGGGAAAATTCATATTCCCTGAATACTATTATGGCTATTTCTACCACACCAGGTAGTCTCTGGGTACTCAGTCACATTTCTATGACCCTTGTCTTTATTTCTGAGGATTCATTTGACCTATTATTACATTTTTAGATTATTGATTATGATATTAGGCTAACTTTTTCCACAGCTTGAATTTGTATCTGTTCTTTCCTTTAACTCCTCTTTTACCAAATAGATTGATTTCTTAAAAGGGGAGCAGTTCCTTATACAAAATGCGTCATGCTCACATAAATCTACTGTTCCAAACAAAACAGTTTTTCTAGCAGAGATTGTGTGTTTGCAGGGACATTTTATCTTTCATTAAACTGGAAGGCAGTCAAGGATTTGTGTCTACAATTTACATTTAATTGTTCCACAGCAGGGATGGTGGTTGTGACATAGAATGGAACAGAAAGGGAGGTCTAAGTTTCAAGAGGATATGAGGGAAAGGGTAGTAGGGAACAAAATTGTATTACTGTTTCTCCCTTTTCTCTCAACAATATGACATTTTACATACTCTTCCTCATCTCTCAATCTACCCATGTAAGGACAGGTCATTCTAGTTATTACTGTGAGAACTGGTGGTGGGGAGAATATTTTATTGTTTATTTGTTACTTTTGTTTGAACCTAATTTACTTGGCTGGATTATTTAACCCAGAATGTGAGGGGTGGGTCATGCTGACCTCAAAGATCCTACAAGGGAGGTCTTTGCAAAGAAGTTTGAACCTTACCCAGATTTCGGGTCTACCCAGAACACTTTTGTTTTGACTTCATCCAAGGTTTATTGAATGTTTATATTTAACTGCTGATAGATATCTCAAGCAAACTACTCAGCTTGTACCCTTGTTTGAACTCTATATAATGTAAGTCATGGAGATTTGAGAGGTTCTTTCTGCTACCATTAAATGACAATAAAATTCTTTCTAAAAATCTTTTTTTTTTTTAAGTTTGGGGTTTATTTTCAACCAACAAGAGAAATACCATCTTTTCTTCTTACTCTCTATCTATGATCCTATGTGACTGACATTATGCTAGCACCTCAATAATTGCCAGTCTTGGTAATCTAGGAATAACACTATGTATAGAGGGAGCTCCAGGTCCCTTTGGCAAGCATTAAGGGGTGCCTGGGAAGAGAACAGCTAAAATTTATATGGCATCTTAAGGTCTGCAAAGCACTTTACATATATTATCTCATTTGATTCTTATAACAATCCTGTGCAGTAGGTGCTATTATTATCTCCATTTTACAGATGAGGAAACTGAGAGTGGGAGAATTTAATTGATTTGCCCAGGATTACACACAGCTACTGTCTGAGGCAAGATTAGAAATCAGATCTTCCTGACTGTGTCAGCAGAGGAACTAGAACCCAGGGCTCCCTTTCTCTGAAGGTTCAGAGAGGTTGTCATTGTTCAGTTGTGTGTGACTCTTGATGACCGCATTTGGAGTTTTCTTGACAAAGTACTGGAGTGGTTTACCATTTCTTTTTCCAATTTACTTTATAGATGAGGAAACTGAGGCAAACAGAATTAAGGAATTTGTCCAGAGTCACACAGCTAGTAAGGTTCTGCCGGAGATCCGGAGTGAGGATGGGTTCTTAACCATTTTTGTGTCATAGACCCCTTGATTGTCCTGTGCACTCCTGAGAATATTTTTAAATGCACAAATTAAAGGATTGCAAAGGAAATCAGTTATGTTGAAATACAATTATATATATTTGCTAAGACAATTGGGGTTAAGTGACTTGCCCAGGGTCATACAGCCAGGAAGTGAGACCAGATTTGAACTCAGATCCTCCTGACTTCAGGGCTGGTGTTCTAACCACTACATCAACTAGCTGCCCCTCAAAATACATTTTCAAAAATCCATAGACCCAAAATTAAGAAACTCTAGCTTAGAGTCAATAACCAAATTCAAATTCTGCTTCTGCTGTATATGAGCTGTGTGACTGGGCAAATCACTTCAGCTTATATCTCCATCTTTAAAATTGGGTTTAATAACACCTCCACCTTACCCCCATAGGCTTGTGGTGAGGCTCAAGTGACATAATATATAAAACAGGAAGCATCTTGATAATGTTAAACTGCTAGGTAAAGTGTCAGCTATTATTCTAATTCAAAACACACCCTTTGTTAGGTCCATAAAACCCAGTAAATTCTAAAGCATTAAGCAGGTGTAGTAAAAACTGCTCTTTCCATTCCCATCTTAGGGCCAACCCTCAGAGGCTATAAAAGCCCCATTTCCTGCTGGCTTAGAAACTCTATGTCTTTCCTGAGGTTTTTCTTTCCTTATAAATCTGTGGGGAGGAGAGGCTAGGTGGGGCACTATGGCTTCTACAAAATAATCCAGATAGATGGCGAGTCCCTGGCAGTGCCTCCAGCTCTCCTTAGCAACAGTGATCTGCTAAGGTGGCTCATTACTCAGGCCATAGACTTAAAACACTAGAGTTAACTAAAATCATGAACCAACACATTTCTAACAAGGAAAAAGAGCATTTGCAGCTGGAGGATCATACATAAAACCCAAGTTTATTCCCTGAATCATTTATCTTCAGTGCATGTTTTTTTAATGATACAGAGAGAGGTTGTTTAGGATCATGGAAACACTGGACTTTGAAAGAGTGATTTCAGTTCAAAACTTGCCTCAACACCAGTAAGTGCTATGTTGGAGACCTGACTCTAATGCCAGCTCCTTAGCTGAAATTCAATATGGGGACAAAACAAGGCACTACAATTTACATTTATGGACATTTAACGAGAGGTTTACTTTGTTCAAACTACAGCCCGAGGGATAGATGCCGCCGATGAGGACGTTTATGCGGCCCACCAGGTTATGGCAAATGGGCTGAGGGGCAGAGACAGAGTGCGAGCTTTTGTTTTTACTATAGTCCGGCCCTCCCACAGTCTGAGGGACAGGGAACTGGCCCCCTGTTTAAAAATTTTTAGGACCACTGCTCTAAAACAATGACTGGTATAAGAATACAAGTGGTGGTTAACTTTTGGGGACTTGGTCCTCCTTATCTCCATTTGGAAATACATTTGGTCAGTAAGTTGGTAGGATATGGTAACTCAAGTCTTCAGAACTGTGGAACTGAGGCAGTTAATAACTTTTACTAACTGTCTTGATTTGCTCCCAGAAGAGACTAGATTGGGAATCAGCCAGCCAAGTATGAAGCAAACCCAGCTTTCCTTAAGCTGGATATATTGTGAGGATCAGCCCAGCCCAGATTCCTGAGAAGTAGCCCAGCCCACTGAACAAACCTGATAAATCCACCATCTTCTAAGGAATAGCCCAACCCAGGGAACTATGGCCAAACATGATAAGCCCCCATAGATTATCCCTCCTGACTGGTGGATTTTGTCTTTACAGCCTTCGTTGCCTGGGAGATGCTGGTACAGGTGAGGATCCTGCCGTTTCTGCCCTGGCCACATCTGGAGTGCTGGGGTCAGTCCAAGCATGAAGGAAGGACAATGACAAATTATAAAACCTTCCATGGAGCATGCATGCAAAGGAATGACCTCTCAAGGATCAGGGAAGGTTCAAGCTCCTTCTCTGATGGCTACTTTGGTAGGACCCAGACTTGATCTGGACATCCAGTTCTGCATCTGTGAAATGAGGGGATTGGATTAGAGGATCTCAAAGGATCCTTTTAGCTCTGTGAGCACGGATTGTAACTGTTTAACCTAGCGAAGAGAACACGAATCTGGGAAGTATTTGAAGGGTCGTGACATGGAAGGGGGACTTGACTTGCATGGTTTGATTTCAAAGGGAAGATATAGAAATAATGGATGGAAGACAAAGAAAAGTAGAATTAAGCTGACTGTCTGCAAAGGGAAACAAACTTGCTAACAATGGAATTCTTTTTCAGATTGGAATGGATTGTCTTGGGACATAGGGAGGCTTCTTCTCACTGGATTCTTCAGGTAAAGGCAGGATGGTGACTGGCCTGGAGCATCATGGAGAATGAGCTTGTATGGATCATTAGGGCACTCTGGGATGGGAGAAGGAGCCTGGCACCTGAGTTCAAGTTCCAGCTGAGTGCCTTAGGCATAGTTCTTCCTTCTCTGGTCCTCAGTTTCTTCAGGCATAAGAATAATAGCTTTGGAGTAGAAATTCCATCCAAGGGCAGCAAGGCTGCAGAGTGGATAGAGCACCAGTTCTGAAGTCAGGAAGAACTGAGTTCAAATACAGCCACAGATAATAGCTGGATGACACAAGGCAAGTCACTTCAGTTTCCTCATCTATAAAATGATCTGAAGGAATAAAGGGCAAACCATTCCAGTATCTTTGCCAAGAAAACTCTAACTGGGGTTAGGAAGAATCAGATGTGATTGAAAAATGACTGATAGCAACATACTTTCTTCTAATCCTAAGAATCTGTAGTTCCTATTCCTATAATCTGTTCTTCATTACAAAATTGCTTTAAGACTAAGTACACGTACTCCATTTCTATCCGTTTCTACAACCTTTTCTGATCCTGACCGCAGTCCATCACTATCTCATGTCCCTAAAATATCACACCAGACTTCTGGCTCATCTGCTTGATACCAGACACTCTCCATTCCAGGTTTTCATATAGATGTTGCCAAAATCATTGACTTAAAACTATTTTTAATCACACAAGGTGCAGAGATTTCCTGTTTGCCTACCTACCAAACTAAACCTCTTAGTCGGGCATGGATTAGATAACCTTTCCAATACTCTTTCTCCCTCCCCCACTCTTAGGCATGGATTATATAACCTTTCCAATACTTTCTCTCCCTCCTCCCTCCTTTCTTCTTTTCTTCCTTCCCTCTTTCCCTCCCTCCCTCTCTCCCCCCTTCCATCTCTCTTCTCTCTCTCTCTCTCATTTCTTTCCCTTCCCTTCCTTTCCCTTCCCTTTTCTCTTCTCTTCTCTCTTCTCTCTTCCTCTCCCCCTCTCCCTTTCCTCTTTTCCCTCCTTTCTTCCTCCTCTTTCCTCTTTCTTCCCTTCCCTCCATGGTTACTGTCTGGGTCTCCCTGGGTAAGCCACTAACCCTCTTGGTGTTCTAGGAAACTCTCCAGCTATTAGTTTCAGAGAAGATGCTGATCTGCATTGGTGGAAGGAGTTTCCAAACCTGGAAGTCCCTATACTAATGAAATCACAGGCACAGGCCCTATTCTCTATCCCAATTAATTTGCATTTATATCTACACATTTTCTCTTCCTTGATAGACAGTAAGCATCTTGAGGATAAAGACTGTTTTGTTTTGTCTTTGTATCCCCACATACCTAACATATAATAGGCATGTAATAAATATTTGTTGATTCATTGGTTAATTAAAGGAATAATCTTGTTCCATAAGAAATTATAAACTTTGAGAATTCACAAAAACCTAAGGGGATTTCATCTTTAGATCACCCAGTAGGCAGGGGCAGCTAGGAGAGCACCAGCCCTGAATTCAGGAGGACCCGAGTTCAAATGTGGTCTCCGACACTTAACACTTCCTAGCTGTGTGACCCTGGGCAAGTCACTTAACCCCAGCCTCAAAAAAAAAAAAAAAAAGAAGAAGATCACCCAATAGGATAAGATACCAGACACTGGGGTTCTTTCTCTAATGAAACTGCCCGGCATTCCAACTCTACTGCAGAGAGCACAACTCTGTTGGACTGACCACATTGTTCAAATGCTAAATGGATGTTTGCAAAAAAAAAAAAAAAAAATGGAGAACTCATAGATGGCAAGTGCTTGCCAGGTGATCAGAAAAAGCAAAACAAGGACGCTCTCAAGATTTCTCTTAAGAACTTTAGAACTGATTGTATGACTTGGGAGACACTGGCACAGGACCACCCAGCCCTGAACAAAGCAGAATTGAATTCGCTCAGAAGAAATGCAAGAAGCCCAAACTTAGAGAAACTACCTGAAATGTTCATAGTGACTAGTTGTGTCTGACTTCTTGCTGAGAATTCTGAGCTCATATTCATCTGATCAGTCACAGTTGGACATACTGGAACTCAACTCTAACATAGCGACGCCATTTTGGTTCTCTTCAAGATTGAAAGACAACCTAACCTAAGCAAGCAAGTAGAACTAAGAACAATTACAATAACATGAAGGAAAAGAACAATGAATTGTATCAGAACTCAAATCAATGTGATGACTACTTGTCATGTGATGGCTGTTTCGTGCACATGTCTCCTTTCTTCCGAGAATGCAAATTTCAATCTGTCAACCCATAGTGAATACATCAAAAGACTATGACTTAATTCCTCAGTTATTCTACACATAGCGATACACTGCATTCTCACATCATGGTGTCTCTTGAATGGGCACAGGAAACTCCCTTAATGAATCACACTTGGAAAAGCTAGATTTTTGGGGTATTAGTGCATATATATATATATATCTCACATGTATATTTATATAATTTATACAATATCCTCCCCAATTCCATGTAAAAACAATATTTAACATGTTTTAAAATTTAATTTCCAAATTCTCTCCCTCTGTCCTCTCATTGAGAAGGGGAAAAGAAGCTAGATTTTTTTAAATTTAAAAATTGAGTAGCTACCCTTGCTCTGGAAGGAACCTAGTTAATCCTATAGGTCAAGAGAGTTGGGTTCTAATCATGACTTCCAATTAAATTCAGTAATTCCTTGTGTTAGGTATAAAGGGGCACAAAGACAAAAACAAAAACAAAAAATCCCAACCTCAAGAATACTGTAGTCATACATGTACAGTGATAAGTAAATATAGAGCATTTACAAAATTATCCAAAGTAAATTCAAGGAGAAAGTGATAATCGCGTGAAATTAGTAAAGGTTTCATATAGAAGGAGGTACCCAAGTTGAGCCTTAAAAGAATCTAGGGATTCTAATAGGCAGAAGCAAGGAAGAAATGCATCTGAGACAAGGGGGTGGCCCAGGCAAGGAAGTGGTAAATGGAATGCCATTAATAAATAAAATTTAGCAGGTCAATTTGTAAGCAATAATGTAATAATAATTAAGAATAATAATTTAATAATAATTGATATTTATATAGTTCTTTAAAGATTTGAAAATAGTTTACATATGTCATCTACATGGATCTTCTTTTGTAACAAAGTACAGCTAAGGAAAATCATCGAAAATTTGGTAAGCCTAACAATCTAAGACTCATTTTTTACCTCCAGTGCATCATCTCTACAATTAGAGGGTTAAAGTATATTTCACTAACATTTCAGTGCAGTCACAATTAGTCACTGCATTGACCAGCATTCTAAAGTTGTTTTCCTTTGCATTATTGTATTCCTTTACATGATTTGCATATTGTATACATTGTTTATTAGGACTGCCTACTTTGCTCTATATCAGTTCATACAAGTTTCCCTAAGTTCTTCATGTTTTACCTATCTTGCTGTGCAATAATGTTCCTTTTTAATCATATATGAAAATGGGTCTGGCCATTCCCCAAATGATGGCCAATCCCCCATCAGTTTCAAATTTTTGCTACTACAAAAAACATCTCCCTAAATATATAATAGGCAAGCCAACATGCTGGAATTTGCCCTACAGAGCAAAGGAAACCTATCTAGTTTCAATCTACTGTGAAGAATTTAGAGAATCCACTTCTGTCCACACCTGAATCCTGGACCTTGTAATATATAATGATGAAAAGTCCCCTGATTGGCTGCTGAGCCAGAAGAATTAATGACTCAGAAGCCGTTGAACTGGAACTTGGTAAATAAATAAAAGGGGCACGATTTTTCCTGTTCAGTTATGAGTGAATCAAGACTACTTTGAGTTGTCTTTCCCGAGACAATGGGGGGGGGGCAGGGAATGTCTTTTCTTCTGCTTGGCCACAGCAGCCACGAGCCATCTTAGCCACACTAGTATGCCAAGATGAAAACATTCAGAAATCAACCTTATGATTTCTAAAGGTCTGGAGGTCTGCTCCTGCAGAGGCATTAATAGCATCTACTAGCATTGCAGCAGCAAATCTCAGAAGAATCAACAGGAGCAAAGAAAATACTGGGGACAAATGGCTTCATGATGTTTCTTGATGGAGAAGTATGCTAGCGAGGTAGACCTAGGATGGTGGAAAGTAGACAGGTCTTTGTCTGAGCTCTTCCTGGTTTCCCTCAGATCAATACCAGATCAACCTTCTGAATGGGTTTTGGAGTGACAGAACCCACCAATATTTGGAGTGTAACAAATTTCCAGCAGAAGATATATATTTTTTTTTAATATTGAACTTTTTATTTTATTTTATTTTTTTTATTATATATATATATATATATATATATATATATATATATATATTTTATAATATTATCCCTTGTATTCATTTTTCCAAATTACCCCCCCTCCCTCTATTCCCTCCCCCCGACGACAGGCAATACCATACATTTTACATGTGTTACAATATAGTCTAGGTACAATACATGTGTGCGAATATCATTTTCTTGTTGCACAATAAACATTAGAATCCGAAGGTACATGCAACCTGGGCAGACAGATATTAGTGCTAACAATTTACATTCACTTCCCAGTGTTTCTTCTCTGGGTGTAGCTACCTCTGTCCATCATTGATCAACTGGAAGTGAGTTGGATCTTCTCTATGTTGAAGATTTCCACTTCCATCAGAATACATCCTCATACAGTATCATTGTTGAAGTGTACAGCGATCTTCTGGTTCTGCTCATTTCACTCAGCATCAGTTGATTTAAGTCTCTCCAGGCCTCTCTATATTCCTCCCAGCAGAAGATATTTTGGAAAAATTTCAGGAAAGGTCTGTCCCAATGGTGGAGGGCAACTACAGCCCAGTGCAGGTACAGCGCAATGCAGGGAGACCTCGTTCAGCCATTCCCCAATTGATTTTCCAATTCTTTGCTAGCACAAAAAGAGCTGCTGCAAACATTTTTGCACATTTGGATCCTTTAAGAAAACAAACAAACAAACAAACTTGTAACAAATAATGCTTAATTAAGCAAAATAAAGTCCCAAACTGGCCACATTCAAAAAATTCTCTGTTATTCTATACCCTAAGTTCATCACCTCTCTCTCAGAAGATGGTTAATATGTTTCATTGTTGGTATTATGGAACATGGCTGGTCATTATGTTACTCAGAATTCTTAAGACATTGAAAGCTGATTGTTTTTACCATGTTGCTGTTATTATATAAATCGTTCTCTTGGTTTTGCTCACATCTGCATCAGTTCATAGAAATCTTTCCAGATGTCTCTGAACATGTTTCTTTGATCATTTCTTATAGCACAATAATATTCTATTACATTCATTTACCACAACAAACATTTATTAGGGGCCTACTGTGTGTCAGGAACTGAGTTAGGTTGTGGGGATATGAAGATAAAAGTGAAGCTCTTAATTCTAAAGGACCTTCCATTGTATGGGGGAATAATAATACATATTATTCCCCCATACAATGGAAGGTACTTATTTCATATATATATATATATTTCCCATATATATAAATATATGGTAAACACTTGCACCAGAGAAATACAGCGTAATTGAGAAGGAAGGCATTAGCAATTGGGGACATGATAAAAAGGCTCATATAGGAGTTGGTTGCTTAAGTTTTAGGGTAGCAAGGAAGCCTAAGGGGCAGAAGTGAAGAAAGAGTATGTTCCAGGCTTGGAGGACATCCCAGACAAAGTCATAGTGGTGAGAGATCGCGTGTTACATGTTTGGAAGAGCAATGTTCCAATTTAGTAGGATAATAGGGTATGTGCAGGGAAATAATGTGTAATAAACGAGGGAAGGTAGTAGGCCGTAGCAAGGTTGTGAAAGTCTTTAAATGAAAACCAAAAAAAGCTTATTAAGCTGATGTGTAAAGAGTGTTTTATAGTTGTATTCCTAGAAGTTTTGAGTTTCCTCAGTAATTTATCTCCCAGATAAATGCATAAATATGCATTTTGTAGTTATTTAAAATAGAATATATTTCCTATTTTTTCTTATTGGGTTTTGTTTGCTGAATCTTTGATAATCTCTAAATAAATGCCCATCTCATTTTCAAATGAAGATCATTTTGCCCATGTTCATTCCATTAATTTATTTTGTCTTACTGCTAAAGTGGCATTTTTATAACTCTTTTAAATATTTGTAGCAACAAAGACTGCTCTGTTTTATTCCGGATGTTATTGGAAAAACTACTCATGTTTCACCATTACAAATAATGCTAGTTTTAGTTTATAGTTTGCAGATAACCATTTGCCACATTAAATAAATATCCATTTATGCCTTATTTTCTGTCTATGTGTGTATGTGTTTAACATAAATTAGCACTATGTTTTGTTAGTGGTTCTTTCTTCATTTATTCCAGGAGTTGACATACTATGGCCAACGGGCTTAAAATTCAATGCCTGATATCTTATAAAGAGTTTTCTTTGCCATAGCCCTGGTATGTAGGTACCACAAGGGGCACCATCCCCATTTCATTTACAAGGAACTCGAGGTTTAAAGACGTTCAATGAATTGTCTATTAACACAGTCAACAAATGCCAGAATCAGAGTCTGAACCTCCCAAACACCCATTCCAGTAGTCTTTCTACCACATATATGAAACTGCTTCAATTTCACTCATATCAGTTCTATTCCTGTAAACTTGGAGTGTTTTATAATAGGCAGAATGTTTCTGGGCAAGAGCAATCTTCCTATGAATTTCATAGTCCTTCTGTTCTCAAGAAGCAGATATACAACATGTTATATGTACAATCCAGCCATCCACTTATCCATCCACCTATCTGTTTATCCATCCATCCATCTAGTAGATGACAAAACCTAAGCTGAAGCCCTCTGAGCTTTGTGATAAACCTACCTATTTTTGTCCTTACCTCTGTTTATGCTTTATAATATGGATTAAAGATATAATTCCTTCCTCAGGGATTGGAGCACCAGATGACAGATCCTTTAGGAATAGCTATTTCCATGAAATTATTCATTTAGCACAATTTATCCATCTTTCTATGTGCTTGGATTCCAACTTCCTCCTCCATACTGTCCCCTTCCCCAAAATAGTTTATCTTCTTTGCTTCTTTTCTCTTTTTCATAACCTTTTGTTTTGGCTTTTTTTTTTTTTTTTTAAATCTTGCCATATAGTCTAGTTTTAATGCCCCTATCTTTTAAAAATATTTTTATTAAAGCTTTTATTTTCAAAACATATGCATGGATAATTTTTCAATATTAACCCTTGTAAAAACTTGTATTCCAAATTTCTCCCTCTTCTCCCCATCCCCTCCTATAGATGGCAAGTAATCCAATATATGTTAAATATGTTTAAAAATATATGTTAAATCCAATATATGTGTACATATTTATATAATTATATTACTGCACAAGAAAAATCAGATCAAAGAGAAAAAAATGAGAAATAAAATAAAATAGAAGCAAACAATAACAAAAATGGTGAAAATATTATGTTGTGATCCACACTCAGTCCCCACAGGCCTCTCTCTGGGTGTAGATGGCTCTCTCCATCACAAGATCATTGGAACTGGCCCGAATCATTGCATTGTTGCAAAGAGCCACATCCATCAGAATTGATCTTGTATAATCTTGTAGTCATGTACGATTCCTATTACAAAAAACAAAACAAAACAAAACAAAAACAAAAACTGAGCAGCAGCCACTTATCCATTGTCAAAAAGGGAATTTCTCTGTGGGAGAAATGTAGAATCTAGCAAATTTGAACACAGAAAATCTGGATTCTGAATCTAGTATCTGCTATATACTATAAGAGTATGAACTCAGGCAAATGGACCTCCTTTCCTCAAATATTCTTCCAAGACACCATCCAGCTTTAAATATATGAAAACTATGAAGCTCCAAAAATACTGGATTAAGAGGTAGTTGGATTAGATGATCTCTACTTTTCTACCTCTATGTAATGTAGCTGTGTGACCCTGGCCAAGTCACTTAATTTGCCTAATTTATAAAATGAGCTGGAAAAGGGAATGACAAACCACTCTTGTATAGTTACCAAGAAAATCCCAAACAGGGCCAGAGTCAGACATTCCTGAAAAATCGTTGTATAACAACAATCTCTGTGATTGAAAAAACAACAAAATCTATGTTTGACCTATGGTTCCACCTCTTTTTCTTTGTGTACTTTTGGACAAATTTACTTTCATCCTCTAATTTTAGCTCCCACTTTCCTTACCTGTCTACAGAAAGGATTAGCAATGGTCTCTTCCTCCTGTGGCCCTGCCTGACTTCAGATCACAAAGGAAGGGAATTCAGCTGTAGGATGGAGAATGGAAGAGGTCGGTTCAGGATAACTCAGGGCCCAGCTGCCCACATCTGCTCTAGGCTCAGGGTAAGCATTCACCTGCTACCTGGAACTGAGAACACTGCCAAATGGACCTTGCCCCACTCTGGGGTGTTACCTGCTCAGGGAATGTTTAATTATTTGTAGAACAGGTCTCTGCCTGGGCAGGTGGACTCAGCATCCCAGGCTCACCAGATGTCACCTCAGAGGTCAGCTATTCCAACCCTTTCATGATACTAAGAAAGAAATCAAGACCCAGTGTCACTCAACTAGTGAACTTCGGAGCTGAGACTCTAACCGAGGTCTGATTCCTAGTCAACGGCTCTGGGTGGAGAAGTCAAAAGGAACATTAAATGTAATTCCTTCCAATCTTCCCATTTTGCAGATGAGAAAACTGAGACTCAAAGAGGCAGAGAGTGGTAGAGTTAGTATTCAAGCATAAGTCATAGAATTCACTGGAAGGGTCTTTAAAAAACTTCCTGTTTTGGTAAGATTGAGGAAAGCAAATGTTGGGGTTTGTCACCAAATGATGAGCTTGATGTAGGCCCATCAAATGCTGGGGTTTGGCCATGTGATGAATTCACAATGCCTTTCTAAGAAGTTACACTTATACTTTCACATATTTAACATGTATTGATTAACCTGCCATCTGGGGGAAGGGGTGAGGGGAAGGAGGGGAAAAATTAGAACAAAAGGTTTTGCAACTGTCAAAGCTGGAAAATTACCTATGCATAAAATTTTTGTTAAAAAAAAGAAGAAGTTACAGACAAAATGAAGAGGTAAAATGTAAAGGGCTGAAACTCTTGGTCAATGCACTTGGACAATCGAGCCAATTACCAATTTACCAATTACGAGTCTAATTACCAATTAGACAATACTCTATAAGAATATGCTTGGAAAATGGCCATTCCCACTATCCTGTGCTGGCCCAATTGTTTGGTGTGCACAGAGAATTGTGGGAGGGACAAAGAGGTGGAGTGAGACTAGCCAGGATCACTTCTGCAAGATAGACCAGGGGGTAAGGTTGCAGAAATCCCAGGCATCCACTCTCTTCACTTCTACCGCTAAAGACCAAGAATAAAGACTTTTGCTTATCCTGACTCCAGCTGATTCTAAGGTACTTAGGGTGCTAAAGCGGTCGCTACATTTGGTGCCCAACACCGGTCCAAGGACCCTAATTTCACTAAAGAAGTGTTTGGGGATCAGGAAATAGGGTGAGTGTTTTAATAGACAAACAGGGAACTTTGTTAAGGGTTAAACCAGTAACCTTTTCTAGCTGAAATGGGGCAGATGTTAGGAAAAGATTCTCCCCCAGCCCCACCCCCACCCCCATCCCAAGGGGACGCTATAGAAAGCATGCTTAAGATGATCAAGGGACAAGGTTTAATTATAACTTGGTTGTAGATTGCTAGACTCTTGGGTACATTAGAACACACATCCCCTTGCTTCTTAAAAGATATAGGACCAGAAAATTGGAAACTAGTAGGAGATAATTATGTGAATACTATAGTGATAAAGGTCCTGTTCAATTTCCAAGGAAATATTCTATATACAACATAATACAATTGGCCTTAAAGAATCCTGCAAGTTATAGAAAAAAGAAAAAAATTTAAGAACAGCCAGATGAGGAAGTGTGAGGAAAATGAGGAAGACAATGAACAGATTAATAGCAATATCACCAGAGGGCAAGTGGAGTTAAGTGAGGATGAAAGGCGTGGTAAAGGGCGTGGTGATTCTCCCTCTAACCAGGCAGCTTCAACCCCCTAAACCAGAACTGGTTCTTGATATGCCCCCATCCTCTTCACCTTCCAGGATGGAGGGAGGAGGAGTAGTGGGAGGGACAGTGATATCACCAGCACCTCCCCCCTCAGCAATCACCCCCTCCTATGACTGGGTTGCAAAAGACAGTACTTAAAGCCACAGAAGAAGGGAAGGATTTAGCTGATTTGAAAATCAATATGTATCCGGTTATTCAACAGTTTAACTCTTCAGGTCAAGAAAGTAGAAGATATACTCCTTTTGATATAAAAATTCTCAAAAGCCTGAAAAAGACTTCCTCTCTTTATGAGGCTACATCAGCTTATGTCAAGATGTTATTACAGAATTTAGTTTATGAAGTCTTAACCCAAGGGACTGGAAATCTATAGCAAGGACATGCTTAGAACCTGGACAAAATTTGTGACTTTCTGAATATAGTGAGCTCTGTAGGATACAAGCCCAACAAAATAATCAAAGTGGAGTTAATCCTCCAATCACTTATGACCAACTAACAGGTGTAGATTCTTATGCAGACATTTCATTACAGATTAATTATCCCTTAACAACATATAAGCAAATTTCTGCTGCTGCTATCAAAGCATGGGCTTCTCTCCCCAGTAAAAACGACAAGGGTGAGACCTTCATAAAAATTGTACAAGGACAAAATGAACCCTTTGCTGATTTTATAGCATGTTTGCAGACAGCTGTCACACGGACTAATGGTGAAAATATAGTAACAGACACTTTGGTAAGGCAACTTGCTAGAGAAAATGCCAATGAGGTTTGTAGAAGGATTATACTAGGACTACGTAGGGATGCTCCTTTAGAGGAGATCATAAGACGCTGTGCCACAGTGGGCACAAATACCTTTTACAGCCAGGCTATGGTGCAGACTTTCCAAGATCCCAACAAAGGAAGACAGGGTCCCTTTTGACAAGGGACTTCCAGAGAGACTCGTCAATACTTTCAATGCAGTAAAGTAGGCCATCTGAAAGCTCAAAGTTGGCATAGAGACAGAGTGAGAAAACAGGCTGGGAGAACAAGACCCAAAACCCCATGTCCAAAATGCAACAGAGGACTCCATTGGGCATCAGAGTGTAGACTGATTCAGGGAAACGGGATAAGGGGCCCAGCTCCAGGGCCCCAGGCAAAAAACACTTGGGGCATGATGGCAGCCGATGCCACACCCAGAGAGTACCTCCAAGTCCAATACACAGACATGACCAATCAGCCAGGAAGCCACCTGATGGGAGAAAGGGATTACACAATCAATCAGCCAGGAAGCAACATGATGGGAGAAAGGGACTACAATTAGGGAGGATAAATTTGTATGCAGCTGGGACAACTGAGATACCCCCTGGAGAGGTGAAATCTGTTCCTCTCCAACCTATGGATCCCTTGCCTCCACGCACAGTAGGCTTGACCATTTCACCTCCTGAGAGTACTTACAAAACAGTGTTCATTCATACACTGATGTGGGAAACTGGGGAATGTGTAGATAATATCCCTGGTAGACAATGTGTGATTTATCAACCAGGAGAAGTAGCATCAGGTTTACTGATACAGACCCCTAATAAATAATCTGGTGATAGTCATCCACATTCTGACTCCAAGCAACAAAATCCAGGAATATACTGGACAGCAGCTGTTACAGCTGACCGACCTATACTCACTATCTATATAAATGGCATACTATTAGAAGGATTGGTAGACACTGGTGCAGATTGCACAGTCATTAGAGGTGCCAACTGACCCAGTCACTGGCCAAAGACTAAGGCAGACACCTACATGTCTGGCATAAGAGGATCAATAGCAGCTGAAGTTAGTGCTACCCCTCTGAGATGGATATTTGAAGGTGAAACAGGAGTTTTTACTCCTTTGATAGTTGAAAAAATCGCTATCAATCTTTGGGGAAGAGACATTTTACAACAATTAGGATTAAAAATGAGTACTTCAGTTTTTTAGGCAGAGCTGCTGTTGAAGGCCTGCCAACATTTTCACCTGTTCCTATCCAATGGAAAACTGATACACCAGTGTGGATAGAACAGTGACCCTTAGGTAGTGATAAAATTCAGGCCTTATTAGATATAGAACAGGAGCAACTTGACCAAGGACACTTACAGCCTTCTCTTAGTCCTTGGAATTCCCCAGTATTTGTTGTAAGAAAGAAATCTGGAAAATGGAGGATTTTGACTGATTTAAGAAAGGTAAATAAATAGATGGAGGCTATGGGAACTCTTCAACCTGGACTTCCATCTCCTACTCAGTTGCCTAGAGAATGGCCTCTGTGGATTACAGACATTAAGGATTGTTTCTATTCTATCCCTCTAGATAAGGAGGCTATGAAAAGATTTGCCTTTTCAGTGCCCAACATTAACTTAGCTGAACCTTATAAAAGATATGAATGGACAGTTTTGCCACAGGGAATGAAAAACAGCCCTACTAAGTGCCAAATGTATGTTGCTGCTGCTCTCACTCCAATAAGAAAAACATTTCCAAAAGTAATGTTATTACATTACATGGATGATATATTGGGACGTGCATCTGAGGAACAGATCTTAGAAGCATGTCTACAAAAGACCATGGAAACATTAAGGAACGACAAATTGCACATAGCTCCAGAAAAAAATTCAAAGACATGCTCCTTTTCAATATTTAGGATATAAAGTAAACCCTAAGCAATGTTTCTAAAATTCCTTTTAAAGGACCAACTATTTTTACAGAGCATCCAAACATAATATTTGTGCTATATACTCTCATGACTTAACTATATAGAGAATAGTCAGAACTCCTTTTCAGTCCACTCAGCAGAATGAATTGTATGCAATCATTCTAGCTCTTACTGATTATCCAGGAGATATAAATATAATATCTGATTTGGCCTATTTAGTAGGTGTGGTACAAAGAATTGCCACAGCCCAAATAAAATTTATAGCCTCTAATATACATCAGCTCTTTAAGGAACTTCAAGAGAGAGTGAAAAAGCATCCAGGTAAGATTTATATCTTTCATGTCCACTCTCATAGTGGACTTCCAGGTCCTATTTTTGATAGTAATTCAAAGGCAGATAGCCTTCTAACCATGGTGGCCAATACTCCTTTAATTCAAGAAGTCTAATAATCTCATTTTAAATATCATCAGGCTGCCTGAGCTTTACGTTTACAATTTGGAATAACAAGAGAGGAAGCTAAGAGCATAGTAAAAACCTGTACAGCTTGCATTGCTTTCCATACTCTTACATTCCCTCTGAACCCTCATGGTTTGAGACCTAATGAAATTTGGCAAATGAATGTGACCCATTATAAATCTTTTAGTCTTCTGTCTTTTATCCATGTTGTGATAGACACTTTTTCAGGATTCACTTTTGCAATACCAGCAGCAAAAGAGACAGCCCGAGTGGTCACTGAATTCCTTATACAAGCATTTGCAATTATGGGTGTGCCACAAGCAATAAAAACAGACAATGGACCTGCATATACTTCTAAAGATTTCACACACTTTTGTGCGCAGTATAAGATTTTCCATACCACTAGCATACCTTTTAATCCTCAAGGACAGGCAATAGTAGAGAGGAAAAACAGAGACATTAAGACACTCCTCCAAAAACAAAAGAAAGGGGGAGCCACAGGTAACCCTAGAGAACTTCCAAATCTAGCTCTTTATATTATTAACTTCTTGATTTTTTACAAAGATACACTGGCAGACACTGGAAGGACAGTGTCCAGTGCTAGCAGCTCCACTATCTTTAGATAATTGCCAGGTGATGTGGAGAGACCCAGAAAGTGGTGAATGGAAGGGACCAGATAGGTTAACTGCTTGGGGAGAAGGTTTACTTGTATCTCCACAGATGGAGAAAGAATCAGATGGATGCCAATGAGCTGTATTTGCCTTGTCCATCAGAGAGAGACGGAGCAGACCCTTGAAACGAAGGAGAAGACCCAAGAAACATCGGGTGGTTTTGTTGTTGACTGTGCCTACTATTTAAAGAGCATGGCAGTTATGGTGTTGGACTCATAGACATCAAAAATTGTTGGACTTCAAAATCCTCAGGAATCATTGAAATCCCTGAGACATGAAAAGATTGTTGTAGGACTTCAGAACCCTCAGGAATCATTGGATTTTCTGAGACATGATAAGACTGTTGTAGGACTTCTAAACTTGCATGTACAATTAATGTTTGTTATACCACATTGAGCCTGCTCTGGCTGTGGGGAAAGTCATCACTAATAGCCTGTACAATATTGCTATGTGCTTGTGAAATACCTCCCATGCTGATGAGTTTGTGCATACTTATTTCTAATAGACCCTTCAGCCCAGAAACCTGCTAGCAATCCCCACTTCCCTTTGGTGCTTTTCATCTCCAATTCTGAGATGTCAGAGGAGGCATGATTACCTCCTTTTGGGGATTCTCACCTCTCTGAGAAGTCAGGGATGGCATGACCACCTGTGTTCTAAAACAAAAGAAAGCAGGAGATGTAAAGGGCTGAAACTCTTGAGTCAGTGCACTTGATTGGACAATACTCTATAAGAATATGCTTGGAAAATGGCCCTTCCCACTATCCTGAGCTGGCCCAATCATTTGGTGTATACAGAGAATTGTGGGAGGGACTAGGAGGTGCAGTGAGACTAACCGGGGTCACTTTGAGAGAGAGATGTTGAGGTGAGGTCCCAGAGATCCACTCTCTTCACTTCTACTGCTAAAGACCAAGTATAAAGACTTTTGCTTATCCTGACTCCTGCTGATTCCAAGGTACCTAGGGTGCTAACATGGTTGCCACAGTAAAATAAACACCAGGAGTGGGAAATATGAAATAGATTTGGGAGATCGTATAATTAGCAAGGAAAGAAGTTGTTGTTGTTTTTTTTAAACAATTAATAATGTTAAAGACAAGTTCCCTGATGGAATTCACAATTAACTAGTACAAAGGGGAATATGCCATTAACTGGCAGATTAAATCCATAGAGTTTTGCACCTTAAAAAAAAGTTAGCTAAAGCAGGAGAAAGATACCATGAGGGCATGAGGGAGGGGTGAAGAGAAAGGCACCTGGGGCAGAATGCTGTGGAGGGCAACCCAAAAGAGATTCAGCAAAGATGGCATAGGCCATGTCTCAGAGAGTATTATAATCCTATCAGTAGTTCAGGCTTTCTCTGCCAATCCCACCTAATGACCCAGTATTTCATCATTTTGATCTCATATTACAGATGAGGAAACTGATTTCATTAGAATCACCTAGCTAGGTGATTCCATGATGCATAGTGTGCTGGGCCTGGAGTCATCTTCATGAGTTCAAATCTGGCTTCAGACACTAACTAACTATATGATCCTGGGGAAGTCATTTAATCCTGTTTGCCTCAGTTTCCTTTTCTATAAAATGAACTGGAGAAGGAAATGGCAAATCATTCCAGTCTCTCTACCCAGAAAAACCCAAACAGGGTCATGAAGACAGTGCTCTTATCTATCTATCTATCTATCTATCTATCTATCTATCTATCTATCTATCTGTCTATCTATCTACCTATCTTTCTATCTATTTATTTATTTGTTGAAGACAGTGCTTTTGACTGGGCCTATTAATTAGGTTTCTTAGACACTAATTGGTCATAAGTTTGGGGGAAGTTCCTCAGTGGATTATTAGAAGAATTGCAAAGAGATTCTTAAATTTTTTTTTCACATTGATTTTGGACTCAGTCTTGGACTCTATGAAAAGGAGAAACTTTAAATCACAGGTGATACATTAAGGGCCCCAAAGGAATAAATAAAGATCATGCCCAAGCAGAAATCAATTGACAATCTGAGGCAATCCCAATAGACTTTGGATAGAAAATGCCTTTTTCTGCTTCTAGAAAAAGAACTCTAGAGATTGAATGTAAATCAACACATGTTAGGATCACTTCTTTTTTCTGTTTTTCATCTCTCCCTTTTGTTCTGATTTTTCGCTCCCAACATAAAGCAATGTGCATTAAATATAAATAAATAAGGGGGAAAAAAGAAATCAATTGACAACTAAATTCATGAATTGGTACACATTAATCCAGTATGTAATATATTCAAAGCTTATTACATAAATTCTTTCACTGCTGTGGTACTTTAAATAGTCAAATATTCCATTTGGCCAATGGGGAAATTCCATTCGGTAATCCTCTAATCTTATTTGAATGCACAGTGCACATGATAATACAGATGCAGAACTAAGTTGAGAACCTAGAACTCATGGTCCTTCTATTCAGGAGCCTCAGTAGACTCCTTTCCTGGGCTCTGCTTCCTCCCAAATAACCATGTTCTCCCCCCACTAACCCTTATTTCTGCCAGCTCCTCTGCAGACCAAGTCCCAGGTACTTGGTACTTTATTTCTTAGAATCTGGAGTCAGCATTTAGCATTCTCCCCTGCCCCCCTTTTCCTTACAGGGAGAGGCGGAGAAGGGGTGACCTGTATTCCCTTCCTGGTACCACTGCTGTCATTTCCCTTTCCCTTCACAGCACAGACAAGACTGTTCCTGCCTCTCTCAAATGTCCACTTCTGATTGCTGGTCTAAGGCTAGATACTCCTAAGAGACAGACCCTCCTGTGTCCAATGTGGAAATGTCAATCTGACCCAAGAGTTTTCCCTCAAAGGCCACATATTTTCTGTGGATTTGTTGGTTTCAGTGCCTGTTTTACCTGGGTATTTTGCTTCTGAAGCATAGACAGAGTTTAAAAATAGGATTGGTAGGTTGCCCAAAAATACACAAATGCCAATGGGGGTAGAAAAGGGGAAGCTAATTGTACCAGACTCACACACCCAGACAGACATATTTAGGCACACTGAGCTGAATCCTTGGCTCAGGCTGTCAGAGTTAAGAAGTTTCCTAAATTTTATTTACCCCAGGGATCCTTCACTTTTTGTTTCATGAACCCCTTCAGTAGGTGGGGAAGTCTATGGATAGTTTCTTAAAATAATATTTAAAGATACTTGTAAAAATTGCTAAATTTTGGAATTTAATAAAAATAAAGAACTTTTTTTCCCATTCAAGTGTTCAAACTTCCTGAATCTATCCATGAAGAACCTGTGACCCCTCCCAGGTAAAGAATCTCTGATTTAATCCACCCCCTTCATGTTAGGAAACTGAGCCCCAAATAGGGGAAGGGACCTGTCTAGGTAGCAGTTAATTAATGGCAGAATCAGTAACCCAGGCCTCCTATGCTCTGCTCCAGCAGGAATCCCTAGAGTCAGAGAAGGTTACTGGTGATTAAATGAGGTGCTGCCCAGAGAGACTGGCCTGTGAAATCTCTTGGTCTAGGTTTGGACCCAAGTTTGGATCCTCTTGGGTAGGATGATTTGAGGGGTAGTAGTGAGAGTGTCCCAGAACCAGTTTCAAGCCTTCCTTCATTGCTTAACCCGGGCTTTTTATTTGCATTTTTGGCTTCTGATTTTTTCAATACCATACACTGATAATATTAGAAAATATTTACATACATTATCTCATTTGATCCCAGCCAACATATGAACTTGGGGGGTGGGATTTAAAGTGCTTTAGGGCTCATTTTATAGGTGAAGAAACTCAGATAGGAAGTCACTTCCTGAAGCCCCCATAGCTGCTTAGTGGCAGGGTGTCCCCTTAGCCTTTATCTTGGAATATAGATAGTTTGAGTTCAAATCCAGAGACCTCTTTAAAGATTAATTTTTTAGAGTGCTAAATCCCTTTTAGGGGAGTCAATAGTATAAGTCCCCTACCTTCAATTGTTTTTTGGGTTAGTCCTCTTGGTGTCACAATAGGTAGCAACTATTAGGACCCCAATTCCTTTAAATGGTTAGCCCAGCAGTCAATAGCATATCTTCCCCTTAATGGCACCTTTCTCCTTGGTTTTAGCCTTCTTGCTGATTGCTAAAACACCTTTTCTTTGCTAAAAGCCCTTATGGGTTTAGCTCCTGGAGAGAATAATACAATCTTTGCCTCTTGATTTGGGAGGGAAAAGGATAAATTTATTTTTTTCAATAAACAAAAATCTATTTTGCTTGTTTTTATTGATATGCCCCCATGGTAGGGAAGAAGAGAAGAAAAATAAAATCCTTATAACAAATATACATAGTCAAGCAAAACAAGTTCCCACATTGCTTGTATTGATATATAGATATAGATATAGATAGGTATCTATATCTATATCTATATCTATCTATCTATCTATCTATCTATCTATCTATCTATCTATATCTACGAAATCTCCATCTAGAGAAGAGGAGCATGTTTTGATAGGGTGAATAAGCAAAAGGACCCCAGACCATATGAGGGACATTGATAGGAAAAGACTTTTGTTGAATTTAAGTGGGCCCTTGTTGCATCCCTTGCATTGACAAAATTATCATGACCCCACAGTTACTGTATCAGAAGGCCAAGTTATAGATGCCAATCCCTGAGGTAATTTTGTCCTATAAAAGAACCTAATGGTACCCCACTTCTTCACTAACTCTTTTTAAGAATTTAGCCTACTTATTAAGCATCACAATGGCCAGTTCATTAGGAACTTTGCCCACCTTATAGCCTCTTCCCCCTTGTTAATTTTGATTTCCACTAGGAACTTAGCCTATTGTCAATAGCAGATCTTTGCTTCTTGATTTGGAGATGGTCTAAGCCTACAAATTCCTTAGAGACATCTTCCAACACTGACTAAAAACCCCAATACATTTTTGAAATTCAACCTCTTTAACCCATCAGTTTCATCATGAGTTCTGTGAAACTTGTTTTGCTCCGAGTGCTTAAGTCCCTCAAAGTAGTTAGTTATTAAATGCATCTCATTGTAAAAATTGTTCTCTTGGTTCTCTTACTTCCTTTTGCATTAGTTCATATAAGTCTTCTCAGGCTTCTCTGAAACTATGCCTCATAGGCCATAATTTGTCTGCTAATTGATCCTCTTAGTTTTTAGTTCTATTAGCGATCCTTTTCCTTTCTTTATTCTCTTTGAGTATTAAAGGGGTGTCTCACAACATGTACCCACAACCCACTTTTAGGTTTAATCTACATTATTAATGTGTTCCCCTTCACTCTCTTGAGTATAGACAATAAATAAAACAGTAAGGCAGGTACTGATTTGTAGAAGTTGATGATTTATGATATGGAAATTTTCACACACTAATAATTTGTTCTCATTGGTGGGTAGGAGCTGGCTCTAACCCACCTCTGGACTATTATGAAAGAGCTATGGATTAGGAGTCAAGAAACCTGGGTTCTCTTCTTGGCGATGCTACAAAGCCACTTGGCTCCTGCTCACCACTGTTTTTCTGTGGGAAGCTATAAAGGGCCAGGAGGTAAGAATCCATTTCAGGTCTTGAATCTTACAGTAGCTTGGCTCACCAACTTCCCTTTTCTTTAGCAGAGATATACTTATTAATATATTGATAAGAAACCTGGCAACTGAAGCAAAATGCAAACTCAGCCATATAATGGATCAAAGACATATTTTTGAACTTAGGACAGGAAAAGCAGCCCAGAGTGAAGTCTAAAGGCATTTGGGAGAAAGGTACTGGAGGACATTGGTATGATAATTTTACTCTGATGTGAATGTATCTCAACTATTTATATCTCTGTCAAAGTAGCCAAGATCCGGGCTTAATTATTTGCACCTCAGTAGATTGTGCTTGTTAGAAAGGATATAGGAATATCAAAAAGTGTATTTTGTATCAAGTCTGTAAGCATTGGAGGTATATATATTTGTCTCTCTAATCAATAAAATTTGAAGAGTTCATGCTGAATTCTCTCTGCCTGGCTCCTGATTGAAACACTCTTATTTCACTATTGGAGCTGGACTTCAATAGGTCCATACAATTACTGTGTCCAATCAGATACCAACCCTCTTACTCTTAGGTTATTTTTCAACTATAAAGGAACCAACTGATATCTTAATCTGCTTTTTAGAAATTTTGCCAACCTTATGGCAGTGTTGCTGGTACATTAAGGCTTAGTCTGCCTAAGATTTTCCCCCTTGTTAATGGTAGGTTCTTCTAGGGAATTTCCCCTTGTTAATGAATAACTCACTAATGGAATTTAGTATGCCAGTCAATGGGATAATAATAAAAAAAATTTAAAAATAAAATGATTTGGAGAAGGTCTTAAATTCTAAGAATTTGAGATACCTCATAATGCTGGCCTAATTTTGAGATCCAAACAAACCCCCACTTCCCAACATTTGGTGGATGGTATGGGGAAAGTCCTATAACCCAATATATTTTGGGAGCTTCTGCACCCCTGGACTTCATCAATATCACCACAGGATTTTGAGCTAGAAGGGACCCCAAAGATAATCCTGTTCAGCTCCCTTTTTTAAATATACATGGGGAAAATGATGCTCAGGGAGCTTAACTTGTCCAAGTGACTTTCTACTTAATCAGTCACAATTTATGTGCTACTTATTAATTATTGTTAGAAATATGCTACAAAGATAAAAAGGACTCAGCACTATAAATTGGTTTATTTACAATTCTTGCAAGAAATGGGCAATCCACCAATTCTTTGGGGTTGACAAAATTAATAGATTTCTTAGTCTTCTCATTGCATATTCTTCCTTGACATAGTTCTTCTACCTTATCCATGTTCAAAAATGGCAGAAAACTCCTTCTTGGGGGAGAAGAAATAAATATTAATTAACTCATTAAGCATGTACACTCAGTGCTTGCAGTTACTTTTTACCCTCTTCTTATTTGGGAGTGATTTTTTATCAATTTATCAGTTCAGAGGCTCATTATCTTGTTTTGTACAGCGATGTGCCCTTTCTCTAAGTCTTTGTGAATATATGGAAATACAATTCTACAGGTTACTCACCTTAAGTATCATAGCTATGATAGGAACTAAGATTCTCAAACTCCAAATCTAATGACTTTTTACTAGATCACTTTGTAGTGTAGGAAGTCAATCCTAGTTGTGAATCTCCCAAAGTCCCTGAAGTCCTCTCCTTGACTGAATCCTGACTCCGAATCTTCCTCCCAGAGCTTGTCCTTTTACATGCTCTCTAAAGGTGTGAGTTTAATGTGTGAACCGATGCATGAACTCCTTTAAAGGTGTTAACTCCTTTAAAGGTTTGACTCCTTTAAAGTCAAAGGTGTGAACTAAGTACATAAGTACCTTGTAAGAATCCTAACATCACTTATTCTTTGTGATTCCTGGTACCTGAGTTTGAATCTCTCTGCTTCTTGGTCCCCCATTCAATTAAATTCAATTCAAATAAAAAATATCAGGAAAGGAAAGGGAAGAACAATATATCCAGATAAATAAACACAAGGTAATTTGAGGATAAAGAAGGGGAGACAACTAGAGATTAGGAAGTTTTTAATTTTTTTTTAATAGGACAGAGTGCCTGAGTTGAGCCTTCAAAAAAATTAAGTAGTGAGATTTACTAGTGAGATTTAACTTGAGTTTACTCAGTTTGAAATGTAGATTTATCATGGTAGACAACCTACCTACTCCAAACCAGTCAGTTCTTTTTTTAAAAATGGTTTATTTATTTTATTAAAGCTTTTAATTTTCAAAATTTATTCATAGATAATTTTCAACATTACCCTTGCAAAACTTTGTGTTCTAAAATTTTCCCTCTCTTCTCCCTCCCTTCTCCCCTAGATGGCAAGTGATTCAATATATGTTAAATATGTGCAATTTTCCATATGTATTTCCCCAATTATCATACCGCACAAGGAAAATCAGATAAAAAAGGAAAAAAATGAGAAAGAAAACAAAATAGAAGCAAATAACAAGAAAAGAAGTGAAAATACTATGTTGTGATCTACACTCAGTTTCCATAGCCCTCTCTCTGTGTTAAGATGGTTCTCTTCATCACAAGACCATTGGAACTGGCCTGAAGAGATTTTTGTACAACATCAATATTATATGATGATCAGTTCTGATGGACATGACTCTTTCCAACAATGAGATGACTGATGCCAGTCCAATGATCTTGTGATGAAGAGAGCCATCCACACCCAGAGAGAGGATTGTGGGAACTGAGTGTGGATCACAACAACATTTTCATTTCTTTTGTTGCTGTTTGCTTGAATTTTATTTTCTTACTCATTCACTTTCCTTTTTGATCTAATTTTCTTGTGCAGCAAGTGTGTTGTAAAAATATGTTGACACATATTGAATTTAACATATATTTTAACTTGTATAACATATATTGGATTACTTGCCATCTAGGGGAGGAGGTAGGGGGAAGGAGGGGAAAATCTGAAACACAAGGCTGTGCAAGGGTCAATATTGACAAATTATCTGTGCATATGTTTTGAAAATAAAAAGCTTTAGGGGCAGCTCGGTGGTGCAGTAGATAGAGCATTAGCCCTGAATTCAGGAGGACCCGAGTTCAAATCTGGTCTCAGACACTTAACACTTCCTAGCTGTGTGACCCTGGGCAAGTCACTTAACCCCAGCCTCAAGGGGAAAAAAAAAATAAAGAAAATAAAAAGCTTTAAAAATTAAAAAAAGGAAAGAAACTGGCCAGAATCACCTCACTGTTGAAAAGAGCCACATTTATCAGAAATGATCTTTATATAACCTTGCTGTTGCTGTGTACAATGTTCTCTTGGTTCTACTCACTTCACTTAGCAGCAGTTTATGTAAGTCTCTCCAGGCCTCTGAAATTATCCTGCTAAATCAGTCAATTCTTAACTCAGGGTATTTCACTGGAAGGTCAACTACTGAAGCTGAAGCTTAAATACTTAGGCCATGAGAGCATGATACTTATTGGAAAAGATCGTGATGTTGGGAAAGATTGGAGGTAAAAGGGAAAGGTGATGGCAAAGGATGATATGACATCCATTCACATTCCATGTGACATGGAAACGATGACTGTGAACTTGGACAGACTTTGAGAGATAGTAGACGATGAGAGGGTCTGTTGTGGTAGGGTCTATTAGGTCAGGAAGAGTCAGACTTAACTGGATAACTGAACAACAGCAACAACAATAAAGAAGACTTCAATGAATCAGTTGGATAGGTAGGAGGGGAGCTAGGAGAGGGTATGGAAACCAAGGGAAAAAACACACTTGTAGAAAGGTCAAGTAGGATGATGACCTAGAAAAGGTTATTAGAATTAGCAATTTAGAGCTTGCTAGTAAAAAAAGAAAAAAAAAGAAAAAAGCTTGCTGATAAGGTAAAAGACAGCAATTTCGATCTAAATCAATTCCACTCCAATCCACAGAATCAGTGATGCTTAAAGAGAGCTGATGACTTGTCCAAGGTCACACAGGTTAAAAAAATTTTTTAAATGATCCCAAACTTCATGATCTGTCTACAATACTTTATGCATTCCAGGAATCAAGTTGCAGGTTCTTTCCCCTCAATGTTTAGCTCCCCTGTTTCTCTTGATTTTAGAGGCATAGACTTAGAGCTAAGAGGAACATTAATGATGATTGAAGAGTACTGAAGGATTGCAAAGTCATCATGAAGGATCTTTAGTCCCAGCAGCACTTCAGAGACTACAGACATCCCTTAGTCCCCTGGTAATCCTTTAGCCTTTCCCCCCACAATAATGAAAGAGAATATGGGTCACAGGAAAGGATAAAGGAATGAGTCTGGGGCTATGGGAAGACAGGGATGGAGGGGGATGGAGGATAGGCTGTTCCTCGCCCGCTCCCATTGTACATAGACTAAGACTATTCTCTCCCAAATGATTCCTCTCTTTTTTCTTTGGCCACCATTACCACTCTCAAAAAAGTTTTGTTCTAAGTGAAAAAACATACTACTCACACCTCTGATGGGCAGCCCATACCCCAAAGGTCAGCCTAGTTTCAGGGACCAGTCCCTCCCAAGGTCCTCCTGTCCCTTGCCTTTTGACCACTTTGGTGCTTCTAGCTCTTCCTCCAAAAGGGAGAATCAAGAAATGGAAGAAATTCCTCTTCAGCTCCAGTGACAGTCTGGATCAGTGATCAGTCTTGGTGATATGACTCTGGAAGTTCCTTCCCCTCTCCCTGTTTCAGTTTCCTCACCCACAAAATAAGGGAATTGGATTCAATAGTCTGTCTAAGATTCCTTTTAGTGATAAGGTCCTAAATTTGAAACAAAAGGCAGAGATTTGGTCTTATGGATTTCATCCATCTCTCTATTCTCCCTCTCTTGTCCATAACTGAAGGCTGTCTGACCTGCAGCAGTTTGTTCTTATCCCTAAACTGGACTGCCAGAGGCAAGTAAGCAGCCCCTCCCTCTCTTTAAGCCTCCAGCCTATTGCCCTATTGTGTTATCAGGGCTGGCTCTAGGTCACTCTAGGAATTTCAGAAGAAAGAGAAAAGGGCTGTGGAATCGTGGAAGACTGAGTGAACATCAGGTAAAAATGAGGGAGAGTGGGGTGGAGTGTAGGGATGGTGGGACTCACTGGCTGCCACATACTGACCTTGGGGTAGAGCAGGCTTATAAAGAATATGGATGGTCAGGTTTCAAGACCAGAATGCACTTAAGCTTGACCTATCTTGTAGTGAGCATGTCAATGTTTATTCATAAATTGACGTGTGTGTGTGTGTGTGTGTGTGTGTGTGTGTGTGGGTGTGTGTGTGTGTGTGTGTGGGTGTAAGGTTCCCAAAGTGGGAGACTGAGGGAAAAACTGGAGACATTTTAGGATGGAAGAGGAGGAGCTAATAGCATTTTCTTCTCCATCCTCCAGTTTCATATTCTATTGTTAGAACAGAGAACAAATCCAATCTAGCAGCCCATATTAAGCCTATATATATATATATACAAATAGAGTTGTTTTATTATTAATATTATTATTATATATATAATAACTCTTAGGAAAGTTCTAGGAACCTAAGAATCCTACAAAAATTTCAGGGAGCCCACGAATTTTACTTTTACAAACTTTTTACAAACCTCTAACTGAAATTTAGCATTTCGTTCCATTAGGTATATAGGCAACAGACTTAAGCAATATTATGTTTCACCAGATTGCCAGAGGAAACTATGATAAGGGTTTTAGGATTCCTGTTCTGGATGCAGCAGGCTCACTGGGCTTGGAGTCAAGAAGAGAGTCCAAATCCTATCTCACACTTATAGAACATGTGACCCTGGCCAAATAATTTAATATTTTTGGGCCTCGGTTTTCTTATCTGTATAATAAGGGAGCTGGATTCATTCACTGGCTTCAGTTTCATTCACTTGGTTCAGCTCTAAACCTCTGGGAAAATATCCTGGAGAATTCAGTCAATCAGTTGTACTGGAATCAAATAATTTTTACAGACTGAACAGTTGTTCAAAATTGTCAACTAAAATATAGACCCATAAATATTCAAAAGCAATGTTTTGAATAGATGTCACTAGGCCAAATAGTCATATTCTCCTTCAATATGGGCCCCCAAAGCTTTCAAAATATAGAAATCCAGATTTCAGAAAGACCTGGAAAGACTTACATGACCTAATAATGTTAAGTAAAGTAAGTAAAACCAAAAGAACATTGTACACAGCAACAACAAGATTATGAGATAACCAGCTGTGATGGACTTGACTCTTCAATAATAAGGTGATTCAGTGTTGGAGGGGATGTGGAAAAACTGGGACACTGATGCATTGTTGGTGGAGCTGTGAAAGAATCCAACCATTCTGGAGAGCAATCTGGAATTATGCCCAAAAAGTTATCAAACTGTGCATACCCTTTGACCCAGCAGTGCTACTACTGGGCTTATATCCCAAAGAAATACTAAAGAAGGGAAAGGGACCTGTATGTGCTAAAATGTTTGTGGCAGCCCTTTTCATAGTGGCTAGAAACTGGAAGATGAATGGATGTCCATCAATTGGAGAATGGTTGGGTAAATTATGGTATATGAATGTTATGGAATATTATTGTTCTGTAAGAAATGACCAGCAGGAGAAATACAGAGAAGCTTGGAGAGACTTACATCAACTGATGCTGAGTGAAACGAGCAGAACTAGGAGATCATTATACACTTCAACAATGATACTGTATGAGGATGTATTCTGATGGAAGAGGATATCTTCAACATAGAGAAGAGCTAATCCAATTCCAATTGATCAATGATGGACAGAATCAGCTACACCCAGAGAAGGAACACTGGGAAATGAATGTAAACTGTAAGCATTTTTGTTTTTCTCCCCAGATTATTTTTACCTTCTGAATCCAATTCTTCCTTTATAACAACAACAAAATTCGGTTCTGCACATATATATTGTACCTAGGATATATTATAAGATATTTAATATATATGGGAATGCCTGCCATCTAGGGGAGAGGGTGGAGGGAAGGAGGGGGAAAATTCGGAACAGAAGGGAATACAAGGGATAATGTTGTAAAAAAAATTACCTATGCATATGTACTGTCAAAAAAATGTTATAATTATAAAATTAATTTTAAAAAAAAAGTGATTCAGGCCAATTCCAACAGACTTGTGATGGACAGAGCCATGTGCATCCAGAGAAAGGAATATGGAGACTAAACTTGGGCCACAATATAATAGTTTCACCTTTGTTGTTATTGATTTTTTGCTTGTTTTTGTCTCATTTTTTGATATGATTTTTATGCAGCATGATAAATGTGAAAATGTTTAGAAGAATTGTTCAATGTTTAACCTATTGTTGAAAACTATCTTTGCATATATTTTGAAAAATAAAAAATCTGTTTCTAAAAGAAAAAAAACTATTATATATATACATACAGAGAGAGAGAGAGAGAGAGAGAGAGAAAGAGAGAGAGAGAGAGAGAGAGAGAGAGAGAAAGAGAGAGAGAGAGAGAAAGAGAAAGAGAGAGAGAGAGAGAGAGAGAGAGAGAGAGAGAAAGAGAGAGAGAGAGAGAGAAAGAGAGAGAGAGAGAGAGAGAGAGAGAGAGAGAGAGAGAGAGAGAGAGAGAGAGTGTGTTGAAGTACCTGTTGAAGTATTGTCTCTGAAAGAATTCAGGCTCAAATTATCTCCAAATTAAGCCCCAAATCAAGCAGTGGCATATACTGGGGTCATGTACCCCATGTCTCCCCCTTAAGGAAGACTCTGAAAGTCAGCAGAGTGAGGAGAAGAATTATATTGAGAAGGGAGGAATAAGAAAGAACAGAATGATTGGGTAAAGCAGGGGAAATTGGGCAGTCTCAAACCATTTGGACAGGTGCAGATAAGATAAGTTAGAAAAAATTCCTGTGATAAAATATATCTCAGATAGATTATACATGGGAAAAGTCTTTTTTTTTTTTTTTTTTTTTTTTTTTTTTTTTGTAGAATCAGGATCTTGGGGATGGGGCAGCCCCATCAAAAGGATATCAAAAGTATCTGAGAACAGGACGAAATGAACAGCAGTGATGGTAGCCTCTTTGCCACTGAGGAAGCTTATAGTGAACCTGTGAGAATGAGCTCATGTCCTAATATTTTTATTCACTTGTGCAATAGCAGATAGAATATTAAATATAAAGGGATAAAAGCAGAATAGGAACTTGTCCCAGGATGCTTTCTATTTGACCTCTGTCCAAAAAAAAAAATCAGAATGAGATGATAATAATAATGAAAACAAGTGTTAGTTATCTCATTTTATCTTCAGAACAAGTTTGTGAGATAGATGATATTATCATCTTTTAGGATGGGAAAACTAAGACTCTGAGAGATTGACTTGGCCAGGATCCCATGGATAGTAAAAATGTGATAAAGGGATTATTATGAGCCAAGCACTGTGCTAAGTACTTCATAATTATTATCTCGTTTGATCTTTATAATAACCCTGGGAGGTAAGTACAAAGATGATTATATTATTACCATTTTACTGGAAAATTTTACATTTTGCATTTTACAGGAAATTGAGACAAACCAAGGCTAAGTGACTTGGTCAGGTTCACATGACTAGTAAATGTGTAAGACTGATTTGGAAGTCAGATTTACCTGACACTAAGTCAAAGTTTATATTTGTGTAAGGTGTGTATGGGTATTGCCAACATAATTTCAAATGTGAATTCAAATATGCAAAAAATATTTAAAGCAGAATTTTTTATTGAAGAGCTGGAAACAAAGTAGGTACCTATCAGTTGGGAAATGGCTGAGAATTGTGGTAATTGAAAGTATGGAATCTTGTATGATAAAGAAAAATGAAAGAGATCATTTCAGAGAAATTTAGGAAGACTTGTATGAACTTCTGGTGAAATGAGAAGAACCAGGAGAATAATTATGGGTGTCCACTTTGTTTAGATATGGCTTAATGGAAGATATGAATGGAGTCTTTTCTCTCTATTCTTCTGCAAGGGAGAATTCGATTTCTGCCAGGAGAGAGTAGGAGATTTGGTCCACAAGGCTGGCCACTCTGCTTTCTCCAGAGATGGGATATAGGGTTTGAAGAAAATATATTTATTTGCCCCATTCTAAATGTCTAAAGTCCATCCTCCAGAACTGTGAATTACTTCTTCATATGGGGTTTTTTGTAACTCAATTTGGGGGTTGTGAAATTACAATTTATTATCATTAAATGCTTTATTTGTACATTATTTTTATACTTATATAACTGGGGTCACATAAAAATTTCTTGGGCCAAAAGGGGTTGTGAATGGAAAAAGTTTAAGAAGTCCCGGTCTAAGGGAAATATTTTTTAGGTTCAAGTTATTCTCCTACTTGCTATCCCTTAACAGGAAAGGAATGTCCAAGTGATATTAAGGTTTGACTTTCTGGCAAATGCCAGTCACACAAAGACACCTAGTGAACAGTGACTAAAGCCATTTAACGAAACCTGAGTTCAAATCTGAACTCAGACAACTTATTAGCCATGTGACGGGGCGATTACTTTAAACTATCTACCTCAATTTCCTCATTTGTAAAATGGGAAGAATAAGAACAGCAATTATCTCACTGAGTTTTAGGGAGGATAAACTGGGAGAATATTTGTAAAATGCTTTCAAATATTAAAATGCTTTCATGGGAAGCTTGGGATTATTAAAAAATCTTGCAAATTTTAAAAGGCAACCCAACCTATGAATTGTTATCATTGTTGTTGTTGTAAAATAGTAGAAGTAACAACAACAGTAGTAGTGGTAATAGTAATAGTAGTGGAAGTACAGGTAATGGTAGCAGTAATTGTAAAAGTTGTAGAAGTAGTAGCAGTAGTAGTTGTAGGAGTAACAATAGTGGAAGTCGTAGCAGCAGCAGCAACAGCAATAGTAGAAGTAGCAGTAGCAGTAGTAGTAGTAGTAGTAGTAATATTAGCAGTAGTAGTAATAGCAGCAACATCAGCAGTAATAACAGCAGTAGTAATAGTAGCAGCAGTAGCTGTAATAGTAGTAGTAACAGCAACAGTAACAGTAGTAGTAACAGCAACAGTAACAGTAGTAGTAACAGCAACAGTAACAGTAGCAGCAGCAGTAGTAATAGTAGTAGTAGTAATAGCAGCAACAGAAGCATCAACAATAGCAACAATCTGAACTGAATTTGGATTATGGATGAGCTAGGTCGAAGAGACACTTATGACACTGTGTAATCCAGGGCAAGTCAGTTAATTACTCAGTGGTCCAGTCAGTTCCTTGGGACTTAAAAAAATGCCATGATAGAGGAAATTCCCATACTTGCAAGAACCACTGATCTCAAACCTATTTCAACATTCTAAGGGGACCCAGTGACTGGCTTCTGTTTATGGTCTTTGGACCTGTCTAAATTAGAAGACGTTCTTCACTAGGAAGACAGATTTTTCATCCTCAGCAAAGAATTGAATTCTATACTGGAAAAATTGTGAATTCCTAAAGTTTTGAAGTATAAGGAGAAAATCTAGTGCCAAGTGAAGAGACCATTTACAACTATGTGGTGAGGGAACATGGGGAAGGGTCTCAAAAAAGGATTATATAATAATAGGATTCAGACCTTGAAATCATCTAGCCAATCCTCTCATTTTATACCTGGGGGAATCAAGGGCCCCCTAGTTGGCAGTACCATGCTTTATAGGTGGCACTTTGAATCAACCATATCTTTATGGAGACACAAAGACACAGGCAGTATATGTCTAAGTTAGAGTTTGACCCAGATATGGGGCTTTGGAAAACTTCTTGGAAAAGGTAGTATTTGATCTAGACTTTGGAGGATGGATTAGGATGTCAACAGACTTGAATTAGAAAATAACTTCATGTTTGATGGATAAGGGACTTTAAGAGCCATTCTTTAATGAATAAATGGTCAGATGGTGTGAATTGGCAATTTCCAGGGGAAGAAATCCAAGGCATAGGAAAAGAGCTTTTAAATTACTAATAATTATAAAAATTTAAAGTAAAACTACTCTGAGGTTCCACTTTATACCTGTAAGATGAGATAGTTTTTTTAAAAATGGCAGGTGCTGGAGAGGCTTTGGGAAAAGAGGTACATTAATGCATTATTGGTAGAGCTGTGAAATGGATATCAATGAACTTATAAGCCACTTGATCATCATTCTGAACATCAGTTCTCATTGTAAGCTCCATGACACCATGACTTAGAATTCTGCACATAATAGGTGCTGAATAAATATACTTGAATGACTTATATTGTACTTTTACTTGTACATTAAAAACCAATCAACAAATACTTATTAAGCACTTACTATGCACCTGGAATTGGGCTAGTCCCTTGGGAAGCAAAGACTTAAAGAGGTTTCTTTCTTTAGGACACATATTCTATTTAGAAGATGCAGCTTATTCATAGATAAATACAAAACTTATGCATTTTTTTCTTGATGTTGATCCTTCATATAATGTACATCACAAACTATTTCTGCCTGCCCATCTTATGGGACTGTCCATGTTCTCCCTCAGTTTTGCCACAGACAATCTGCTCAATATGCAAAAAAGCTTTCCTACCTTTCTCCTTGGAGTGGAGCCAAAGATGCATTCATTTGTCATCCCAGATCTTTGACACACAACCAGCCCATCTGTCCTCTCTCTCATACAATTTCCTTGACAGCATCTTTTCTTCTTCTTCTTTGAAGTACCCACCGGGTATCCCAAATGGTTTACGGCATAAGTTGTAAGCATAAGTGGTGTGACATTTAAAAAGTTCAAGAGACATAATTTCTGGGTAATCAGTCATTTTATTAATGATTCTAGCACATTATTGATAAAATGGGTCAGGATACTCTCAAATGCTAAAGATAAATCATGACAGTAGGCTTACAATTTATATGCCCTTGGAAGAGTGGATACTCCTGAGGGTGACAATCAACTCTGATTGGTTAACAATTAATGAGAAAAATGAATGTTACACTGAGGGGTAGATGTATTCTAATGAGGATGTGTGTGTGACTTTCATTATGTCATTTACTTCTAAATTGCCCACCTTAGGCTATCTAATCAAAGAATTTATTCCCATCCAAATCTGTGTAGAGCACAATAAGGCTTCTCCACCTGAGTAGACACAAGATTGAGGGGAAAAAAAATTAATTCAATCTCATTATCAGCAATGTCCTTCAGAGACCGAACAACTCACACTCCTGGTCCTAATTCAATAATTGATTATTTATGTGAAAAAGAAACAATTATTTCTCTTACTAGCTCTAAGACCTCAACACAAAACATATTGCAACCTTCGGGGAGATGATCATTTTTAATTCTTCAAGGACTGTTGTATTCCATGCTTCACTGCCATATAACAGTAGAATGTTAATATTTCAAAGATGGCTCTTTTATGAAAACCTAGGGATCAAAGAGTTTTGCAATTTCCAAAAGGCAATCTGACTTGCCTTCCCCCTTTAGTTTAATTTTGCTCCTAATTCATTCTCTATATACTATTTTTCCCTCAGTATATGCACTCTTTGCTAGTCCATGTAAATGTGTATTATTAATCTGGACAACTGACACTTTTTCTTCCTCTTTCTTGGTTGTTATGATGTAAGTAGTTAAGTTTGAATGATTCCAAATCCTCTCTGGAGGTCCTGCAATGTCCCAGATCTTGAAGTAATCAGAACAATGTCATCCACAAACAGAAGCGCCTGGAGTATCTCATCATCCACAGTAAATTGCCCCTCAACATGGACTCTGCTTTAAAACAGCTCCCTTCTGATGGCTTTTTCCACTTGTTTTCTTTTATGCCATTTCTGCTCCCTATGTGAACACCTCTGGGACTGTGGAATTAAGTCCTAATGTGGTGATGGTTCCATTACCCTTGATGGAAACCCACTTCCATTTTTCATTAGCCCTTTTCCTGTTATTTATCTTTGAATGTCCTTAGGATGGTTTTGCTTAACTGGATGTCTTGCCAAGGTTTCTTTGCACTAGTTTTCCCCTTCCCTGCTCCTCTCTACTTTATGGGAGGATACTGCTCATAATCATGCATTATTATTCTTCATGAAATTTCACAGATGAGTTTAAATTTCACTCAGTATTACCTTTGGGAGTCAATTCTTTATAGGCAGTATATAAAAGTGACAGCGATTTGGGGGATCACTAGCAATTAGGGGAATCAGGAAAGTAGATAGTATAATTGATTATCTTGGGCTCATAAGAAAACTTTGGAAAGTTGTGTTGAATTTTAAATAGATCCATAAAATGAATTTGTTTTGTTGTTATTTGCTTCTCTTTCCTCAAAGAGTGGTGAATTAAAAAAAATTCCTAAATTAATAGAATATTCCTATTAATCAAAGTTTGTTTGGCTCCAACTTCATATTTCCCTCCTTCAAACATTCCATGTCTAGTCTGTACACATTTATACAAGCCATTCTCTCCTTGTGAACCTACTCCCTCTTTATCTCTTTCTCTTGGAATCTTTACCTCCTTCAAGGCTCAACTCAGGTGCCCCTTCCTCCATGAAATCTTTTTCTTATCCCTAACCCATCCCAGTTGTTAGTGCTCTCTCTAAACCACCTTTTATCTGTTTATATATGTATTTTATCTGGGCTCTGAAGCATAAGCTCCTGAAGAGCAGGCACTAGTTTTTACTTTCATGTCCTGAAGTACCATGCCTCATACATGGCTGGCACATAAGAAACATTTGCAAAATTTAACTTAATTCATCAATACAGAATAAACTAGTCAAATACATTTATATGGAGACACATGAGCACCAAGAAAGTAAGACAATGAAATACTTAAGAAGTGAGAAAAGTCTTGGATTAAAAGATAAAAACCTGTGTTCTAATCCCACTTCTACTACTAAAACTACAAATAATCAATCACTGGGCCTCTCTGGGCTTTAGTTTCCACATCTATAAAAATGAAGAGTTTGCATTGGATTATTTCTAAATTATTTCCAGGTTCAAAATTTTTGTGATTCTCTTGCAAACACCATTTTATGACTTGGATTATCAGTGCTTCCTGCATTCACCTACTACTTATACTATATCATCCTTGAAGGCAGCAATTTGAAGACAATTCCTTCCTTCCTTCCTTCCTCTTTTCTTTCTTTCTTACCTCTTTCCTTTCTTTTCTCCTTTTCCTCTTCCTTCCTTCCTTCCTCCCTCCCTCCTTTCCTTCCTTCCTTCCTCCCTCCCTCCTTTCCTTCCTTCCTTCCTTCCTTCCTTCCTTCCTTCCTTCCTTCCTTCCTTCCTTCCTTCCTTCCTTCCTTCCTTCCTTCCTTCCTTCCTTCCTTCCTTCCTCCCTCCTTTCCTTCCTTCCTTCCTCCCTCCCTCCTTTCCTTCCTTCCTTCCTTCCTTCCTTCCTTCCTTCCTTCCTTCCTTCCTTCCTTCCTTCCTTCCTTCCTTCCTTCCTTCCTTCCTTCCTTCCTTCCTTCCTTCCTTCCTTCCTTCCTTCCTTCCTTCCTTCCTTCCTTCCTTTTACTGACAGGGTCTTCAATAGCTTTCTGGATCATAGGGAGAGGGTCTGAATTATTATTCAATTACTACTGAGGCAAGCAGAGAGCAGTACGGACAGGATTGTTTCCTTAAGTGGAACTTCTGTTCTTAAGTGTTCCTTAGTGGATATTTATTGCAAAAGTACATTTTTGAATTTCTTGTCAAATTTCTTGTATTGACAAAATGATCATGACCCCACAATTTCTGTATCCAATCAGTGTTAACTATTGAGGTTATTTTTGTCCTGTAGAAGAACCTATTGGTACCCCACTTCTTTGCTAACTTCTTTAGGAATTTAGCTAATTCAATAGAAGCTTGTTATAGCATCTTTCCCTGTGTTAATGGCTAAAACTCCCTTTTGGAAATTAACACATTGTCAGCAGTATAATAAAATCCTGATTTGGAGATGGTCTGAACCTACAAATTCTTCCTCCTCCTCCTCCTCCTCCTCCTCCTCTTCCTCCTCCTCCTCCTCTTTCTTCTTCTTTTGTACCAGAACATTTTGTTCTGTACTGTTAGGTTACTTTAGCTAACTTAAGTTTGCACTGATGAATTAGAAAGGAAATTCTTCAATGAACCAGGTGTTTAGGAGTAACTGAAAAGTGCATCTGTAAAATGCTTTATGAAATGTAGCATTAGACATATGAGACATACTGTAATCTTCGGTTTATCTTTAAAGCAAAGTTTTTTGTTTGTTTTTTGTTTTCTACAAATTCTTTTGTGATACTAATCCCAAACTCCAATATATTTCTGGGATTCAACACCTGCTCCTCAACATTGTCACTGACAAACTGAGAACTGGGAAGGACTTTAGCATTAAGAGAGGCAGTGTGATCTTGTGTAGAGGCAGTTCTACCTGGAGTCAGGAAGAGCCACTTCAGGAACCTATTTTCCAACATTTACTGATTGTGTGAAGTAGTACAAGTCACTTAATATCCCAGGTAATTTCTAAGACTATAAAGTGTCAATGGATTAATTTTTTTTGCATCTGATTTCACAATGCTTTTATGAAGGTCACAATATGCAAACTTTAAAGACTATACAAATAATATTATTATTCCCAGAGGGATTTTCCATTTCCCTGGAATCATTTTAGAAGAGGGAGTGGAATATTGGTTATGAAGTAAACTCCATGATGACAAAGACAGTTTTAGGTAACATGGAGATGAAGCCCCACATTTGCGGGACTCCCCTCATTGACAGAGAGAACAACTTCTCTGTCTGTGTTCCTTATCTGTGGGAAGAACAGAATGGGAAAAAAAAAAAAAGATCTTTCTGGTCTTTTGGCTTTGAGAGAGGACATGCTCAGTCCCAACTCTTTGTAGAGCTAAATCTGTGAATGGAGAGAAAGAATGGAGGAAGGTGACATGCCAGCATTTGGCACATATGTCTAGCACTGATTATCTAGCACTTGAGACTAAGAGAATTTCCATTTGGATTAGAGGGAGGGACACTTTCTCAAGGCTGCGCTGATGAGCAAAACCCAGATGATATTCTGTCCAACTTCTATCTTCATCAAGTAACAAGCTTCTATTGCACCTTTGCTAACTGCCTATTGAATGGAGGTAGAAATGTGGCCCAAGATATTGTGGAAGAATTTTCAGCCAAAAGGATTGAAACAAAATTAAGTTTTCTCATTAAGCAGAAGATTCAGCTTTCTTTCTCTTCAGTTTTTACCCTCAGGAGAATTTATTTCTTCTTAGACTGACTGCAAGCCCTAGAACATAAGGTAATGGATTTACAGTTGAAAGGGACTTTTTTACAGATCATGTACCAAACTCTCATTTAATAGAAATTAAGTAATTTGCTCAAGTCACACTGTGGAAGAATTTAGATTCAGATCCTCATGTCCTGATTCCCAATTCACCATTCTATCCCTAGATTCACTGTCACTAAATATCCAAAGTCAGTATACCGTAGGTGGAAATGCAGGTTGGAAGACAGTATCTAGTGAACAAGTTAGACCAGGTAAATGATTAGAATGAGTGGTGGCTAAAATGATGAATATTGCTGTTAGATTCTTGGAGGTTTCGACCCTGAGATGACGGTGCCATCAACAGCAGTAGGGATCTTGGGAGGAAGGATAGGTTGGGGGGCATAAAGGGGAGTTGTGAGATCAGTCAGGTGAAGGAGGGATAGATGGTTCATGTGGATTCTATGTCCAACAGGCAGTTTAAGGATGTGGGATAGCATAGATGGGGCGAGGAGAGACTTTGGAGTCAAGTGATAGAAGATGAAGCTAAGGGATGCATGGGAGAGGGATTAGGGAATAAGACCAAGAGCAGATTTGCGGGAAGCCTGTACTTAAGGATGTAGAGGAGAACTATGAACACTACCTGCCAAAGGGGTGGGGGTGGGGTCCCTGGGCCCGTGGAAACAATAATCTTGTTTTGGATTCTCATTCCATCCAACTGTTCCGAAGCTGTTTCCTATGCCCTCTCCTTAACAGCTCTGTGGCACTGGCAGGTGTTCTGCCCTGGCTGGGATCTTCCCGGGAGGTACCCATGGGAAAAGTCTCCAAGAGAAGGATCGAAGGGTGGGTGAAGGTGACAACTGGAAGGGTAGTAGAGGAGGAGGGGGTCTGGACTGGTTGTCCAGCCCCAGGACTCTGGAGCCTGAAGTCGGAGGTCAGGGGCCCGGGGCCGGGAGCCAGGGGCCCGGGGCAGCGGCTCCCGGACGCAGTGAGAGCCTCTTTCCAGCAGAGGGACCGCAGGAGCCCTGGGCGCCCTCGGGCACACTCTCATATTTCCTGTTGGCGGGGCCCGGCTCCCAGCCCAGGTAGCGGCTGCAGGGGAGGGAAGGACGCGCCGCCAGGACGGCTTTGCGCAGCGCGTAGAGTCCGCACCCTCCGAGGCTCAGGTAGGGTGCCCCGGGCCTGCCGGACCCAGTAGGGAGAAGCAGGGGTGCGCTTCAGCGGCTCAGCTTCGAGGCGGAGGCCGGGGGAGGGGGAAGGCGCTGCGGGGAGGGCGCGCAGAGCCAGGGAGCCGGAGGCTCGGCCGGGTTCTCCGGACAGGATCGGGGCAAGGGCAGGGGCACCGCGCAGCTTGGCACGGCCGCCTCAGGCCCCACTCCTGCTCCGCGCCCTCGCCGCTCAGCTGGCTCGCTGCCAGTCTGGGCGCCCCGCAGCCCGGAGAGGCTTCGGGTCCTCGGGAGCGCCTCTCCTTACTGCCCGCTCTCTCTCGCATATTTGATGGGGGGAGCGCGGCGCAGGGTGTTTGGGGAGCCGTTGGGCAAGGTGCGGCCCCGAAGCCAGGCGGCGGAGAGTGACGCCCGCTGGTTGGGGGCTGGGGGCTTCGGCCCGAGCAGCTCTGGGCCGGGAAGGGGGCGCTGGATTGGGGAGGGGCGGGGTCCCGGCTGAGGCCTCCGGCCGGGGCGGCTCCGCTCCGCTTCCCCTCCTCCTCCTCCTCCTCCTCCTTTTTCTTCTCCTCCTCCTTCCTCTCCTCCCCTTTCTGGTTTTCCTCCTCCTTCGGCCCGCACTGCCTCCCGCCTTCCTCTGAACAGACAGCATGGCCCAGTCGCGGGAGCCGGGTAAGTGATGGGGGTGGGTGCGGTGCGGGTGGGTGCGTGTGTGTGCGTGTGTGTGTGTGTGTGTGTGCGCGCGCGCGCGTGTGTGCGTGTGTGAGGGAGAGAGGAAGGAGGTGCGGGATGCTGGATGGGAGGAGGAGGGGGGCCGATCTTGAGGCGGGGCAGCTCTGCCGGATTGAGAGCGGGTTGAAGGACCTTCTAGTCTCGTGGCTCTCGTGGCTAGTCCCACAGCCCCAGCTGGCAGTGCATGGGGAGCAGTGGGAGTTAATGGGTTTGGAGTTGTCCGGGTTCAGCTGGGTGAGGTGGAGCTTCTTTTCCCCTTCCTTTCTCCTCCCTTCCCTTCCCCTTCTCCTCCCTTCCCCTCCCCTTCTCCCTTCCCTTCAGTTCTTTCCCCCTTCTTTCCCCTCCCTTCTACTCCCCTCAGGCCCTTCCCGCAGCCTTGAGGGTTTGAAGCGCGGTCCCGGGTCCGACGCGCCCCGCCCCTTCGCTCCCAGGCCGCCGCACCTGCGGATCTGGGGCTAAGTAACATTTAGGCCACCAGGGAGTTCTACCTGGTGTGGGGGAAGCGCGGTGGCCAGGCGCCCCTCCATGTCGGTATAAACCCTGTGAGATCTGGGACTTGGTGTGAGTAAACTCAAGTTTGGCGTTGTTTCAGAAGAGGCCAGATTGGGATGGTGTAGATGTAACCTTACTCAGAGACCGGGGCATGGACCAAATGACCTCTTTTTGTGGGTGTGAGTGTGGGTAGGACCCTTCATCTCTCAGACATCGAGAGTCCGAGGTCCGCAGTCTCTAATATCTGGGCGGTCTAACTTGCTCACGGCTGTCTCTTGCTCATTGACTCCAGCCCTGGACTTGGTTGAGTTCCAAGGGAATTCTGAGAAGCGGAGCAAGGGGCCCAGAGGTGCTACTGCTGCTCTTGCTTTTTACAGAACCCCTGGTGTGACTGGGAGCCTGGCCTCTGCTTATCATAAAAGCAAGTCTGGGGAAAGGAAGAAGAGAAATGGAGCCGTTGGGAAGGGTTTCTCAACTACAGAGATGACTAGCTTGGAGTTTATCTCCATGTGTTGGGATTCTAGATCTCTTAAGGGCCAGTTAATTACCCCCCCCTCCTCATCATAACTTGTTTTACTAAGACTGAGGCCCAGTGAGAGGCTCGATGGGATTTTCCCAGGTTACTTAGGGAGTGATTTACCAAAGTGGGATGTGACCCCGAGTTCTGTGAGCTGGCAGCCTGCCTGACACATAGTACACACTTAATAAATGTGTGGATGGAAGCGAAATAGAGATGAGGCAGTTGAGTTCACTGGAGGATAAATTCCTCCCTTGCCCTTCAAGTGTTAATGCTGGGAAGTAATTAAGTTATTAAAATGTGCTGCAGAGTGCCTTTGTCAGGAGTCACCCTGTGGTGTGCATTGGGCTAAGCATAGCTGGTATACTCAGGCTAGAAAGGAGAGTAAAGAAGCAGCTTGACCCTGGGGGAGAAGGGCATGGCGTTGGTGAGACAGGGTAGGTCTAAAAATGGTGGGGTGTCTGAGTCATTTCGATACCTAGCTTTGGGACCGGGGCGATGTTAGGCAGGGCCTTTCGGTCTCATTCCCAAGCAGCAGTTATCCCAGATAAGGAAGGGGGACCGTCCTCTAGTCACTATCTGTGACTATCTGTTTTCTCAATCTATCCAAGTTTGATAGATCCCTGTTAAAAGTTATTTAATAGCTCTTTTGGATGGAAGGGAACTCTAAGAGGTAATTCTTAATCTTTTGAAACTGCCTAGTAACTAGAGAAAATTACTATCCACCCTCCCCTTTCTCCTTTTGACTGAATTTCTTTCTGTTACCTCTTCAGTTCCTGCCAGCTGTGCTTCTCCCAACATCTGGCTTCTCTGCCTTGTCAGTCAAATCTCTTTCTCTCTCTGTCTTCTCTTCTGCAAAGTGAATGACTGCCTGGTCTGTAAGATCTCACTCCCCAAGTTCATAACAAGTAAGAGCTGTCCAACAGCAGAATGAGCTTCCTTGTTAGTTATTGAGATATTTGCATGTGTATGTATTTCACCCAGTGGTACAAAAGCTCCTTGGGGGCTGGAGTGTGTGTGGGGGGGAAGGAGGAAGGCTCGCTTTTGTCTTTGTATCCCCAGTGCCTAATTCAAGATAGATCCTTAAACATGCTTCTTGTTTTAGTTGAGATTAATCCCTTAGGTGCTATCAATAACTGACATGTTGGTAACACTAATGTTTGTAGAAGCATTATAATGTTTGTAAAACATTGTATGTATATATATTATATATGTACATATATAATATATATACAAATATAAAAACAAAATACTGTTTGTAAAAACATGAAACATCATCATGTTTTAGCCTCACAACCCCAAGAGGCAAGTAGGTACTACAGTTACAATCCCCCATTTTTTGTTTATTTTCCAATCATGTCCCACTCATTGTGGCCCCATTTGGGGTTTTCTTGGCAAAGAGACTGGAGTGGATTGCCATTTCTTTTCCCAGCCCATTTTACAGATGAGGAAACTGAGGCAAACAGGATTAAATGACTTGCCAGGGTCACCCAGTTATTATCTGAGGCTGGATTTGAATTTAGGAGGATGAGCCTTCCTGACTTCAGGCCCAGATCTCTATCCATAGTACTACCTAGCTGCTCCCATCCCCCCAAGTCACAGAAGAATAAACGGAGGCTCAGATAGGTTATGTGTTCTGCCTAGTAACTAGAGAAAATTACTATCATTACAGTTGTACAGATGAATTGAGGCTCAGAGAGCACATGCTTTGCCATTGTCACTTAGATGGAAAAACTCAGATTTGGAAGCTCAGACTTCCTGATTCCAATTTCCTTCCTGTACTCAATTCCCTTTGCCTCAATGCCCACCTCTCCATGTGGTAATTTCCATACATCCTTTTGCCCCAGTGTTCTTTCCTCCTTAGGGCAAGGAAAGTTACCTATGTTGGCTAATGATACAGTACAAGTTTCTATTGGGCAAAATTTAATGGCTGACTATCATTTAGTCATTTAACCAGCATTTAATTAAGCACTTTTGATACACTAGGTACTGAACAAAGGCAGGAAGAACAACAGCAAAAAACCTCAAGGGCCTCATATTCTGCTAGGAAGGAAGAGTCTGTTCTCAGAAAAGAGGAGAGGGGGAAAATTAGGAAGCAAGGAGACCAGAGGAAGGGTATTTCAGTAGTTCTGGCAAGGGATATTGAGGGGCTGAACTAGGATTTTGGCTTTAGGAGTACATATGGAAAGGGATGGATCCAAGTGTCTGGCCAAGTGATCAACTAATGGAGTGTGATATGGAAGGAAGAATAGCTCTTGCTCCTTCCTTCTCTCCTTCCTGCCACTGACAATGTCCGTTACCTGATGGGTAATAGAAACATGGCTCTTTGCTTTTGAGTGAAATTCCTAAATTCAAAAGAATAGTCTCAGAAGGGACATTTTCAGGAGAGAAGCTGTTTTATTTTTTGTTTCATGTTTCAAAATTGTTCCTTTGTTCTCTTGCCTGGCCATTCTGGAATTCAGAGCCCCTGATGTCCATTGTGTACTTAAGCCTATGGTCCATAGCATATTGACATATGGGAAGGATAAGGAACTTCTTTCTTTTTTTTTTTTTTTTTCCTGGGAGAGGTTATATATAAATCCTTTTTACCCTTAGAAGGGAGGTGAGGTTAGGATGGGAGGATGGCAATAAATCTCTGTCTTGCTGGAGAAGGTGCAATGGAAGCATCATTTGGGCTCTGTTTCCCCCTTTAACTGTGGTACAGTACCAGATCTGGAGTCAGAGAAACCAGAATTCAAATCCAGCTTTGAACATTTATTAGCTGTGTGGACCCTGTTTGCCTTAGTTTCCTCACCTATAAAATGATCTGGAGAAGGAAAAGCACTCCAGTATCTCTGCCAAGAAAACCCCAAATGGGGTCAGGAAGAATTGGTGTGACTGAATAATAACATATGGAAGCAGTAAGTAGCTCTTACTGACTGTAACTTCCTTCTCTCCCCTCCCCTCCCTCTCCTTACCTCTCATTAGAAAGGCCTTGCTAGTGTGACAGAGTGTGAGGTGCAGAAATGCCCATGTCCAATGCATGAAAGGTGGCAGGTACAGTGTAAAGGAGCCTCTGGAGTTGCAATCCCACTCTTTCCAGTTGTTTACCCATGAGATCCTGAGCAAGGGATTATTAAGGACCTACTATGTGCTAGGGGCTTCACAAATATTATTTTTCCATCTCTAATTTCACTTAGTCCTCACGACAACTTGATAAGTCAGGTTCTGCTATTATTTTCATTTTCCAGATAAGGAAATTGAGGTTAGGAAAAGATAAATATCTGATCTAGGATCATGCAAACTAATAAGTGTCTGAGGAAGGATTTGAATTTAGGTCTTCCTTGGAAGGTAGATGCTATAATGGCATCCATTTTACAATGGAAGAAACTGAGGCAGACAGGTTAAATGGCTTGCCCAGGATCACACAGCTACCAAGTGCCTAAGTTTTGATTTGAATTATCTTCCTGACTTCGGACTCAAGACTCTATGCCAGTGGTGCTCAAACTTTTTAAATAGGGGTTCAGTTCACTGTCCCTCAGACTGCAGGAGGGCCGGACTCCAGTAAAAACAAAAACTCACACTCTGTCTCTGCCCCTCAGCCCATTTGCCATAACCCGGTGGGTCGCATAAAGGTCCTCTGCTGTCTGCATCTGGCCCTCAGGCCGTAGTTTGAGAATCCCTGCTTTATGTATTGCATCCTGACTCTCTAAAGCACCTAATTTTTCTGAGCTTAATTCCTCTTCTGTGAAATGAACTCAAGATCTTTTCAGGCTTAAAGCTATGATTCTTTAATAAATATTTATTATTAAAATGAGAAATCAGGGACTTGGCTCTAGTGACATTTCTTATAGAAGATGGATCCTGATCCTCTCTATTTTTAGCAATTCCCCTCTCCCCAAATTGCTTGGTATTTATTTAATATATATTTGTTTTTACTTCTCTGTCTATACCCAAGCTCCCTCAAGGGAGAGTCTTTGTGTCCCTGTCATCTGGCACAATAGTAGGAATTCAGTAAATCTTTGTTCAGTGGAGGAGTGAATAAATGGATGAACTGACTCTGTTCCTTCTCAGTCTACCTATCAGTCAACAAATACTTATTAAGCACCTACTTTGTTTGAGGTATTGTACTAACCACTGGGGGTGCCAAAAAAGGCAAAACCAAGGAACTTGGTCTAATGGAGGAGGCAATATGCAGTAACTATGTATAAATTAGCTCTACATGGAGAAACTGGAGATAATTAACAGAAGAAAATCTCTTGAATTAAGGGAGGATAAGAAAAGTCTTCCTGTAGACTCTACAGAGATGTCAAGCAGCAAAACTCCCAATTGTGACAACCAGATTAATTGAAAAATGCTTAAGAAAATAAATTAAAATGTAACAGAACTTAGATAATGTTCATTTGTGGTTTTTTAAGTCAATATGTTGCTGAGAAGGATCAATTTCTGTTTGAGTTTGATGTCAGTTTTGTAGAAAATGAGATTTCAGTTGGGACAGTTGGGACAGAGAAGCCAAGAGGTGGTGATGAAGAGAGAGAGCATGGGGGACAGTCAGCCGGTTCTCAAGAATGGTGGGTAGAGTGTTGGACTTGGAATCATGAAAACCAAAGTTCATACACTTATTATTTCTGGGATCCGGGCCAGATACTTATCTTTTAACCTCAATTTCCTTATCTGTAAAATGGGGATAATAGTACCTGACTTACATAATTGGATTGTTGTGAGGACCAAGTGAGATAAGAGATGGAAAATGCTTGGAAAACCTTTCTGGGCTATAAAGATTTTGGCACCTGTCATAAACAGCTTCTGAAACTCAAGAGGTCTGGTGGAGACTTAAAAAAGAGAGATGTATGTGGAAAGTACGGCTCTGGGACAACTTTTTCTGTATTTTGTAACTTCCATGCTCTCTATAAGCATGGGTAATTTTTCAACACTGACCCCTGCAAAAATTTCCAACTTTTCCCCTCCTTCCCCCAACCCTTTCCCTAGATGGCAGGTAGTCCCATACATGTTAAATATGTTAAAATACATGTCAAATGCAATATATGTATACACATTTATATAGTTGTATACACAAGAAAAATCGGATTTAGAAAGAAGGTAAAAATAACCTGGGAAGAAAAACAAACATGCAAGCAAACAATAACAGAAAGAGTGTAAGTGCTATGTTGTGGTCCAAACTCATTTCCCATAGTTCTTTCACTGAGTGTAGCTAGTTCTGTTCATTACTGATCAATTGGAACTGATTTGGATCCTCTCATTGTTGAAGAGAACCACTTCCATCAGAATTGATCACCATGTATATATAAAGTATATAATGATCTCCGGGTCCTGCTCATTTCACTCAGCATCAGTTCCTCTCAGTCTCTCCAGGCCTTTCTGAAATCCTCCTGCTGGTCATTTCTTACAGAACAATAATATTCCAAACATTCATATACCACAACGTATTCAGCCACTCTCCAACTGATGGGCATCCATTCAATTCAGGATATTTAACATTAAGGGCATTTACCTTTAAGTTCAGACAAGTGTTCACTGTTCTGTGTGTATTTTTTTTAATGGAGCTGCTGCCTGACAACTAGGCTAGAAGGCTCCCACCTTTCCGTGGGTGTCATCTCACCTGTGGATTTTTTCCTGTTCATCATAAACATGATCAGACACAAACAACACAAACAAACATCACAAGCATGTTTGAATAAAGGCTTATCTACTGATTGGTAACTCTATGAACAGCACTCTAAGCATTCTGGGAAACGGAGACCCAGAGATGGGAGGACTCTGGACACTAGATTAAAACCCTACAATGGGTATTGAGAATGGGAGGATCAGATTTACAGGTGGAAGGGACCTCCTCATGTTGTAGCAGAGGACATTGAGTTCTAGAAATGGTTAAGTAACTTGGCCGATGTCACATAAAGCCAGAAGTAAAAAACATATTTTGTTTTGGTCCAAATCCAAGACTTTATTTCCTCACTGATGACTTGAAAAGCCAAGACTCCATTTTTTTTTTAAAGGTTTCTTGATATCAGGAAGGGATTCTAGGAGGATAGAGCATCTTGTTCAGAGTCAGGAAGATGTGACTTCAACTCCAGCCTCATACATTTACTGGCTGTGTGACTCTGGGCAAGTCACTTAATCCTGTTTGCCTCAGTTTCCTCATCTGTAAAATGAGAGGGTTGAACTTGATGGCCTCTGAGATTTCTTCAGCTTTAGATCTATGATCCTATGAGTCCAGTTTTCTTTCTGTGATGTTGCCTCATTTAAATTATTAGGTAACTAAATAGAACACCTCCCCTCCCCCTCTTCACAGTTGCTTGTCTTCAAATCAAACTGTTTCTGAAACAGCTGGGAGAGCCCGATGACGGTAATCTCTTGGTAGATGAAGCAGGGCAGAGGCATGAGGATCACATATACACCCTCTAATCCTGCTGCATGTTTTCAGAAATCATTATGTGAGCCCTGAAAAGAAGCCTCTTGATTGGACCTGACGAGGTGACTCAGGCTGCAGGCAGTGCTGGGGCTGGGGCTTCCTTAGTAAACACCTGCCACCTCCCTTTCCTGCGTTTCCTCCCCTTCCCCAATGGCTGCTCCCTTGGATGCCAGCTGTGTCACAGAACCATCTGACCAGTAGGTTTTTATAGCACAGACCCTACAGCCATTTATGACAACAGGATTCTTTAGCGTGCTTCTTCCCTTTTGTTCTTTCTAGCCAGTTCTCTGCTCCCAGGGCAGGTCAAGAGCCAGGCTATAAGCACACGGAAGATGATTTAAGTCAGTGAGTTGAGTTATATTAAGGAAAAATGGGAGACAGTGTGGTGCAGTGGATAGTCAGGAAGCTCCGAGTACATACCTTTAACATACACTAACCATTTGACCCTTAGCAAATAATTTCAACCAGTCAGTCCATAAATGTTTACGTGTTTACTGTGTTCCAGGCACTGTGTTCAGTACTATACAAATAAAAGCCAAAAACAGTCCCCTTCTTCAGAGCTCACAAGAAATGTATGGTGTGCATGGGGGGTAATCTCAGGGAAATTGGTACTGGTGGAAAACGATAAGGTTTCTTGAAGCAAGCCAGGAGGTGGAGATGAGAAGGGAAAAGCATTCCAGGCATGGGGGACAACCAGTGAAAATGCCAGGTGTTATGTTTGAGGAACCTGAAGGAGGATAGGGATCTTGGATCAATAAAACGTGTGGAGGAGTGTAAAGTCAGGGGCCAAGTTAATAAGAGCTTTAAATGTCAAATAAAAGACTATATTTGATCGTGGAGATATTAGGGAACCGTTGGAGTTTACTGAGGGAAGGACACAGGGGCATGATGGGACTTGGGGGTTTGCTTTAGGAAAATCACTTGGGTAGTCGAGTAAAGGATAAATTGGAGTGGAGATCTGAAGCAGGGAGCAAGTGATGAGGACCCCTCCTAAGATTGGAGGGCTGTTTGAGTAGATAGGATATAGTGTGAAGGCAAGAATAAGATTGGGTATTTGGAGTGGGTGTAAGTTGAGAAGTTGGGGTTGACACAGACATCCCAAACCTGGCTGACTAACATTATGATGGTGATATTCCCCACAATAAATGAGAAGTTCTAAAGGGTGAAGGTTTTGGTGAAAAGAATAACTTTTGTTTTGTCCATGTTTGAGTTTCAGATGCCTTTATTCTGAGATGACCAAAACAGTAGCTCCGAAGAGATGATTGTCTTGGATATATACAAGATAGATTATTATAGAATTACTAATATATTAATCTTATTATTATAGGTTATCTGCATAGAGATGATAATTGGTGAGATTCAAAGGGCTTAGCACAGTGACTGGCACAGAGTAGGTGTTATATGTTAAGGGACAGAGCCTCCACAGCTGTGGATCATAGCATCTGAAGGAGTTGCAGGGCAGCCTTTGCTGACACAGGTGTTGCTGACACAGGAATGAGATAAATTGGAGTCAGAGGGAGGAGGAGAGAGGTCAGACAATGCAATGGCCTCTCAGTCCCTTGCATTATCCTTTCACAAGAGATCCATTCTGGGTTGGATCTCCAGCAGCCACTGTCAGGTGGCTCCCGTGTATTCCAACAGTTATATAAATTCTTTTTCCCTTCCTGTAGAGGGTGGAACTCTGGAGAAGTATACCTGAAACAAGGTGTTATGTGATGTAATAGTTCTCTAGCTCACATATAATCAATATGCTGTAATGATGTAATTACAATAAGGTATACAAGGGCTAAGAAGGACTGGAAGAGGGACAGTCTATCTTTGACCATCCTCCTGGTGGCTCTCCCTCCTGCTGCACTAAAGACCAAGTCTGGTCCCGAGATCCTCCAGAAAGCTAGCCCGAACATTACACCTTCCCATAGAAGCTAATGAGATCCCAAAGTGAAATAGCTAGAATGAAAAGGAAAGTGATCCTGGAAGAGAGACTTGGGATTAGGGGCAAGCATCTTTTGACTCATTTGGAGAATGGCAATCGATCTGTTTTGAAAGAGGGAATTTCTTCACTGGGAATTCCTCTTAACAAAGAAATCATGGGTCATGGGATCATAGATATAAGGCTGGAAGGCATGTTGGAGACTGGGGCCTGTTTTACAGCTGAGGAAACTGGGGCACAGAGGGATTATATCAGGATCATTCATATAGCCAGGAAGTATCTGAAGTATATTTGAACCCAGACCTTCCTGAGTCCAAGTCCAATGCTCTATCCTCTCTGCCATTCTGGCTCTCCTGCTCAAGAAAATAAAGGGAAGAAATATAGGCTGGATTCAGGCTGGGTTTTGGCTCCGGCAGCCTGTGTTGCTGGATAGCCTGGAGGGAATAGTCTGGCTTCTGCTCTGGGGAAGACAATTGGTGCCTCTGTCTCAGACTGATGGAAGAGCAGGAGGTGGAAACATCAGCTCATTCATTACTGTGCATATAAGGGTTTGAAGAAGGGAGAGACTCTCAAAGACCAGAGAGAGGCAGCAGGGGATGGGCAGAGGGCCCACTGGGGAAGTCATAAAACCAGTGATCTCATTGGAGAAGTTGGGGAAGACCTGTGGTGCTGGATTGAGGGCAGGAATGGGGACAGACTGGTATAGTGGGGGAGGCTGCATCAGGGCTCACCATGGCCCACTTTCTGCCCAGCTCTCTCTGGCTTTCAGTCGGTTGGGCAATGAGGAGCCTACCCCTCCCTTATGGCGTGGAGCAAGAGGAGAGATGTCAGCCTTGAGTTCCCTCTCTGAAAGGGAAGCCACGCTAGTCTCCCTAACCACCACCACAGTCCAGGATTTACTGGTGGCAGGGGGCAGGAGAGGGTGGGGCACAGAGAAATTGGTTTTACAAGGCTCAGACTCTTGAACGTGTTGGACAAATTATTCTAGGATCCTCCTCCCCCCACCATCTGTGATGGAGGCTCTGTAGTTAAGCCTGAGGACTCCAGCGTTCAAGCAGCAGAGAAAACTGAGCTGTTTGTTGATCTGTCCTGTGCTTTAGCAGGCTTCCAGGAGGTGTTTAGGCCTCTGAGGCACTTGGGCACTTTTCTCCCCTCAGGCTTGGTAGGTACATTTTATTATGGGGTTGGCTGGACTGGGACATTACTGACATGCTTTGTTGGAAGCTGGTGACGAGGGGTGGGTGGGGTGGGGTGGGGTGAGCCTGGGAATAAAAAAAGAAGTCTGCAGAGTGAGTAGTCGGTGAACTTTTCTCCCTGGTCACAGCTTCTGGCCCCAGCACCTAGGGGAGCTCAGGAGCCCTGCAAAGATTTCCTTCCAATTGTACTGGAGAATTTCCAGAGGGAACTCTTCCTGCTGTCTCATTCTCGCAAAAATCTCCAGAGCTGAGTCCTCCCACTGAATCAGTCCAATAGGCTGTCTCTGCTTACCCACCGTGCTCTGGGCTTTGTGTCCTGGTGTTCTCTCCCAGGGTCTGCTCCGCTCTGACTTGTTCAGGCTCAGTTTGCCAGCAGCAGTGGGAGCAGGAACAAGTCTCTCTGGGCTGCTTTGCTGTGATTGATTGGTCATGGATTCCTGGCCACCAGGCAGCGCTCACTCTTCAGGTTGGTTCGATTTGGTTACAACGTTGACTGGATAGGGAGGACTTAAAAAATAATGGAGGCAAAGAATAGGAGAGCGGATGAAGAATATGGTGTCATTGTTGGCAATTAGGGGCAGAGATTTTTGCAAAGAGCCATCCTTGACATTGAAAGTTCCCTCCTTTCTGAGGTGGGGGGGGGGTCCTTAGAGATAAGACTAGTGGCAGTTTAGCAGCGGATCATTTAGTTTTGCCCCCTCATTTTATATGAAAATTGAGGTACAGAGAAATAAAATTATTTGCTCTAGGGTCACACAGGCAGGGTTCAAATCCAGATCCTTGATTCAAATTCTGATTTTCATTGTAATAAACTGGGCTGCCACATTGTAGTTTAAAAGGGAGAATTGGAGAAAATGAGATTCGTTTTAGGTCTTTCCTTGGGTACATTGGCTTCCAAAGAATGGTCTGTGTCATTCTGTCCGGCTGAGATAAAGTCACATCAACAATTAATGGAAGCCTTCTTACTCCCAGTTACTGGCCAGTAAGTCATCAGGAGGCAGGAGGGAGCAAATAGGGAAGAAGTTAACTTCTTGGGGGGGGGGTTACCGAAGGCAGTTTTCTTGTTAGAACTCAACCCTCTGAGGTCAGACTCAACATTCTTCTTTGGCTACTGGCTTTTAGGGGGCATCTCAGCTATGCTGAAAAGTGTTAATTGCCTGAGTTTCTTTATTTCTAAAGGAGCTGCTGTGGGTTCTACGAATGCTCTGGTGCCTGAGTGGTGACTTGGGAGTAAAAAGGTCTCTGCATTAAGAGCCATAAGGCTTGAGTTTGAATTCTAACTCTGCTACTTTCTAGGTCTATCACCATGGGCTAGCCCTTTAACCTCTCTAACTCTCAATATTATCATCTGTAAAATGGGGACAATATTACATGTTTTATCTTCCTGGTAGATATTATGAAGAGAGGCTTTGTGGTTTTGTGGAAAGAGCACCGGTCCTGGAGTCAGGACCAGTTAGGGGGACAGCCAGATATCCAAGTGAATAGAGGATTGAATGGGACAGGAATAGTTCAAATACAGCCTTACTTAGTAGCTGTGTGATTCCTAAGTTAGCTTCTGTCTGCCTCAGTTTCTTTATCTATAAAATGGGAATCGGAATAATACCTATCTCCAAGGATTGTTGGATCAGATGATATTTATAAAGGGCTTAGCACAGTGCCTGACATTATATAAATCTTAGCTATCATTATTAGTTAGGAGATTGGGACTCAAATTATGGCTCTCTTACCTTGCAGGACTTTGGAAAACCACTTCAGGTCTCGACGTCTCAGTTTGAAAGGCAGCTGGCTTTGGAGTTGGGACAATCTAAATGGGGATCCTGCTTCAAATATTTATTAGCTGTGTTACCCTGCATAAATAACGTAATCTTTCTGTGCCTGTTTCAGTTGATGAGATGGTTGGATGGATGGCTTAGAAAGTCCTTCCCAGATTGCTAAGATCAAATAAGATACTTTATTTATAGTGTTAGATAATTTACAATACTTAATTTTTTGGAGACTTGGTCTTCCTATCTCACCTAGACTGGAAAGATGGTCACTCATGGCTCTGATCCCAGTATTCATAGAGAAATTATGTACTAACTCTACAATATACTTGTTTTTGTTTCTCTTCACCATACATGCTTAAGTTGTATAATTAATTCTTCATTGCTTTTACATATTCATATGCTGTGTACAGTTCCCAAACAGTATACCGAGCTGAAATCTAGAGCTCCGGGAATATTTGGTTCGGTGCCTTCATTTTCAGATGGAGATACTGAAGCGCAGAGTGGTGTGCCTGAACTCATATACATATCCAATAAGATTAGGAAAAAAGATGCTCTTCTGATTTGTAGTTGACTTGAGGAAAGTAAAACATAAAGATCTTTTTTTAGCTCATGGTATCTTGATTTAGCACAGTACCTCCTCACCTATAACATAGCTAAAATGTCACATGGTAATGGGAGGAATAGGTTTCTTATTCCTGGGATCTGTAGGATGGGCCTGGGGGGGACTGGGTGAAGAAGGATGAGGAGGGATACATGAGTAGTCGACAGCAATAGCCAGAGCATTGGGCCCATTGACTACTGCAGAGTTCCATAAATCCAAGGCACCAGAGGGATCACCAGGGTACTTGCTCTTTCATTATGATTTCTGGGACTACCAGCCTTAATTCTTCCTGCTGATGCTTATTGGTGGGAGATGGGAATTGACACGGTACTGTGGAAAGAATTAACTTCTCATTAATTGACTTGGTTTCCTCCTTGATAAAATAAAGGAGGACTAGAGGGCCTGGGGTTTCTTCTAGCTCTAAATCTATGATGCCATTACCCAGCACTGAGTGCAGCACCTAGCACATAGTAAGGACTTAATAAATGGCTTGTTGATCATAACTTGAATAGAAGCTATCTCTTTCCCAGGCAGCGTCTGTTGGAGTGGGGACTTCCCTCTTGGATCCATTGACATCACATCTCTTCATTTAGCGCAGGTTGAGGCTCTGTTCCAGAGGGGAGGAGAGGGAGGATTGGGGGAAGGCCAGGTGCTGACCATGGGGTTTTTCCCAGCCATCATTTGGTTCAGGAAATGGCTTGGGCAGATGTGCCCCTTTCCAGAAGGATCTTTGGAGACCCCAGGGTGACCTCTATGGACTTGAGGTTGCCTTTCGGGGAAAGGGAGGGGAATAAGTATTTATATAAATGTCCACTATGTGCCAAGTACTCTGTGCTGCTAAGCCCTTTACAAATATCTCATCTGATCCTCCTTACAACTCCTTTGTGAGGTGAGTGCTATTATCATCTCCACTTTATTTATTTATATTTTAATAGTTTTTTATTTACCAGATATTTGCATGGGTAATTTTATAACATTGACAATTGCCAAACCTTTTGTTCTAATTTTTCCCCTCCTTCCCCCCCACCCCCGAGATGGCACGTTGACCAATACATGTTAAATATGTTAGTCATCTCCACTTTATAATTGAGGAAACTGAGGCAGATTGAGTTTCAGTGACTTCCTTGGATCACACACTATAATAAGTGTCCTCCTCAAGTCCTTCTGATTCTAGTGCTCTAATCAATTTTCCACCCAATTGCCTCGGGCTCTACTAGTACCAGAGTTTCTTTTTGTTTGCTTTCCTTGAAAGACAATTTTTTTTCCTGGCATCTAAAATTTGGGGTTGGCTTCTGGGTGCTTAGCAAATATGTCGAGACTGGCACAATGTCAAAATTCAATAGAAGGATTGTCAGTGAATGAGCAGAATAGGACAAGGGCCAGTGCTCATTCAAGGTGGAGCTTATCTATAGTCCTTTTCATGTACCAGAGTCTCTCAACATTGCCTGTTTCTCTTACAAATATGGCACATCCTCAAATCCTCCATGCTGTCAGGGGGCAGAATAATTATGGCTCTTCCACACTTACTCACCTTAAGCTTCTCACATCAATTTTCCCCTCACTCAGAGCTGAAGATGCTGCTTCATTCTTTATTAAGAAAATAGAGGCTATTCAATATGAACTTCCTCTCCCTGGTATTATTCCCCTTTTTCTTCATTCTCAAAGAGAGGTAGCCCTTCTCTTTGCCCAGACCATCCCCTCTACTTCTCCCTTTGAGCCCAACTACTCTGGTTTTTCCCAGAAGTTCCCCCCCATCCCAATTATTCTTTCTCTTTAATCTTTATTGGAACCTTCCCTGAAAGAATAAATGAAAAGGCATCAAGTGCTCACTATGTACCAAGCTCTGACCTCCTTCTTCATCAGAGAAAGATATTTTGATTTACAAATTTGCAAGGATGGTTGATGGAGCCCTAGGAGAATGGCAGTGACAATATTGATTTGTTCATGGCTCTAGAATTCTAACTAGGAGGCTAACTCCCCTCCGCTGGAGGAAGAGTTGGCTCAGTGCCAGAATTCAGTTAAAGCCTCCAAGGCTTACAAACAAACCTAATTCTCACCCTTCTTAAAGGCCATCTCTAGGTTTTACTACCCCCTCACCTATCTTTCCAGATCTCTCTCTCTCTTTTTATTTTTTTAGCCAAATTCCTTGGAAAAACTACATTAATTGACTATACTTCCTCTTTTCTCACTCACTTTTCAACTCTTGCAGTCTGGCTTCTGACCCATCACTTTGATGAAACTGCTCTCTCTATAGTTGCCCAACTTGTCTCTTTGCCACATCCAATGGCCCTTTCTCAATCTTTGTTCACCTCCCCGTGACCCTTGACATTATTGATCACTTCCTGAGTGCTCTTTCTTCTCCTTAGGTTGGTTTTGGGTTTTCTGAGTTCTGTCCTCCCTCAGTTCTCTTGCTCCCTGTCTGACTGCTTTTCAAGTCTCCTTTCATCTTCATCTATAGGAAACCCCCTAACCATGGCTACTATGTATCAAGGCTTATCCTGGGCTCTCTTTTCTTTCTATACTTTTCTCTCTTTGGAAGCTCATCAGATTTAATGATCAACTATATTTCCCATCTTCTTAAACTGTGGGTTGCTCCCCTAAATGGGGTTTCATAACTGAATGTGAAGGTTGGGAAATTATAATTTTTATCAGTAAATGTTTGGTTTTCATAGCTATTTCATATACCAATATACCCAAGTCATATAAACATTTCTTGGATGAAAAGGAGTCATGAGTGGAAAAAACTTAAGAAGTCCTGCTATCTTTCATGCCCCCAGCTTCTCTCTTGTGGTCTAGTCCTTCACCAACTGCTACTAAACGTTTCAAACAGGATGTCCCCTAGATGTCTCAAACCCAACATGTCAAAATTGAATGCATTATCTTTTCCCCCCAAGCCTTTTCCTTTCAGGAGCTTCCCTATTTCTGTTGTGGGCACTGCCATCACTTTGGTGTTATCCCGAACTCCTCACTGACCTTTACACCATGTAATCACTCAACTGCCAAATCTTATCATTGCTATGCCCACAATATATCATGCATCTGTCTTCTTTTCTCCACTAACACAGCTACCACCCTAATTCAGACCTTCATCTCCTCTTGTCTGGACTTTTGCAAAAGCCTCCTACTTCAAGCGGTCTCCTTGTTTCAAGTCTCTCCTCTTTTCCATCTAAATATCCACACAGCTTCTGAAATGATTTTCCTAAAGGGAAAATCTGATTATCACTTTCCTCCTCAATAAGTTCCAATGGCTCTTTTGTTTCACATAAACTTTTTAATTTTAAACTTAAATATAAAATGAGAAGAGAAAAAAAACACAACATTGCCAGGTATACCGTAGAAGAAGATAAGATTCATTATAATACAATAAATTTCCACTTCAAGAAACTTGAACTTCAACTTCTATTATTTGGCTGTAATTTTATCTACATGTATATGTGTATACATATACACACATATACATACACCCATGCTTAATTGTATGTTATATATATATATACACATGTATATGTGCATTTTTAATTTTATTTTCCCTTCCCCTACTACTCTAAAGAAGGCTACAACTAAGCATATGTGTATATGTATGTGTCCATATATATACACACATGAATACATACAGATATATACAAATATATCTATATACACATCTATACATACATACATATAAATAAATAAATAAATGACATATATATATATATATATTTTTTTTTATGTAAATTGGCTTATTGGCTTATTTCTTTCTACATGTTTTTTTTGGAGAAGATAGCATCTTCCTTCATAAGTTCAAGTCTTTCCATGTTTTTCTAAATCAACTAGCTCATCATTTCTGACACCAAAGCAATATTCTAACACAGGCATATCCTATCTGAGAGATTATCTATGAAAGATTTTCCCCCAATTTTTTGTATCCTCTCTATTTTTGGCTATAGAGATTTCATTTACATAAAACATTTTAATTTAAAATAATAGGAATTATCCTTTTTACACTTCAACAATGTTTTCTTCTTGTAACATAGTCTAAGGTCTGATACTGCTGAATCTACTTCTTTATATCTATTTCTTTTTTCCATGGTTTCTTTGAAATTTCTGACTTTGTTTTTCTGAATGAACTTTGTTATTATTTTTTCTAACTCAGTAAAAATAAGTTTTAGGGCTGTAATTGGGATGATAGTGAATAAACAGGTTAGTTAGGTGAGATTGTTATTTTTAAAAATTATATTGACTTTACCTGCCCATGAATAATAAATATTACTTCAATTATTTAGATCTGAACTTATTTGTATAAAAAATGTTTTATGATTATGTTCATATAATTCCTGTATCTGTTTCAGCAGGTATACACTCAGATATTTTACATTGTCTAGGTATTTTAAATGACCTAAATTAATATTGAATCATATTGCTGACACATAGGGTAGTTTCTCTATTTTAACTTTTGATTAAATCTATTTTAACTTTAACTTTGAGGTCATGATTACTCTTCCTGCTTTTAAAAAATATATACTAAATTCTATTCCTGCCCTTTATTTTACCTTTGTGAGTATCATCATTTTTACGTTTCCTGAATTCAACATATATTGTTGTTCAATGGCTTCTTATGACCACTTTGTACCACTTTGCCTGGTACAAAGAAGGTTCTTCATAAATGCTTGCTGATTCATTGATTAACCAATGTGAGTGTTTCTAATACTCCTGTTTGTTTATGACATTACTCTGATTATTTCAATCCCCAAACTGCAAAAAATTGAGATCCTTAATTCCGCTTTTCATATATATATATTTTTTTTAAATTAAAAGCTCTCTGAAAATCAACCTGCCTTTTAAAAAATACTTTACAGTGTTTTGTTACTAAGTATTGGAAGTGGAAATGATCTGAGTCATATCCCTTGAAGGATTTCGGAGATCATTCAGCCTATTTTCATTTTAAAGATGAAGGAGAAGGCCCAGAGAGACACTTGTGTTAAACCATGTGATGAATTAGTAGCTGGAACTAGCATTCAGGCAGGGGTGTGCTGGAAAATGTTTAACACTTAATGGACATAAGACATATTTTTAATCGGTATTAATATCTTTTCCATCACTTTTTGAAGTCTAGAAATCAATAGAGGAATAAATTGAGCCTTTGTTTTTAGCTTTTGCTAATTTCAGGATATAAATAACACCTTGAAAATTTAAAGTTTGAAAAGCCAGTGCTAGCTGGATTTGAGCCGGGTTTGAGCTGGCTCCAGTACATCCCAGAATGATTCTGCTCAGAATAGGAAGGATTCATCCAAAGTTATCTGAACTTGAGCAAGGATCCCTCTGCAATGTCCCCTACAAACACTTACCCGGTCTTCCCTTGAATATATTTAGTGATTGGGAACACTAGATGAAGTCCCACTGCTGCCACATAGTGGCTCTGTGGGCCTGGATAAGAAATTTAGCCATTGAGTGCTCTGGACATCTCTCTAAAACCAGAAGTTTCAGAGAAGGTGCCCGGTTGCATTAGTAGAGGGACTTTCTTCATCTGGGAGTTCCTTATAGTTTATCCCTTATAGCCCCTCTAATTGTTGTGTACTGGTACTAGTTTTAATCTCCCGTTCATATGAAAGTCCTCCAGATAATAGTAATAATAATAAATAATTTACAGAGCGCCTACTATATACTAGGCATTGTGCTAAGCACTTTACAGATATTTCATTTGATCTTCACAACAGTCCTGGAAGGTAAATTCCATTGATTGTCCCCAATTTAAAAATGAGAAAACTGAGACAGGCAGAGGTTAAGGGACTTAACCAGGTTTACAAAACTAGAAAGTGAAACTGGAATTAAATCCATTCTATTTCCACCAACTCTTTTATTCTCAGGTTAAAGCTCTCCCATCATTTCATTCAGTCCTTTTGCGTCTTAAGCTTCCATCCTCAGCATCCTGCTCTTTTCCTCTGGACCTACTCCACCATAGTACATCTGGAGTTCTTTCCCTGTACTATGCTATCCCTGGACTTGTCCTCTTTGCCTTTGTCTCTATTTTCTGATGCTATTTGTCTTTTTTAGATTCCCAACTTCTTGTCTTTTTAGAACCAATCGAATTCACAACTTCCAAATGTCCTTCATACAGGCAAAGACAAAAAAACTAACTCTCCTTTTTTACTTTCCTTCCCTCTCTATTCTCCCATCCCATTCCTGCTTTTGTGGCTGGCCATCACCCCCAGAGGTACCTGGGAAAGGAGGGAGAGAGGCACCTCATTCTCTGAGATAAGTTTGTTTTGCATATGAAGGAAAGGTCTAGGAATCTAGAATGCAAATTTAGACTTTTTTTTTCTTTTTTTCTTTTTTCTTTTTTTGTTTCTGTACTGACTACAGCAACAGAGTAGAAATTGTCAGAAACTTCTAACTTTGTATGCAGATAAGTCATTTCCCAGTCAAAGTCCATTTTCCTCAATAACAATATGGTATCACCCCACCCCCAACTTGATCTCCCTCCCCTTGTCTTTTCTTCCTTCCTCTTTCCTTCTGTAAATACTTGGCTAATCTGCAAACCCCGGATATTCTCCCTGATCAGCATCTATCAGACCTGTTTTGTTCATTCAGAGACAAAATTAATTCATTCTATTATTATTTTTCCCTTACTTGCTCTCTCTGTTTTTCTTTGCCTTCTCCCCTATCCTCTCCTCATCTTTGTTTTTATTAGAGTAGAAAAGGAATCTTAGAGATCTTCTAGTCCAGAAGCGTCAAACTCAGCCTCTGGAGTGTTGCCCAAAGGAGATTAAAAGGTAATTGGGAAATGTTTCACAAAAAAAAAAATAAAAATACAACATAGTATAGATAGTGTTAATTTGTGGTTTTCTAAGTCAATATGAAATGGACATCATTGGACTCTAGTAACAGCTCTTGTCTTTTTACATATAAGAAAACATGTTAAAAAAAACAAAACAAAACCCAAGAGGAACTTCCCCAAGAGAGGAAGTGACTTTCTTAAGATTATATAGTTAGTTAAATGCAGAACCCAGACCCCTTCTTCTACCCTAGGTGCCTTCACTTCCTCCATGGGGTTTGGTGGTATTCCTCTGATTCTGTGTTCTCAGGGGACCATGCTGTCTTGGGCAAAAAAATCACTCCAAGTTTGAATGTCCTTTAGATCTTCTTTGATCTGAAGCAAATCATTTAAGCTCTTTGGAATACCTTTCTCTGAAGAGAAAGTGGTAAACATTTGTTCTTTGTCAAACCTAATGGTGGTGGAAATCACAACAGTCATTTTTAGGGTCTTGTATTTTGAGGTATGATCATGGTGCATCATGAACTCACTTCTGATACTTGGATTTTTAGGGCATCACAGAATCTCAGGGCTTGGAAGATTGTCTAATTCAAATCAAATTTAACAGTGTGGGAAACTGAGGCCCAGGGAAGCAAAGCCACTTGGTGAAGGTCACACAGCAAGTTAGCCAAGGTGCTGAAACCAGAACTAAGGTTTCCTAGTAACCAGCTCAGTTCTGAATCTCCCCCCTTCCTTCCCATTCTGTTAATTTAACACTGTCTCAGCAGTGGTGCTGTGATGACAGTGGAAAATTACCTGGGTTTGCAACAGGGGAATAGGAATAATCAGGAAGGTTTTGCATCTGGGAAATATCACAGGATCTTCAAATCTTTGTGTCTGGGGAAATCGAAATCCATTTAGCAAGAGATTTCATCTCTCAGTTGCTCTTTCCTCATTGGTCAGATGAAAGGGTTGGACTATATTAAGGACTCTTATTTTGGGTTCTGGGAACCCTGAGGGGTGTGTGGATAAAGTTCATGATCTCATGTGGGGAAAATATTAGTTTTAATTTAGAAATTTAGCATTTATTTTTGGTACATTTTAAAATTCATTTTAAATTTAAGTACAACATGAGAAAAGGGGGGAAAAAAGACCATTTCAATGTATACAAAGATTATGAGAGGATTCAATATAAAATAATAAATTTCCATTTCAAGAGAGTCTATGTAATAAATAGTGTATATTATTTTCAAAGCTTCCCAGCCTTTCTTTGTTCTTTGTAGATTTTCTTTTGTTCTCTGCTGTTAGTTTTTACTTTATCCCCTCCCCTCCAAGGGTACAATTAAATGCAGATGGATATATGTCAATTTGTCTGTATACACACATATTCATAGAGATCTATAAACATACGTGTATATATATATATATATATATATATGTATATACACACACAGTAAGACTGTACCATGCACATTTCTACTTGTCTCTTTCTCTGAAGGTGGATAGCATTTTCCTTCAAAAGTCCAAGTCTTTCCATGGTTTTTTCTAAATTAACCAGTCCATCATTTCTTAGATCACAGCAGTGATCAACACAATCACATCATCCCTGAGAGATTGTTCATGAAAGTTTTCCCCAGTATTTCTTTTAGTCATAAATGTGAGCAACCAGCATATTCAGAGAAGCGGCCTGTAGTCCCTCAGTCTTCTAAAGAGATCAAGGACTCTTGGACCAGACAATCTCTGAGGTCTCTTCCAGATTAAAATTTTGTTTGATAACATCTTTGGATTTTCAGTTTAAGAAACATTTATTTATATTTATCATTGCATACTTACTATATATGGTGTTTTGTGCTGGGGGGGGCACATAGCTAAATAAGTCTAGTGTGTGCCCCACAGGAAGAGGAGTGTCCCAGTTTGGGGAGCTGCTTTAGAGGGATTAGAAGATTTCCTAGAAATGAGTGTAAACTGTGAGCATTTTTTTGTTTTGTTTTGTTTTTCTTCCCAGATTATTTTTACCTTCCGAATCCAATTCTTCCTTTGCAACAACAACAACAACAAAATTCGGTTCTGCACATATATATTGTACCTAGGATATAACTATAAGATATTTAATATGTATGGGAATGCCTGCCATCTAGGGGAGGGGGTGGAGGGAAGAAGGGGAAAAATTCGGAACAGAAGGGAGTACAAGGGATAATGTTGTTAAAAAAAATTAAATTACCTATGCATATGGACTGTAAAAAAATGTTATAATTATAAAATTAATAAAAAAATTAAAAAAAAAAAGATTTCCCAGAAAAAGCAAAACCAGCCAGTGATGCTAAAAGCAAAAGGCTTCCTAGGTTTCTTATGGGTGATTTGACCTTACTTTAAGGTCAGGACTTTACTTTAAGGTACTAGTAAAAGTTAGAGGGGCAGAAATGAGGAGCACAGACACTGCTGAATATCTAGTAGGTCTGGATTATTTCTTGGGGGGAATTTGGGGCTTAGGTGAGATGATTTTGAGATTATGGTAGAAAGAGGAAGGGAATGGATCAATCAATCAATTAACAAAGTACTTATTCAGTGCCTGTTATATGCCAGGACCTATATTAGTCATAGAGATTTTATATATAAAGACAAAATAAAACAATTGCAGCCCTCAAGGATCTTATGCGCTGTTAGGGGAGGCAAAAACTCTAATATAAGTCTATTCAAATTATATCTGATATATGGAATCTAGCTAGTGGTGTTTTATCTGTACTCACCTCATCATCATCTCATTTCATTGTCAAGGCAACCGTAGAGGAAGTATGGTATGATGGGAAAGAGCCCTGGCTCTGGATTCAGAGGACTTGATTCAAATTCATTTACTTGTGTGAGGTTGGATATGTCACTTCATCTCTATGGATCTCAAGTTCCTCATCTGTAAAGTGAAGGAATTGGAGCAGTTGAGTCCTGGGCTCCCTTCCATTTCCAGAGCTGTGATCCTGGGATCTGACTGGTTTTCTGCTTCTATGTCACAGGCAGATATGGAGCAATTCTAGAAAAGGGATAGGACAATAACAATAGCAAAAAATAACAATAAAAGTAATAGTACCTAGCATTTATATGCATTTTAAGGTTTGCAAAGTGCTTTGCATGTTGACCCTCTCAACAACCCTATCAAGAAGATGCTGTTCAGGGGCAGCTAGGTGGCGCAGTGGATAGAGCACCAACCTTGAATTCAGGAGGACCCGAGTTCAAATCTGGTCTCAGACACTTAACACTTCCTGGCTGTGTGACCCTGGGCAAGTCACTTAACCCTAGCTTCAGGAAAAAAAAAAAAAAAAGAAAAAAAAAAGATGCTGTTCTTATCCGTAAAGTTGAGAGAGGTTACATGCTTTAGCCAGATTCACACACTTCATAAATATCCGAGCAAGAATTTGAACTCAGTTCTTCCTGCCACTCTGGTCTGTATTTTGTGCCATCACCTTGCTACCTCGAGAGGGAGAGATTTTCAAATAGGGCAACAGGCAGCTTGTGATGAGAAGGCCAGAAAACCCAGAAGTTTTTCTGAATAACCACAGAGGGATAAACTGATCAATAGAATGTAAATTAGACTATGATTAAGCACATAATAAAAGCTGACATTTAAAAGGTCATCTGTGTAAGTTAGCATATATATGTACACACAGTGATGATAGACACCTCAGTGTAGTGGATGGAGCTAGCTTCAGAGCCAGGATGGCCTGGGTTCAAGTCCCACCTCCGAAAGATAACCTTATAAGGCTTGAGGAAACTCTAAAACTATAGGCTTTGGAGAAGATGCCTGTCTGTACCAAGGAAGGGAGTTTTCATACCTGGGATTACTATACATGGCAACAACAATGGCAGTTGTTGGCATATGGCAATAAAATCATAGGTCCAATTCCTGTTCAGTTGTGTCTGACTCTTTGTGACCCCTTTTGAGGTTTTCTTAGCAAAGATACTGGGGTTTGCCATTCTTTCTCCAGATTATTTAATAGATGAGGCAATTAGAGTAAAATGACATGTGTAGGGTTACACAGTTAATAAATGTCTGAGGCCAGATTTGAACTCAGGAGGATGAAGCTTCCTGATTCTGGATCTGACTCTCTATCCACTGTACTGTCTAGTTTCCTGGTCCATTTTCTAGCCCAGTTTATATATATAAACATATAGACTTCTTATGTGTATATTTACATGTTGTTCTCCCTAATAGAAGGTATGCTTCTTATTAAGGGTGGAGACTATTTGGGGGTTTGTCTTTTTTGTTCTAGCATAGCACCCTTGCTTACGTGAAACTGAAGTAAAATTCAGGCAGAGATGACTTGCAGTCAGCCTAATATGTGTGTCTAAAACATCCAACCTGCAGGATCATTTGCTAAGGCACTCAGAAGCAATGATGAGCTGGGGGCTAGATGCAACAACCTCCCCCTGCTTGAGTTCTATAAGCTGGTAATCTTGTGTGGCCCGCAAGTGTTATAAACATCCAAATGGCTCTTGGCAGAAAAATGGTTTCCACCCCTGGTCTAACACTTCAGGTGGATGGAGAGGTGTCCAGGCTAGAGATATAAATTAGGGAGACAAGTAGGTATTTGAAATGTGGGAAAAATCTAACTTAAGGGAGAAGGGGGTTGGTCAGCCAATTCCAGGGAGCCGCCATCTTCCTTTTGCAGGAAAAAATGTCAAACAAATGTCTCTGGCTTTCCTCCATCCATTTCCCCTCCCAGAGTTTGTATTTCTGCTGTTTGGAGACTACCTAATAAAGGATCAGATAAAATGCAAGGGGATTTGGTTCAAATATTGCCATGGGAGAAGTGTAACCAAGGCACATGTGTCATAGTAATCTATTCCCAGGATTGATTTCTGGGCTTCAGACCTCTGGTTATTTTGGGGGAGCAAGCTTCCAGCCTAGGTCCCCCTGCTGGACTTACATAAGATTGGAGAGGGTCAAAAGCTTGCTTGGATCTCCCTGTCAATAACCAGTGGTACTCTTCATTTAATGAAAACCAATTTCTGTTCTCATTTTTGTTAGCTGAGATGCCTCGACAGTTCCCCAAGCTGAACATTTCGGAGGTGGATGAGCAGGTCCGATTGCTGGCCGAAAAGGTGTTTGCCAAGGTGCTCCGAGAGGAAGACAGCAAAGATGCCTTATCACTGTTTACCGTGCCCGAGGACTGCCCCATTGGGCAGAAGGAGGCCAAAGAGAGAGAGCTGGAGAAGGAGCTGGCTGAGCAGAAGTCCGTGGAGACGGCCAAAAGGTGGGTCTGATGGTCAAAAGGGACCTCTGATTGTCTGTATTCACTGACAGAGAAACCTCTGCCAATCTACTCAGTTCTTTTATCCTCCCTCACTGCTATTGGAGCCTCTAAAAACAACTAGACCTAGATTCAAGGCTTTGGATTTATTTCAAAATGAGCAATCTTAAATCTGGTTAAAATGATCCAAAATCTTAATTCTCCTTGCTGCTTGGAGATAATGAACTAGGAACAGAGAAGTGAATCCCACTCTTGGACATGCCCTTCGTTGGGTGACTAGGGAAAGGTCACTGTCCCTCTGAATCGGTTTTCTCATCATGATTCAGTGTAGGATCATGAATTTAAGCTGGAGGAGAATGTAGAGGTCATCTACCCCAGGGCTTCTTAAACTTTTTCATTCATGACCTCTTTTTGTCTAAGAAATTTTTATGTGATCTTGGGTATATAGGTATATAAAATAGGTAGGCAAATCCAACATTTACTAATAATAAGTCAAAATTTTGTGACCTCCCTACATTCAGTTATGAGACCCCGTATGGGGTCATGAAGCACAGTTTAAGAAACTGGGGTATATATCAACTTTGATATTCTGTCTTTCAGTGTATCCTCCAGCAGAAAGCATTTTTAAAGTGTTTACTACATGCTAGGCTCTGGGGCTTCAAAGAGAAGGAAACAATCTCTACCCATAAGGAACTTAGATTTTTTTTAAATAGTATTTTTTTCCAAATACATGCAAAAATAGTTTTCACCTTTTCACCTTTGAAAAATTGTATTCCATATTTCCCTCCCTCCCACTCTGCCCCCCTCTCCTGGACAGTAAGCAATCTCATGTAGGTTAAACATGTGCAATTTTTCTAAATATATTTCTGTATTTGCCATGCTACATGAGAAAAATCAGATTAGAAGGGAAAAAAAAAAAAAAAAAAAAAACTATGAGGAAAAAAAGTAAACAAACCACCAAAAAAAGATGAAAATACTGTGCTTTTAGCCATACACAGTCCCCATAGCCCTCTCTCTGGATGTACATGGCTCTCTCTATAACAAGACTGTTGAAATTGCCTTAAATCCACTCATTGTTGAAGAGGGCCAAATCCATCAGAACTGATGATCATACAGTGTTGTTGTTGAAGTATATAATGATCTCCTGGTCCTGCTCATTTCACCCAGCATCAGTTCATGTAAGTCTCTCTATGAGTTTCTGAAATCCTCCTGCTGGTCATTTCTTACAGAACAGTAATATTCCATAACATTCATATACCATAACTTATCCAGCCATTCTCCAACTGATGGGCATCCCCTCAGTTTCCAATTTCTGGCTGCCACAAACATTTTGGCACACGCGGGTCCCTTTCCCTCCTTACAATCTCTTTGGGATACAGACCCAGTAGTGATACCAGAAAGCATTTTTTAAAGTGCTCACTATGTGCTAGGCATTGGGGCTTCAAAGAGAAAGAGAAAACAATCCCTGCCTTCAAGGAGCTAATATTCAATGGAAGGAAACGGGTAGACATATAGGGCAGCTCAATGCAGTGAAGAGGCACAAAAAGCTTGCGTTCAAATCTTGGCTCTGCTATTTACCAGCCTTTATAACCAAGAATAAGTTGCTTAATTTCTCTGGACTTTGATTTCTTTAACTGTAGAGTGAGAGGTCATTTATGACTCTAAATCTGTGATTCTGCTTTCCTAAGTAAGGACAAGGTAATTTTACAGATAAAGAAACTGAGATTCAGAATTAAATGTCCAGTACAGGGCCATATTAAATAGTGTCAGAGGGAAGATCTGAATTCATGTCTTCTGACTCCATATCTGCTGCACATGTTGCCTTTCAAAAAGCATCTTCCCATCCATCCTGAAAAGTGGTTCTCTCCCTTTCTTTCTGCAATAATAAGCCCTTTCCATTCTTACTAACATTCCTTGGCAGCTTCACTCCACTTGTTATGCCTTTCAGTCCCTAAGATCAGAGGATTCCCCAAGAGTATTTGAGCCAGCTTACTGCCCTCAGCTAGTTGACACAGAAGTTAGTTAAAATACTGGGTCTGGACCTAGGAAGATCTGAGTTCAAGTTCAGCCTGAGGTGTTTGCTAGCTATGTGACTCTGGCCGAACCTCTGGGCAACCTCTGGGCCTTAGTTTGCTTGTGTGTAAAATGGGGATCATGGTAGCACCTACCTTTTATAATTATGGCAAGGATCAAATGAGATAAGAATTACAAGGCTCTTAACACAGTGCTTGGTACATAGTAAGCATATACCATGATTGTTGTTGTTACCCCATCTTGGACTCAGGTTCAGAATTTTTTGTTTCACTTTGGGTTCCAAACTTAAGTCATTGATGGGGTATTTTCAGTGTGCTTTTAAGGACTACAGAAAAATACAATTCACTTCTGGCTTTCCTGGGACTTGTTGAAGAGGAAGTAGCCAGAGGGATTTGGTGCATCTTAGCAAAAAGAAAAAGAAGTTGAACATTGAGGAGGGTAGTAAGAGAGAAAGAGACTTGACTTTTTTCTAGGGCCTCAGGGCCTGTACTTTGAGGCTGTTGTGGTTTGTTGTTATTATTGTTTGTCCTTTTCTGAAGGAACATGATATCAGGGAGGTGATGCTATGGCATGCAAGTGAACTAGATTTAAGTGAGGGAGGATTGTGCCAGGTCACCTGCCTCACTTTCTCCTCCAGAATCATCTGGGTCCAGTGGCCAGATGTAGATCAGGATGCCAGGAGATGGCTTTGGAGAAATGGGGATCTTGGCCTTTTTAAGCTAAGGTCTCCCACAGGTCTCAGTGACACTCAGGTATATGGTGGACAGGGACTAGGTGCTGAATCTGCGTTCTTGACTTCATGGAGTCTTAGATTAGGGACCTCAGAGGTTTTCTAGTCCAACCTCCATTCCACACACACCCTCTAACAGATTTAATAAACAAGCTTGCTTTGTCCAAGGCACTGAGAGAGTTATAGATAAATAAAATATGGGGTCTTCCGCTTGTGCAGCATAACAGACACCCTTGTTTCTCCAACTGGGGAGTCAAAGCTCCGGCATCCCTACCCTGATTTTGCCATTGAACATTGCTGGATCCTTGAAAAAATAACCCCTTACATTTCAGTTTCCTCAATTAGGAAATCATTATATGGAGGGCCTCTCAGGTCTCATCAATCCACAAAGACTGAGCAATTTAATGTACTTACTTAAGGTTATGGATAGTAAATGTCAGAGGGAAGTAAAAGTCAGGACTTCTGACTTCTCTTTTTTTCTTTTTGGCTATTTATTTTTAAATTTCTACTTTTATTTTACTTAATAGTATTTTAAAAATTATATTGGAATGTTTTCAAAATTCATTTTTGTAAAATTTAAAATTCCAGATTTCCCCTCTGTCCCTCCCTTACCTCTTCTCTCCCCATGACAGCAAATAATTCCATACAGGTTATACATGTATAATCATGTTAAACATATTTCCATATTTGCCTTCAGACTTTTCATTGTACCATGAAGCCTCTAAGTTGGCTACTTCAAAAAACTAGGATAAAATTGCACTTTTTGTCTTGTGCATTTTTCATTCATGATTTCTTTTAAAATATAGAAAAATAGTCTTTTAAAAAGTTTATTATATTTCAAATAGAGCTAATTGACTATGCTTCTAAGCCCAAATCACTTTGGCTTTCATTGAATGACCAATAAATAACCCCCAGCCCGAGATTCTAAGCCTTTTTGTTTAAGTTTTGGTGGCTTAGAATGAATGGAAATAGCAATTATTTTTTTGTTCTGGCCAGAAAGCCCCCCAAAATCTTCCCCATAAGGATAATTTTATGATGGTAAACTAGGCCCTGTTTTGTCTCAGTTCTTGCCTCGTCTTTGGTCCTTGAATGGCTATTGCCTCTGACAAATGGAAACCTGGGAAACACTTTAATTTAGATAGATCTACTGCATCCCAGGGCATCTAGTCTTTTGTTGTAGGGCTGGCCTGCCTTGAGTCTGGAGGAGAGAGTGTGGTTTGATGACCTTGCACAGCCTTGTCTCACTTAAATACTAGTCACATGCAAGTCATTATCCTTGTGATGTTATTGGGCTTCTTCCTGAAGGAAGGTAGGGAGAACTACACCTATCAAATAACATGATGTGTACAAATTAGGTTGTTGCTCTGTCATTTCAGACTCTTGGTGGGTTTCTTGGCTTTACCATTTCCATCTCCAGCTAATTCTACATGTGAGAAAACTGAGGCAAATAGGGTAAGGTGACTTGACCAAGGTCATACAGCTAGCAAGCATCTAAGGCCAGCTCTTTCTGATTCTAGCTGCCCTTGTAATGCTGTAGCTCCAGGTAACCATTAATGCCAGCCAGCTTAAGGAGTAGTCATAGTTTCTTCTCTAAGGAATAAATGAAGCTCTACAATGTTTTTATTTTTTTTTTTCTTTCTTTTCTCTGTTTTATTGTTGCCACTTAGAATAAAGCAAACAGATCATGCAGATGAAAAGGATAAGGTCATAAAATCTTAGATTTAGAAAGTTAAGAAATTGTAGAGGCCATTGAATTCAATTTCTACATTTTACACATGAGGAAACTGAGGTCCAGAGATAACTTGCCCAGGTTCACACAGGCCCTCTATTTAAAAAGTTTGAGGACCACTGCTCTTAATAGTTACTCAGATTCTTACAAAGTTGCTCTGTGTATATGAATGTATACATTTCCCAGACTACAGTTACTCTTAATATTTACTCAGATTCTCACAAAATTGCTCTGTATATATGAGTGTATACATTTACCGGCCTATAGTTATTCTTAGTTGTTGCTCAGATTCTGCTCTCACCTTTGCTATATATTGATGGAAAGGAAGCCTTCTTGGTCAGATGTCCAAAAGCCAATATTTCTAGGGCATTCTTTCCCTAGCTTCTATTCTGTTCCTGGCATCTTTTTCACATCAAAAATAATAAAATGTGGGCTGTAGGGGGCCAAATATACTTGAACAAGTAATCTGACCACAAGGTGTTAATGGAATTGAGATAATGATTCTTTTAGTATAGTTTTACAAGATTGACCTATTCTGCAAGATTCATTTCTATGATGATGTACTTATAATACAGTACATAAGAACTAGGAGATCTGGAGGGAAGACAGACTTTGAGATAGATCGATCACTGGAGGCTGGCAAAGACTCAGACTTAGGCTCAAGAACAGACTCGAAGAGAGACTGCAGAACAGACTGGAAGACAAAGACCCTTCACTTCTCCACTAAAACCATGGCCCATCTGAAGGTCCCCCAGAAAGCTAAGCCAGCCCCATGTGAAGGAGACAGACTTTGGACTTTATTTCTGACTATTTTTGTGATTATTCTGCTGAAACCCAGGCCCATTCGGAGGACTTCCAGAGCATTACAGTGGACCTCCTAGTATCCAAACATCCTGAGTCTGGGGCTTTGTTTTTCAAGCCCCATCACAGGATGTTTCACATGGAGAAGTGAGAGGTTAGGGGAAAAAAATCTCTCTGCTAATTCTTAAAATTTTCTTGGTGTTTAGAATCAGAGGATGTTAGTGTTAGATGGGACTTCAGAACCATTTAGCCCAATATTCTTATTTTACAGAAAAGGAAACTGAGGTCCAAAGAGGAATTCATAAATTTGAAGGATCAAAGATTTATAAATCTTAAAAAATAATAAACATTTCTAAATCTTGAAGGGATTTCAGAGATCTCCTAGTGCAAAGCTCTCATTTTACAGATGAAGGATTTGAAATTAGAGAAGTTGAATGATTGTTTAGGGTTACATAGGCACATAGAGTCAGATGTGGGACTTGAACTCGGGTCTTTAGATTCCAAATTCAATCTAAGGTCACCCAGCAGGTTTGTGGTAGTTATGATTGGGACTAGAACCCAGACTTTCTAGTTTCTGGAACTGGGCTCTTCTACTAGATCACAGCTGCCTCTCAAACTATGATTTGTTGTCACCAACCTTGATGGAGATATGTTTATCCATTGGGATTTACAGTTTGGAATCAAGTTGGAAATGCTTCTAGTCTGTACCTAGCCAAAGGTTGTTGTGTGTCCGTGTTCTGTGTATTATCAGATTAGGTAGAGGAGGATGTGGTCCAGTAGTCTACACTGGAGTCAATCAGTGGAATAACAAACATTTATTAAACACTTGTTATGTATCAGCCATGGTGCTAAGAGCTGGTGAAACAAATAAAGGAAAGTTACTCTCTGCTAACATTCTAATGGGTCAACTGGCAAATAACTATAAGATAAAAGATGTATACCGAGTAGATAGGATGGAATCTTACGTTTCCCCAGCGCCAATATCCTAACTCTACAAAAGGACCTTTTACCTTGCATATAGCTACTGTATCCTGACTCTTTCTCTCTAGAACAAAAGGCCTTTTTCTATGTATATCTTATCTGAGATATATGTAATCACAGGGATTTTCCCCAAGAGTTTGTTCAAACATGTCTGAGATTGCCCAATTTTTCTGCTTTACCAATTCTACTCTTTCTAACTCCCCCTTCTCTAGTTAATCCCTCCCATAAGGAGGAGACATGCAGGGTGTGTCACCCCTTACCCCAAGTAAATGCCTCAATAAATGTCCTTGTGGTTCGAGTCTGAATTCTTTCAGAGGTGACACCAGAACCCAATGAACACAGATGAAGGGAAGGCACCAGCCTTGCAAGACCCACAGTGGAGTTGGGTGTATGTGAGGGTGATGGGGGCACAGGAGGACCTTAAAATACATTTGGTTCCAGGACTCTCTCCATATGGGCCACACATGTTGGGGTTGAACCCCAAAATATGAGCCAGTGTGGTAAGATGTCTCACCATAATTTGTAGGCTTAAACCATCTCCAAATCAAGAAGCAAAGATTAAATGATGCCATTGACTGGCAGGCTAAGTTCCAAAAGATAAGTTAGTCATTTACAAGGAGGAAGATGGCCGGCAGGGTTCCCTAGTGGAACTTACTGTTATAAGGGGGAAGATGCTCCAAAATGGGCTAACACAGACTTCTCATTATGATCATTTTGTCAATGCAAAGAATTGGACAAGGAATTCAACATGGGCAACTCTGGCCCTGGGCAACAATGGGTCCCACTTAAAGGCAAGATAATCCTGTCAATGCTCCTCCCTGTTTGCCTCAGGGAGTAGCTGTGGAAATCCAATCAGGGCCTGGAACATAGGTCCATTTAAATTCCATGTAATTCAACAAAAGCCTTCATTTGTCCATGGCCCTCCCTGTGGCTCATCTAGCTACCAAGGACCTGGTCTTTTCACCCCATTTGGGGTGTTATTTGGGAAGTGGAAGAGGATCTGAGTTCAAATCACACTGCTAATGCTTACTATGGGCATAGTGGTGCACAGTGAATAGAGCACCAGACCTGGAGTCAGGAAGATCTGAATTCAAATCTATCCTCAGACACTCTGGACACTTACAAGCTGTGTGATCCTGGGCAAATCATTTAATCTGCCTCAGTTTCCTCATCTTTAAAATGAGGTAGGGAAGGAAACAGCTAACCACTTAAGTAAATGACTAAACAACAGGATTTTTTTTTCTTAAGTCCAGTGGGAAGCCTCAAGTCATAATTACTATTGTGAAATAACTGATTCATTAAATTAGGGCCAAACAGGAGGCTCTGAATGAGATCACAGAGCATTCTCAATAGGTTTTTTTTTTTTGGTGGGGGACTAGTGAGTGGGGTGAAAGGGAATGACCTTTAGTTTTCCTGGCTATCATCTTCTGGGATTTTGGGGTGACTATTGGCCCTATGAGAGCCAATTGGTCAGGAGAGGAAATTCAAGATAGTAGATCTGGTGGAGACTTAATAAATCCTTGGGAGGAGAATGCTGACCAATGGGTTGATCAGTTTCCAGGCTCGAGGGGAAGCTCTTGCTGGCCTGGTTCAGGACTTGAAGGCAACAAGCTAGAAAAACCCTGACAGTGAGTCACTAACTCTTCATTCTGACTCAGATGCACAGAACTTGTGGAGGCAAGGAGTTTCCACTTGGCAGCTTAAGTGCTCTGGGAAATGGCCAACAAACAACACTGAAGCCAGAAAGTCTCTGATGAGTCCAAAGTGATCGCCTCCAATTGTAGACATGCAATCCTGTACTTAGAGGAGCAATGTTCAGGTTTCCTTTCAGCCTTTTTACTCTTGGTTTTCACACAGTTCTAACTAGTTTGAACTGCTTCATCCAATGTCAGAATCTGTTATGGGCCAGAACTCGGAACTTGAAACAAAGGATTCTTACAGGTACTAAGTCAGTAGAATTGATAGAGACAATAGTTATCTAATTTTAGCATGGTTCAGTCTGATTGATCTGATCCTACAAGGAGATGTTATGGGCCAGAACTTGAAACAAGGTAGTGAGTGGAACTGAGGAGACAATGGTTAAATCCTACAACAAATAATGGTTTCCTAGTGATATAGTGATTGGACAAGCGCACTAGAAGCTCTTAGAGGCTGAGACAGATTCATTCCATCTTTGTTATGGCTGGAGGCTCAAGCACAAACCTTTGGAAGTCAGGGAGATTCAGAAGCCAGAGAAGGCAGGAGGGAGCTCAAGGTCTTAGAACCAAGGAAAGAGATAGGCCTCTAAGAAAGCTAACCAGGCCCCAGGAAAGGAGACAAGACTTTGAAGGAGACAATAAAGGATTTGGACTTTAACCTCTGGCTACTCGTGTGGTGATTCCTGAACTGAAATGAAGGCTGAGCCCAGAGAACCCCAAGAAAACCTCAATAGAGAACATTACATTTTAAAGAGAATATTACAAGAATCAACTGTTATCTCAATATTCCTGATATCTGAGGTCTTAATACATTGAAAAAATTGTTTTTACAAAGACAAAACCCTCTCATCTGGTGACCAACTTTTTTCTTCTATTGAGTATCAGCAAGGAGCATCTAGGTAGCACAGAAGAGAAAGTTCCAGGCCTGGAGTCAGGAAAACTTGAGTTCAAATTCAGCCTCAGACACATATTAGCTGTGTAATCCTGGGCAAGTCACTTCACCCTATTTGCCTCAGTTTCCTCATCTGTAAAATGACTGGAGAAGGAAATGGCAAAACACACCAGTATTTCTGTCAAGAAAACCCCCAAAGGGGGTCAAGAAGTGTCAGAAAGGACTGAATAACACTAAGATGTCATTTGAGGGTTTCATGTAATTAATATGTAGCTTGATTTTTTCTGAACACTGAGTTCTCCTTTCTAAATTAAGATCAGGGCACAGGGCACTTTGAATATATGATACCCCAGATAATGATAGAAAGTTATAGTGATTTACGGCTTTCCAAAAGCCTTTGCAGATGCTTTTGTTTTATCCTCACTACAACCTTGTGAAGTAGATGCTATTATTATCCCTATTATATTAAGGAAACAAGACAATAATAAAAATAATAATGATATTGATGTATCACTTGAAGGTTTGCAAAACACCATAATAATAATAAACATTTCTATAGTGTACCAGGCTCTGTTTTAAGTGCTTTACAATTATTCTCTCATTTGATCCTCACAAAAGCCCTGGGAGGTAGGTGCTATTATTAATCCTCATTTTATAGATGAGGAAACTAAAGCAGAGGTTAAGTGACTTACCCAGGATTATTCAGCTATTATATCTCAGAGGTAGAATTTGAACTTAGGTTATTTAATTCAACTCTCTCATTTTATAAATGATTATATTTAAAACCTACAGAGATAAATGCCTTATTTAAGGTCACATCAGTTATAGTATTTTTGGGGAATTAAAACCCAAGTTCTTTGAGTTTAAAGCTTGTCAAAGGCCCCATACAGCTATTTACTTGAATTATAGAATATAAACTCCTTGAGGGCAGGGACTATCTGATTTTTGCTTTTTTATCCCTAGCATCTAGTATAGTACTTGGTACACATACAGTAGGTACGTAATGTTGTTTGTTTTTTTTAAAGAAACATTGAGGATTCAGAGCAGATTAAGGCCTTATTATTTTACCAGTTGAATGAGTGAATTAACTGTTGTTCAACTGCTCTGAACTTTGATTTTTTTCCCCTTACTTTGTCAAAGCCACAATGGCCATCTGGGGGATATTGGTCTATGTACTGTAGCAGCAGTGAAGAAATCTGATAAAATCAGACCTGCTGTTGGCTCTATCCTGAAGCTGTAGACTTGCTTATCTGGCAGAGGAGAGGGCAGTGGGAGAGAGTTGTCAATCTTCTCCATCAGTGGTCATAATTGGAATCTGAACACATACTTTTTTAACATTATATTTTATTTTTTCAAGTAGTGTTCATTTTCTCCATTCTTACCCCCTAGTAGGAAAATAAAAGGAAAAAATGAATTCTTATTATAAATATGAGTTTTCAAGCAAAATATATGGGCCATGACTCCAAAATGACACACTTTTAAGAAAATACATTTGTGTTATGTCTCCCACATTTTCCACTGCTTCTGTCCCCCAATTTGATTAACCAATTATTGGAAAGCATTTATTAAGCACTTACCACATGCATTAAACTGAAGATATAAAAGGAGGTAAAAAATAATCCCTGTCCTCAGGGAAGCTTCTGGTCTAATCACTCCTCCCAAAGCCCAGGCCTGGTGATAAAGAACAGTAAAAGAGGTAGAAAAAAGCCAAGTCGCTGTTATGCAATTTGAACATACTTGTATCCCTAACATCTCAACCTTGTTTCTGACTCTTCTGACAGTGTAGGGAAACCTAGGGATAAACTTTTCCTCAATAATATTATTAAATCACAACATAAAATACTATGGATTCCTTCAATTCTACTGAAATACTCTGATTATAATGTCAACAAACAAAACCAAGTTCATGGATACTCAGTTAAGTCCTTGCTCTTGTCTGGTAAGACTAACAGAAATAAATCATGTATTTACCAAATGTTTTTCTGGCATTTTCTTGGGTGATGCTTAACCCTTTGAGGTCAGTGCTGTTGTATACCCATTTTATAGGTGTGGAAGCTGAGCCTCCAGCTCAAGGCGAAGTGATTTATCAGTGAGTCAATAGGAGGTCTGGCAGCTGACTTTGACTCTCATGTTTTACCCCTGCATGACCTTGGCTCCCATTTGATGGAGATTGGTGGAGGATCTCCAAGCTATCTGACCAGGAAAACATCCTGGCTTAGCTGAGCATTGAGAGTCTAGACCTTCAGGGTTTTTTCCTATACTTGTACAGAGTCCGTGGAGTCCAAGACCTTAGTGGTAGTGTTCTTCCTGACCAGCTAGCACTGTTAACATCCATACTGATAAGAGGCTGAAGGGGATCTTGGGGATCCCCAGGGAGGAGAAAACTGTCTTGAGCCCTTCTAAGGCAAGAACTGTCTGTTGCAGCGAGAAAACTGAGCCTTGGTGTGAAACCTGCATACTGAGTGGCCAAAAAAGCCTCCTGTGGCTGGGGCTGTGCTCATGGAACCAAGGGGCAGCCCTCCTGATATTCTGTGCTGACTCTGAACTTCCTGCTGGCCCAGGCAGTGTCAGCAGAGATGCTTGTGGGAAATGAATGGATTTCTCTAGTTAGGGTAGAGGTGAAGAAGGCCCTCTAAAAATAGAGATCAGGCCAGGAGGTAGATGTCCTAGATGACTTAGTAAGGGTTTCTTTGTTCCCTTCATAGACTCAGGTCTAACTGGATGCTTCAGACTGAGCACCACAGTATTTTGCAATATGGAGAAAATGGTCTCAAGGAGCCAATGTTCCTCTCAGTAAAATTATCCCAGAATTAAACATGGCTCCAGTGGGAAGCTCAGCATTATGTGTCACCAAAGGCGATACCACAACCCTATTATTGTGCCCTCAGTGGAGTCATGGGATACTTTTCCTTCCTAGTTTCAAGATTATGCCATTTGAGTTTTTTCATTGTATTAAGAATAGTTTGCATTTATACAAATCTTTAGATTTGCAAAGGGCTTTCCCTTCTTCACAATAACTCAGTGAGATAGTCATTTCCATTTTACAGATGAGGAAACCGAGATTGAGCACTTGTCCAGAGTTACAAAGCAAGTCTCCCAAGGCTGTCTGCTATGCAATTTGGAATAGCCAGGTAGCACAGTGAATGAGGTGCTAGACTGGAAGTCAGGATGACCCGAGTTCAAATGCTCCCTTGTATATTTTATATGTGTGTGTGTGTGTGTGTGTGTGTGTGTGTATGTATACACACACACACACACACACACAAGTATTTATACTTGTAAGTTTCCTTAACTATAAAGTGGGGAATAATAGCACCTGCTTTATCAGCTTGCTGTAAGGATCAAATAATAAAGTATCATATAAATGCTAGGTCTTCTTAATATATTTATGCATATAAACATATATATATATATATATGAATATGAATATATATATATATATGAATAAAGCCCATTCTCTCCACTTACATTGGAGGCTGAGTTCTAGAAGTAAAGGACCTTTTTTGTTTATTAGTTTTCAATATTTACTTTATTATTTTGATTCCCATTTTTCTCTCCTTTCAGTCAGTCTTCCCAGAGAGGGAAAGTTCTTTGTCAGAACTAGCAAGAAACCTAGGGGGTTCCTGAACATGACCATGACTTCAGAAGCTTGGGATTAAGAACTTGGGCTAGCTGGGGCAGTTTCCCCAGAAAATACCCCATACCTTATAGGCAAGGTGTGCTGAGAGGGACAGAGATAGAGAGAGAAAGAATTAAAGACATACAGAGACAGACAGGAAGACAGACAGAGAGAGACACAGAGAAAGAAAGAGAGAAGAAGAAGGAAGGAGAAAAAGAAAGAAGAAAGAAAGAGGAGGAGAAGAAGGAGGAGGAGGAGGAGGAGCAAGAGACAGAGGCAGGGCTTAAGCCAGACTCCCCAGAGCAAGGTCCCTTAAGGAACAGCCTTAGTCCCTTATTATTGTGGGAAATCCTAAAAGCCAAACTGAGGATCTTAATGTTTGATCCTAGAGACAATATGGAACCCCTGAAGATGTTGGTTGATAATAATAATAAGTAGCATTTATGTAACATTTGAAGCTTTGCAAAACACTTTACGTGTTACCTCTTTTGAATCTTAATCACAATTATGGGAGGTAAATGTTATTATTATCCCCATTTTACAAATGAAGAAACTGAAGGTGAAAGAGGTTAAATGATTGTCAGGTTCCCACTGCTAATAAGTATTCAAGGCACAATTTGAACTCCAGTCTTCCCAGCCGGAGCTGCAGGACTTCCATTCCAGACTTTCTCTAAGTGTCATGTCTGTGTTTTCCAAAATTATTTTGGTAGCTGTGTGGAGGCTAGATTGGGGAGACATCTGGGGTGGAAAGCTGTTACATTTGTTTAGGGGAGGGATGACACGGGCTTCACCTGGGAGAGGTTGGTACTTGTTCCCAAACCAGGTTGCTATTGACTATCTGGAATTGAAGAGGGCACGGCGCCAGGGAGGCACAGCCACTGTGCCTGAATGACACACACAACAGGATGGAAACGCTAGCATAGGTACCATCGTTCTCAGCTTGTTAATGGTCTGGCCAGTGCCAGTGATTAATCTGTTCAAAATGACCCAGTCTTCAGCATTAATGAAGACTCTGTGTCCCTGCAGAGAAAACCTGCCCCTCTGGCCAGCTTTTCCTTGGACTTAATTAACTGCTTTTTCTTATCATTGGCTTTTAGAAAGAAGAGTTTCAAGATGATTCGATCCCAGTCTCTGTCTCTGCAAATGCCATCCCAGCAAGATTGGAAAGGCCCCCCAACGTCCAGCCCTGCCATGTCACCCCCGACGCCAGTCCCCGCAGGAGCGGCTTCCCAGGCAGCTCCTGTCTCATTTGCTATGCCCGAGTTTCAGCGCGTCACCATCAGTGGGGATTACTGTGCTGGGGTAAGAGCTCTCTCTTCTCTCTTTTTCTTCTTCCCTCTGGATTCAAACACAGCAGTGCAGAACAGCATTCTCCCCAGCCCCAGCCTCAGGCATGTGGGGGAGGTTCTTACACTCAGGAAAAGACAGACAGGGTGCTACAGTGAAAAGCTCACTGACTGTGGGGTCAGAGAAACTGTCTTCAAGTCTAGGGCATCACTTACTTTCTGAGTGATTTGGGGTAAAATAAATCACTTAGCTTCCCTAGGCCTCAGATCTTGAGCTGTGCAATAAGGAGGGTGGACTAACTAGGCTTCCTGGCTCCTTCCAGTCCGAGATATACTCAGTCATTCAATACACACGTTATTTTATAGAGTCAGACCCCAGTTTTATCACTTCTACCTATGTGACCATGGACAAATCGGGTATCGCTGAGCTTTAGTTTCTTTATTTACAAAATGATGCTCTTGGGGCAGATAGCCTCTGAGATAATATGTGGAATGTGCTTTACAAACTTTCACGTGTTATACAAATGTTAGTTCTTATGTGATCATTTACCTCCACCATCTTGTCTCTACCTTCCATGAAGGTTGTATAGATAGTACTTGATAGCTGATTGGACATGGGAAGTAAGAGAGAGGGAGGAGTTTGAGGGAGGAGTTTGAGGGAGGCTTGAGCCTAGCTGACAAGGAGGATGGTACCCTTGATACATCATCTTCTCTGAAAAATAGGGAAGCTAGGAGGAAGAAAAGATGAACATGTTAATGTTAGATTGAAGGTGTCTACAGAATACCTAGTTCATGAAATTATGTTTAGGCAGTTGGAAATGGGAGATGTTTTCTACTTCAACCCCTGTTGTTTCTACTTTAAGATTCATCAGTATTAGATGGGGGAAAGAAATGTGCACTTGGAATCAGAAGACTTGTATTCCATTTCCAGTTCTGCTGCTTGCTAGCTTGAGAAAATAAAGTCCTTATTTTTGGCCTCAATTTACTCATCTGTAAAAGGAGAGGTTGGACTTTTGTTGTGTTCAATTGTCCATGACCCCATTTGGGGTTTTCTTGGCAAGGATAATGGAATAGTTCACCATTTCCTTCCCCGGCTTATTTTAGAGATAAGGAAACTGAAGTTAAGTGACTTATTCAGAAACTCACAGCTAGAAAATATCTGAAGCTGGATTTGAATTCAGGAAATTGACTGCAGGCTTGGTTGGCCCTCATCTGTCGCACCATTAGCTGCCTGGAGACTGGATTAGATCCTTTTTTTTTTTTTTTAATTTTAATTTTTAATTTACTTGTTTTCTAGGAAATTTACTTATGTTTCATACACAATATTTTATGAGTCATATTGCGAGAGAAAAATCAGAGCAAAAGGAAAAAGTCTTTTGGAGAGAGAAAAATAATACAGAAAAAAAGCCTGTTTTGATTTACATTCAGTTTCCTTAGTTCTTTTTCTGGATGCAGATGGCGTTCTATCCAAAATCTATTAGGATTGCTTTGGGTCACTGAATCACTGAGAAGAACCAAGCCTTTCTTAGTTGATTATCACACATTCTTGCTGTTATTGTGTACAACGTACTCCAGTCCAACTTGTTTCACTCAGCATCAGTTCATATCAATCATTCCAGGCCTTTCTAAAATCAGCTTTTTTTTTTTTTTTTTTTTTTTAATAGAACAATAATATTCCATTATCTTCATGTACAACTTGTTCAATCATTCCCCAATTGATGGGCATCTACTCATCTTCCAATTCTTTGCTACCACAAAAAGAACTGTTACAAACATTTTTGCCCATGTGGGTCCTTTTCCCTCCTTTATAATTTCCTGGTAATACAGACCCAGTAGTGGCACTGTTGGGTCAAAGGGTATGCACAGTTTTATAGTCCTTTGGGAGTGGTCTAGATTAGATTTTAACTGGACCTTCTAGGAACCAGGTAAAACCTTTGGACCCTTTCTCAGAATTACATTTTAAAATAAAGTATGCAGTATTATTTAAAAAATATATTAAAAATTATCAAAAATTTAAAAAAAATTATAAATCCATGGACCCTGGGCTAAGAATCCTTGACTAGATGATCTCCAAGTCCCTTCTCTGCTGGCCTGTGATGTGTGATTGAACAGTGTCATCATCATGTAAAATATAAGAGATGAATTGGGAATTATAAGTTATGTTTTTATGTTGACATCATGGTTTAGGGGGAATCTGTGTGAGTCTGCTGACTTGGAGGGCCCTCCAACTCGCCACCTGTAGATGACAGTCTTTTGTGCCTTCCTTGACAAGAGACTTTTTAGATTTGTTGGTCTTTCTACCCTTGGCCTTGAGTGATAGTGGACACGTGTATAGTATACAAAGTTGATATTTGGCTAGTCAGCATATTTTGGGGGTACATTCACAACTTTAAATTTCAATAAGAAATTCATATCCCAAAATGAAATGGGAAATCAGCTTCTCCTTTTCAAATACAGCTTAATTATCATGGATAGAGATCTGGCTCTAGAGCCAGAGAGACTGAGTTCCACTCTTGCTTTTTATGGGTATTGGCTGTGTGATCCTTGGCAAGTCACTTAATTTCTTAATTCTTTCTCAGTGACTTGATTTTGATCTTGATAAAGAGAATTTCCTCATGTAAGAAGAGTTCCTTTCCCAGGGAAATCACAGGAAATCACATTGCAGGCATAAATGATTCTTTTTTTTGAAAAGGAAATTTTTTTCTTTCTTACATTTATATTTAGTATTTTATTTTTCCCCAAATAATTTTTAACATTCATTTTTAAAACTTTGAGTTCCATATTCTCTCCCTCCTGTCATCATGCAAAATATTTCCCTAATGTCATGTTGTAAAAGAAAACTTAGAACAAGGAAAAAAAAAAACAGAGGAAATTTCTAAGAAATATACTTGGAAACCCCCACTTTTTTTCAGGCTTTCCAGACTACTTAATCTTTACTCTTTAAGGCCATATGTGCTCTGCTCTTTGCAAGGGTAGCTTTCAAGAATTATAAGTAAATCAAAACATCTTTTTGTTTTAAATAACTTTCATTTCCAAATGTAGCTACAAATAACCAAAGTCCTTATAATAATTTATACCCATAATCCTCTACCTCTGCACAGAAGGGAAGGAAGTTAATTTTCTTTGGAGACAAGTTTGGTCGCTACAATTGCTGTTTTCAGTTTTGTTGTTATTATTTACTTCTTTCCATTTACATTGTTGCAGTCCTTGTGTTCCTGGTGCTGCTTCACTAGCCTGTGCATCCTTTCATATGTCTTCCTGTGCTTCTCTGAATTGAAGAAGGGAAAATTTTGAGGTTTCTTTTTTCCTGACCTTTGGAAGACAATGTGGCCCCGGGGAAATGTTCTGGTCTTGGAACCAGAGCACCTGGGTTCAAATCCTGACTTTCATTTGTTGTCTATATAACATCGAACAAGACACTTCATGTCATTCATTAGGCCTCCCAAGGTCCCTCCCAGCTTTAAATCTGTGCTTCTGAGATGTAATCCTTTTCATTTGCAAGGCTCATTTATTGAGGGAGAAGCTCTGGAATTGCCCATAAAGTAGACTCTGGCACATTCTGACATTCACGGCAGACTCAATAAATATGGCCCTGGGTCCTGACAATGGAAAACAAATTACAGGTTGGAGGCCTTCTGTTCTCACAGAAGTTTAGTGCATTTGAAATCATTAGCATTGATTTTAGAGAGATCAGAGCTGTCACTGAGGCAATTCTCTCTCTCTCTTTTTTTTTTTTAATTAATTTTATAATTATACTTTTTTTGACAGTATATATGCATGAGTAATTTTTTTTAACAGCATTATCCCTTGTATTCATTTTTCCAGATTTTCCTCTCCCTCCCTCTACTCCCTCCCCTAGATGACAGATAATCCCATACACTTTACATGTATTACAGTATAACCTATTTATAATATATGTGTGTAAATCCAATTTTCTTGTTGCACATTAAGTATTGGATTCTGAAGGTATAAGTAACCTGGGTAGATAGACAGTAGTACTAATATTTTACATTCACTTCCCAGTGTTCCTTCTCTGGGTGTAGTTGTTTCTGTCCATCATCAATCAACTGGAAGTGAGTTGGTTTTTCTTTATGGTGAAGATTTCCACTTCCATCAGAATACATCCTCATACAGTATTGTTGTTGAAGTGTATAGTGATCTTCTGGTTCTGCTCATTTCACTCAGCATCAGTTCATGCAAGTCACTGAGGCAATTCTCTACCTGCTTTGCAGTTGATTCCTTTAAACAAAATTAGCAACTTACATATCCATAATTACCTGCTTTTCTCAAAGCAGGTCTCTGTAGAAGGGTATAGAAGTACTATTATTCCCATTTTACAGATAAGGAAACTGAGGCTTGGAGAGGTTAACTCATTTCTTTAACACTTGAACTGGACACCTGAACTCTTGTCTTCCAGGATTACTGCTGTTACCATATACCACATTGCCTCTTTTATGAAGTAGCTGGATTGAACAATATGAAAAAATTCAACAAGCTTTGATTAATCAATTGGTATATGCCAGGTATTGTGCTGGGGAGACAAAGGCACAAATCAAACAATTCCTGCCCTTGGGGAGCTTACATATTCCATCAGGAGGAGAATAACAATTGTACATAAAAGTAAATAAAAAACAGTTGAGCAGAATAGATCCCTGGGAATGAGGGAGGTTAGGAAAGGCTGTTGGACACTGGATGGTGGAACCTGTGCTAAGTCTTGAAGGTGAGGCACAGAGAGATGGAGGGCAGAGCCTTTGCAAAGGCATGGAGATCATCCTGTCTGAGGAACATCGAATGGCCAGGAGTATAGGGTGTGTGAAAACAGGGCATGGATGATTAGCCTAGGTTGACAGCCTGGAAAGTGGTCAGGACTGGGAGAGCAATACAGGGGATGCCTACAGAACCTTCAGATCTGGGATTGATGCAGTGACCAATGGTGGCTTCTTCAGATCTGGGATCAATGTGATCAAAAGTGGCTTCTTTAGATTTGGAAATAATGCGGTGACCAATAGTGTCTTCTTCACATCTGGGATTGATGCAGGTTCTAAATGTTCCTCTGTTATGGACTTTCAACTTAAAGGAACAAAATGCTAAGAGAAATCTCCTCCCTTAATGAAGTCCAGTGCCTGGAGGTTCAAACTCGGGGACCCCAAGATGCCAAGTGCTAAATCTTAGGAAAGCCATGTAGAATGAGTGATGGTGTCCTGGAGAAAGTTAATGAGCTGAGTTGTGTCCATGTCTTGCCACTTTAGCTTAGTCATCCTAATTGGGCTACTTTCATATGATTGGGCAACGCCTTATTTGTCTTAAAACCTGAATCTTAAAAACACATGTTCAGAGTCACATCACATTGCCCCAGGCTTCTGGTGTGGCCCCAAGAGCCACATCAGGCTTCCTCCCGAGATCCTGATTCCTTCCTAGCTTTAGTCCCCTCTTGGCTCTGCCTTCACATGGATAGCAGGGAAAGGAGAGGACAGATTTAAGGTAGTTAGGGCTTGAAGAACAGAGATCCTGTTGATGTTTTCCCACTGGGATCGAGGCATCCCAGAGCAACGTGGGAACATCTGAGCCAGGATGCAGTAGGCTTCAAGGACCCTTGGCCTGGACCCTGGTGGCTTTCTCTCTAGAGAACACAGTGTTTCCTGTAGCTCAGCTGCTTGGGACTCTGAGAGCTCAGACTATTATCTGGAATGCTGAGTGTGGTGGGCTTACTTGGCATCCTCAGGAACGATTTGTTGTTCCTGGCACCGATGAGCAGCTTGGAGACAACACTGTTCATTAAGGCTGCTAATGGCTGCTGGCTCGGGCTCCAAACCTCAGCCTGCATTCTAGTCAGCAATACATTCTTGCCTCATTTGGCCCTACAAAGAACAGCCGGAGCCTACGGCTGCGTGCTAGTGCCTCGGGAGGTCTTTCCCTTTGGAGTTTTTGGCCTCTGTTCTATCCTGTTGGCTCAAATGGAGCTCAAAACCCACTGACACCAGGTCCTTTTCATGTAACCCACTAGCTAACCAGCCCATACTTTGTGGGGTGGATTTTTGGATCCAAATGTAAGACTTTATGTGTTTTTGCTGCCACCCTGACGGGTATATGATCTCACCATCGTGTATCCCCTTCAACTGTACAGCCGGTAAGGACATTCATGCTTTCTCATCCGGTGGAGCTATTGTCTGGAGTCATTTACATACCCTCTATAGCAAATCCACCAGTGGCGCTGGGTACCTTCTTTATGACTTTCTGGGGATAGCTAGTGGGAACCCAAGGGCCATCTGCTCCATAACAACCCCCCCCCCCATTTCCACTTTGAAGGAGATATCCTTTGGGCCACTTTTATATAATTCTTTATTGAGAATAAGTTAGTTTAATCATCCCCACAGTGCATCTCTCCATTGCCTCTTGGGCAACCAACACATAATTTGAATTCCTCAGAGATTGTAGTATTGTGTTTTGTAGGCAGGAAGCATCCTCAGAAGAATACTGATTTTTTAAAAAGGGTTTTTATTTCAGAGAGAAGCTTTGAGACTACTGCCTAATTTCCCAGTCCACTCTAATCTACTCTGTTGCTCCCAGCTACATGCCTAAGATATATGTGCGCACACACACACACACACACACACACACACACCACACTAATATACATGTGTGTGTTGATACATAGCTATATAGCCAATGTACTTATATACATAGTACACACACACACACACACACACACACACACACACACACACGTCTGCATGAATATCAGCTCTATGGTCCTATCCATCTTAACTGCGTATATAGACAATAGACATTTTTCATCCACTTGTTTTTTCTCGTGTAGATAGTTAAACTCTTTTTAATGACTATGGATTTGTGCAGTATTCTGGAGTTTGATGCATTTGCCCCAATGTTACCCACAAAAAGAAGCACCTAGAGGACTTCACCATTTATAGGAAATCTCTAGTCCATTTGGATTCTCCATTGGATGTCTATAGACATTGAAAGAGCCTGTGTGGATATCTGTTCTTTGAGCCTTGATTTGAGTGGCCTTAATTGTATCATTTTTGGGGTTCCATTTTGTTTTGTTTATACATTTATTCTGACCTTTGTTCTAAACAAGTGCACGGCAAACTGGTGATTCCTCTGTGATTCTCTAGGCTTTTTCTGCATGTTAGAATATAAGCAATTGTGCATATTTTCAAATGTTATCTGGTGGTTGCATATTTAGAACTTCCTGGTTTTCTTCTTGAAGAAAGAACACATTCTTTAAAGGCCTGACACTTCTTTGAAAATTCACTAGGAGGCCCCTGGGAATTCAGTCGTGGGTTTCTTAGTACCGAGGCAGAAGATAAAGGCATCAAGTGCTAGGAGAAAAAAAAGATTGTTTCAAGGCTGATAGAGATGTAGAACATTGTCTTGCTGAATGTCTTGGGGTCACTCATTTGTAAAACTGCGAAATAGCACTTTCATGTCTAAGAAGGGAATCTTTTGCTTCCTCATACCATCTGATGTCATCTGGCTAGTAGGAAAAAGCACTGATATGATAATAACTCAGATTTGTCTTACATCAATGGCATCAGAGAAGTTGTCCGTGGTCACACAGCTAGACAGTGTCTAAGGCAGAATTTCAGGATACAAATGCTGGACTCTATTACCCCGTAGCAGTTCTTTTGGTAAAAGTCACCCAAATGGACCCAAGCCAGAAGCTCATTCTCTTTCCTACCCCATAGAAAATGGTCCTTCTGACTGAAGAAGAGTCATAGATAGGGAAAATGATAGGGATCCCCCAGGGGTTGGGTATGCTCCCTCTGTCTTTCACGTAGCACTGTCTGTGTTCATGTCCACATGCATGCCCTTCCTAATTGCCACAGTCTTCCTTAACAGGTTATTTCCCAACATTGTTTGGCTTTATTCTGATGTTGGGACGGCTATCTTCCAATCTGGTGCCCAGTCCTATCCTAAAAGCATCTCTCTAGCTCCCACCCTGCTGCCCCACCCCCGGAAGCATCACCCTGCTTCCTGAGGGACCTTCCTAAAAGGTCCTGCCATTCCTTTTCCCATCATGCCCTGCTCTCTGCTCCCTCCCCATAGATCACTGTGGAGGATTACGAGCAGGCTGCCAAGAGCCTGGCCAAAGCCCTGATGATTCGGGAGAAGTATTCGAGGCTTGCCTACCACCGCTTCCCAAGGACCACTGCCCAGTACCTGCGCCCTCAGAGGGCTGAGAAGTGGGGCCCTGGGGATGAGGTATTTCCAGGTATGACTGGCTTTGTTGGGAAGGAGGGAGGAGGGATCCTGCTACTCCCAGAACTTCTTCTACAAGTTTGAATCAGCCTTTTTCTATGGGCTCAGAATTGCAAGAAATGCAAAGATGAATAAGATATGATATCTGCCCTCAGGCAGCTAGAGGCCTAGGGAATAGAAGGCTCATCTTTCTGAATTCAAATCCAGCCTCCGACACTTAATAGCCATGTCACCCTGGGCAAGTCCTTTAACCCTGCTTGCGTCAGTTTTTCCCTCTGTAAAATGAGCAGGAGAAGAAAATGGCAAATCACTCTGATATCTTTGCCAAGAAAACCCCAAATGGGGTCATGGAGAGAGGATACAATTAAAAAGGACTGAACAACAACACCTGGAAACTCATTAATAGGGAATATAAGATGAAATGAATACAGGTAACCATAATACATCCAGTAGATAGCAAAGTGGTATAGTCAGTGCTGGACTTATGTACCAAGAACTGTGCTAAGAGCTTTACAAATATTATCTTATTTTGTCTTTACAACTGCCCAGAGAGGTCAGTGATATGATTATTCCCCATTCTACAGTTGAGGCTAACAGTGACTTATTTAAGTGACTTGCCCAGAGTCACACAGTAAGTGTCTGAGATAAAATTTGAACTCAGGTCTTCCTGATTTCAGACCCTCATTCTCCATGCTGTGCCATCTCCCTGAAGGGAAAGGGAAGGCATTCCGGGCATCCAGGCAGCATTGGCAAATGTGCAGAGGGAGGAAAAAGCAGGACAAGTAAGAGGGAGCCTAGCTAAATCAGAGCAGAGGCCGTTTGAAGGGAAGCTAAGAAGGGCTTATCATTCATCACCTGACTTTGTGAGACCCTCTCAAGAGCCAGAACCAATTTCCTCGAATCACATTTCCCCACAGGACTCTTAGATCCGGAATGGACCATGGGGATCATCAGGTCCAAACTTCTTCATCTTATTGATGCAGAACTGAGACCTCAAGACATTAAGAGGAAGTAGGTGGTTGGAAGTGGGCAGGTCTCTCTGACTGTGGAGACAGTGCCCTTTTCCTCTCCACCAAGATGCTTATTGTAGCTTCTGGATTTCTATTTATTCAACAAATATTTGAGTGCTCAGGATGTGTTTAACCCTGTTCTGAATATAGTGTTGAATATGGAACCTCATAAAACCTAGTCCCTGCCCTTGGGAGCCACACCTTCTGCTTATGAAATATTTAAATAAAAATAAAAGACAGTATATGATTAAGTGTCTAAATGAGCACAGAAATGAGCCCGTTGGCGCCTCTCTTTAGCTCTCTGGGGCCAGAAAAAAGATCGGTGTGGGCTGGGTGGACAGGGAAAGCTCTCTGGGGGAGGTACCGCGCTGCTTCTTTGATGGTCCCAGCATGCCAATTAGAGACTTGAGACTAAATAATTTAAATGGAAAAATCGAGGGCAGGGGCAAGCCTTTCCTAAAACATTGCTCTTAAAAGCTCTTTTATGGGCTAATTGAACTCCTGCCCAGTGGAATGGTGTAGTGCCCTGGTGACAGGCAGCTCAGTGCCAGCTTCTTTACTGGCAGATTTCAAGAAGCTGTTTGGTTCTGCCTAGCTGCGTGCTCTTGGCACGGGCCTGTACAGGAGAGTGTGATCTTCTGGGGCTCGGGTTCCTTACCCATCCATAGGCTGTTTGCCTCCAGTGTAGCTCATGAAAACAAGTGAGTAAAAGAAGCAAGAGACCTAGATTTTAGTCCCGAAGGTCAGTGACTGCCTGAGGATCATAGAGTTAGACCTGGAAGAGACCTTGTCCAACCCCTTCATTTACAGATGGGTACACTGAGTCCCAGGGGGACTGATCAAGGTCAGCAGGGGGTCCAAGGTCAGGCTTATTATCCGAGGTAGGGAGTAAGAGAAAGGTAGTATTGGAATCCAGCTCTTCTGATTTCAGACCAAAGTTCAAGGCTCTTTGAGTTTTTATTTCCTTATAAGGAATGACCCACTTGGTTCTGTTTAGGAATGTTGGAGAAATCAATCCAATAATAGACAGGAGGCATGTTGGGCCTTTTAGAAGGAAGATGCTAAGCCCAGGGATGTTTGTGGAATGTGTGCCTGGGGACCAGGAAATGCCACGATGTGCTGGGAGGAGGTGACGGAATCCAGGGAGGCCCTGGAAGGATGAATCATGAAGTGAATTCATTTTAGATTTCATATCAAGAGGCCTTTTCTTCTGAGAACCTAAACAGTGTCCATAGGCTGGCGTGAGCCAGGGTTGAAAGGTCATCCCAGAGCAAGAATTTCAGGGATTCTATGAACTTGGATGGAGTAGAGGAAAAAAGAACAATAACAAACCAACCCTACATCTGTATTTTATTAACCTTTAGTTTCCTTTGTAATTCTGTGTATTCCATTTTGTGCATTTAAAAGCGTCATTCTGAGAAGGGATCCATAGGCTGCACCATTCTACCAAGGTGGACTATGTCACAAAAACCTAGAGGCAGCCCCAAGGCACAGTGGATAGAGCATCAAGCTCAGAGTCAGGAAAACCCGAGTTCAAATCTAGCCTCAGACTCTTAAGAAATAGGCAATCACTTAAACTTGTGTCTCAGTTTCCTCTTCTGTAAAAGGATGATGATTTTAGACCGACTCCTAGAGTTGTTGTAAGGATCAAAAGAAATGCTTGTGAAGCTCCTAGCACAGTGCCAAGGACATAGTAGTCGTTACATAAATATGATTATTGTTGTTGAAACGTTATTAATATTGGAAGCCAGAACTCTTCATGAAGTCCTTGAGCTGTCATCTAGTGCTTCTTCTGCCTTTTTGGAGATTTCTAGATTCTCAGATTTGTAAGGACCCTCTGGGGTCATCTAGTCTCACCCCCCTACTCAGAATGGGGAGGGTTCCCGCTCCAGCATCCTTGAGAAGTGATCGTGTACTCTCATTTCTGGTGATGGGGAGCTCCCCACCTGTGAGGGCATGCTGTTCCATTTTTGGGGCAGCATTACAGGGCAGTGGAAAAATACAGAATTCTGCCTTCAGACCTCTGCTCCTCCACTTGCCACGTGTGTGATGATGCTCAAGTCATCTCATTGGGCCTTAATCTCCTTATCTGTCAAAAGAGGGAGGGATGGGCTGGCTGATCCAGGGCCCCCCAGCTATAGATTTATGATCCTATAATCCAATTTTGAAAAAATTTTTGTATATGTGTGTGTGGGGGGAGGGCACACATATATATGCATATTATCTATCTATTCTTATGTATTGGGGAAATTTCTTATATATATAATTTCTTATATATTGAAATTTGCTACTCCATTTAACTCAGTTGTTTTTTTTTTTCCTTTGGAAAAGAGAATTCAGGGAAAGTCAGCACCATTTAGGTCTGGTTTCTGATGTCTTTTGGTCAGTGGCAGTTTATGGCAGGCCAGCCATGATATGGCCCCTGCCTTCCCATCTGAAGGAAAGGGAACATTGCTGGCCCACAGCAGGAATCAGTTCTAAGTTATTTTCCTAATCTAAAGTCATGTGATCTCTTGTATACAAATAGTGCTTAATAAATGCATGTTAAAATACATTGTTTAGGAGAGGAAGGGCAATTGCTTACTTACAAATGAGGATATTGAGACTGACAAGTAAAGGAACTTGCCTAAAGCCACTTTTGTACCTTTGTACAGATGTGCCTCCCTTTGCCATACTTGGAAAGTCTTTCTTTCTTCCACTTGGGGGAACTCTGTCTTACCTCTGCACAAGTCCATGTCTACAGTTGCTAGTCTCCATCCCTTTCCAGTTCATTTCTATTTGTTTTACATATACCTTATTTTTACTCATCTGTGTCCCATGTTGTTTCCCCAGTGGAATATAACAAGCCCCTGAGAGTAAAGGATATTGTTTTTGATAGCAAGGACTATTATGGCTTTGGCTTCATATCTCTAGCACCTACCATTTAGTAGATGTTTAATAAATATATGTTGAAAGAGTGAATGAATGAATGGACTGACTGAATGAATGAATGAAACCAGTTAGTGAAATACTCAAACCCATGTCTTACAACTACATTTCCATTGTTCTTTTTACTATGCTTTCCACTTTGCCCATGGATACCCCAAATGGGACTTGTACATACTTAGTTCTCAGTCAGTTAGCCTTTAGGCTTAGGAGATTGACAGACATGACTCTAATACCTGATTATTATGAGCATCAATTCCTACCTACTTTTTTTTCTTTCTTTCTTTTTTAAATTAAAGCTTTTTTTCAAAACATATGCACGGATAATTCTTCAACATTCTTACAAAACCTTGTGTTCCAGTTTTTCCCCTTCTTCCCCCATCCCCTCCCCTAGATGGCAATGCCTATGTACTTTTGTGCCTTTCTGTGACCTCATTTATGTTTTACAGATTTCCACCCACCGCCAGAGTCACATGAAAATCCCTATTGTCTGGACAACACCCCCCCAAACCTGGGCTACGTGCTCAGAATGCAGGGTGGTATCCTCTTCGTGTATGACAATGAACAGATGCTGAAACGCAATGAGCCCAGAAGCCTGCCATACCCTGACCTGGAAACCTACACAGTGGACCTCAGTCACATCCTGGCCCTCATCACAGATGGCCCAACGTATGTTGGTTTTGTTATTATTCTTGTGAGGCAGCATGACATAGTGGGTAGAGAACCATTCTAGGAAGCAAAGAGGACGTCCGATATGTACTGGCTGTGAGATTCTGGGCAAGTCATTTAACTTCTAGTTAGCTTAGTGCTTTAGTTTAGTTGGTTAATTTAGTGTTCTAGATGGCACTTTAAGATTTTAAGTCACAGAGAAGACCCAGACATGCATTAGTAGAAGAATTCCTCACTCTCATGAAATCAAAATCCTTCTTATTCCTATTATTTCTCATCTTATATTCAATGGAGTTGAGAAGTAACAAGGACACTATTCTATTCATTCTTTTTTTTTTTTTTTTTAATTAACATTTTCCAGGTTATTGCCTAGGTAGATAAAATAATTGCTTTTAAAATTAGATTAAATGTTAAGGTATAATACTCTTCTTCTGAAGATATTTATATATATATATATATATATATATATATATATATTAAGAAGATATATAAAGAAGAAGATATACATATGTATATATCTTCTGAAGATATATATATTTATTTATCTGAAGATATTCAGAATTTTAGGAGCTTGAGTAGCATAACGGATGATGAGGATGATGGGGACCGTATCCTGTCCCTGCCTGGTTTTAATTCCTGCTACTAGATCTCTATATTTTGAGAACCGTTCATCCCACATTGTAAACCATTCCCCATGTAGTCGGGAGTTATGGTCATCCATTATGGTGATCTGCTTTAAAAATGCTGTTCTTGAATTTTTACAGATCAGGGTTAAATCCAGGCAACTGAGGCAACAGTTGTGGCTTGTGATGATTCCCAAATTTCAGTAGAGCTTATATATTGTGTCCTCAGGGATATTTCCAAGATTGTGCTTGTAGTGTAGGGTGCTATCATCTGTTAATTTACAAAGGATGGTGAGCTTCTGCTGTATAATTCTGGCTACTTAACTATATATTCCTAGGTATTTGGTAGATAATCAATTTTTGTAAACTATAGTGATATACAGTCCAGTTTCTATCCTTTCTTTATAAAACCTACTTGACTGAGTAAGTCCAGGCTCCTTAATATTAAAGTTTCTGTAATTTCTGGTCCCAGTGATCTGGTCTTGTATTTCTTCCTTAGACCTTCCATTTATGCCCCTCAGCATGTCTGAACTATTACTATAATATGATAGCTAACATTTATAGAAGGCTTACTATGTACTTTTTTTTTTCCTATAGCACATTCTAAGTGCTATACAGTTATTATATTATTAGATTCTCACAAACACTTTGGGAAGTACTATTATTATTAGATTAACGCATTGTCTAGATGAAGAAACAGGCAAACTAAGTGACTTGCCTAAAGTCACTCAGCCAGTAAGTGTCTAAGGCTGGATTTGAATGTATGTGTTCCTGACTACGGACCTGGTGCTCTATCCACTTTGCCATTACCTTCCTTGTCAGCAGATTGTTGGTTGGGTTTATGGGGATGTGACCCATGTAAGGCCTTTTGGTTTGGCTCTTGAATCTCAAGTCATCTTACAGGCTCCATCAGAGGTAAATCATTATCAGCTGCCTTCAGTAAGTCTAGAAGTGCGTCTCACTCTCACCATTTACTATTGCTCTTTGAAGAGGGAGGGGCAATCTTTTGCCTCCCAAATTTATACACACACACACACACACACACACACACACATACATATATACACACATTTACATGTATACACATATATACTTACCTTTTTACATATACATACATATATGTAATTTATCTATCTATCTATCCATATATAAAATTTTCTCCTAGTTATATTGTAAAGGGCTAGAACTGAGCAAATGCACTTGGATAATGGAGCACGTGAGACTAATTGCCAATTGGACGGTTCTCTATTAACATGATTGAAGGTTGACCCTCCCCAGCTGTTCTGTGCTGACTTGATTGATGGGACAAAGAGGGGGAAGTGATGTGTGTGGGTGGTGGAGGAGGAGGAAATTGAGGCATTCTCTCTAGTGGTGGTTGAGGGAGGAAGGTGGTGTGGAGATTACTAGATCTAATCCCCTGACATCGACCTCAAGAGATCAAGATTAAAGACTTTTGGTGATCCTGACTCTGGCTAATTTCTGGGAAGACAGAGTTCCAGCATTATATATCAAGAAAAACTTTAGCATTCACATTTACAAAATTTTGAGCTCCAAATTTTTCTCCCTCTCTCCTTCCTGTCCAAAAGTATACATTTCTAGCTTGTTTATCATGCCATATGAAAAGGTGAAAGAAACAAGCATCTGTTAAGCACCTACTATGTGCTAGGAGCTGACTAAGCATTTAGCAGATATCTCATTTGATTCTCACAACAACCCTGCAAGCTAGACACCAACATTTCCCTCATTTTACAGTTGAAGAAATTGAGGTAGACAGAGACTAAGTGATTTGCCCAAGCTTACACAGCTAGTACGTGTCTGAGGATGGATATGAACTCAGGTCTTCCTGATTCCAGATGTGGTTCTCATCCACTGCGTGACTTAGATGCTTTCCTGAGGCATCTAAGAGAAAGTACTGAACTTTCTATAATTGCTTTTGGATGATGGGCTTTGTGTTTCATGAAAATTGTTTGTTATTAACATGCTTCCTTGTCTGTGAAATAAGGGGATTGCACCTTCCAGTTCTGAATCTGTGATCCTAGAATCATTGTCATCATCATCATCATCATCATCACTTATTATTATTCTACAGGAAAACATATTGTCACCGACGACTTAACTTTTTAGAATCCAAATTCAGCCTCCATGAGATGTTGAATGAAATGTCTGAGTTCAAAGAACTTAAGAGTAACCCTCACCGAGACTTCTATAATGTGAGAAAGGTGAGTCTTGGGCTGAGGGTGGACAGATGGGTGAAGGATGATGGGGTCACTTCTGGCTTTCCCAAGGCTTGTGTGTTATTGGGGCTTGTGTCCACAGCTTACCTCATCCTCATTTGCAGCATCAGTTCTGCAATGAGTCTGTGGCTTTCAAAGTATGAGGCCATTCACTATGATGTTGGGTAGAGAAAGTTCTTGTGTATCAGAAGGGAAAAGAGGAAGTAGAGAAAAGAGCCCCCCCCCACCCTGTGAACCAGGAAATGGGCATCTACTAATTAGGGTGGTTATGACATGCCCTTGCTACTTGTCTTCCTCATATTCTTCTTAGTGGATAGTGATTCCTTATTAGAAATGAGGCCAGATTATTTTAAAGATAAAGGTGGTATTTTCTAAATATAATAATTATATATATATATACATATTACATATATGTATATATATATATATATAGAGAGAGAGACAGAGAGAGAGAGAGAGAGAGAGAGAGAGAGAGAGAGAGAGAGAGAGAGAGTGAGTGTGAGTGTATGTGTGTGTGTGTGTGTATGTGTGTGTGTGTGTATGTGTGTGTGTGTGATAAATGCATTTTAAGGCAGAATGTGAAGATCTAGTAAGAAAGATGTAAAGTTCTCTGGGAGTCCCGAGAAAGGAGAGATCACTTTCTGCTAAGGGCTTGGAGAGGACTTAATGGAGGAGATGGTATTGGAAGTGGGCATTGAAGGGATGGATAGAGAATTGGACAGATGGAGCTCAGCCAGACTCTGGGAAAACATGCGTTATTTTCTCAGGAGGTGACTAGCTTCAATTTGGCTGAAACATAAGATATGTCAAGTATAGTAATAGGAGATGATTAGAAAAGGAAATTAGGAGGAAATCATAGTGAACCTTGAATGCCAGAAGAGTTTAGACTTTATTCAGTAGGGAATAAGACTCATTGACAGTTTTAAAACCAGAAAATGACATGATTAGAACTGTGTTCCAAGAAACTATTTGACTGTTGGTAAATCCCTTTCCCTTTCTAGGTCTTAGTTTCTCCATTTACAATGTGAGAGTTGAGGTAGATGATCATAGATGAAAAGATGGAAGGGACATCTTATTTTAGAGAAGGTGAAACTGAGGTCCTTCACTGGAAGTTAAGTGTCAAACCCATGATAAGTGGAATAGGGAGTCTTTACCCATAGAGGAAGGTGGTTGAGGGTAGCCCTTCTTCCGTCACTGGGTCATTCAGAGATAAATGGAAGTCAGATTGAGCTCAGGTCCCCTGACTTTAGTCATTTCTTAGTGTACTAGGAATGACATTAACATGTGGTGATCTCTCTGGCTACAATTTGCAAACAAATTGCCAAATCTGAACCAGTGGAGAGAGTTTGCATACCGCGAACTCCTCACACTCCTGAAATCATAGATCTAGATCAGGATGGGGAAAAAGACTAAGACTTATATGGCAGAATTATAAGGATGAATTGGAAAGGAAAGACACTGGAGGCAGGGAAACTATCTGGGATATATCATACTAGTTTGGCAAGGAATCATGTGTATCTTAACCAAGTGGGGGGAGAGGAAGTGAATGGGAAGAGATGGATGAGAGAGAGGTTTCAGAGTTAGAACTGTCAAGACTTAAGTCTTGGGGGGGCCATAAAAGCTATCTTCAGGAACTTGAAGGGCTGCCACGTGGAGAAGGAATTAAGACTTGTTCTCTTTGGCACCAGAGGTCAGAACCAAGAACAGAGGTTGATGTTACAGAGTCAGATTTGGGTCTGATATCAAGAAAACAGCCTAACGATTAGAGCTCCCCAGAACTATAACGGGCTCCTTGGAGAGTGGCCAGTCCCCTCTCCTTGGAGGCTAGACTTGGTGGTTATGTTTATAGTAGACATTTACAGTGGACACTTCTTTCATAGATGGTGACTCATGGTCATGAGATCATAGAGTGAGAGCCGGGGAGGGATCTTGCCCTGAATTCAAATCCAAGGTCTCCCACTATCTATGTGACAAGTCCCTTAAGTCTTTGGGACTTTGTTTCCTCAATTGTAAAATGAAGACATTGGACTAGATGGCCTCTAAAGGTCCTCTCAGGATTTTATCTCTATGATCTTATGTGCCGTATTCCTCACCCTACATGACTTTCTAACATAACAGAAAAGGCATTTGGGTTTATCTCACACACACACACACACACACACACACACATACACGCACGTCCCTTCTGTAAGGGAAGAAGGCTACATGGGAAATTGTATGTCTTCGTACTTTTGCTTTTACCAGCTCTTCTCCTTGATGGAAGAACATGGCGAAGCCCATGTTGAGAAGGCATAGATTGGTTATGATCTGCAATGGTGAAAGGAATACCCTCCTCTTCAAAAAGATCACAGATAGATTGGAGATGATTCATTCTACCCCACCATCCAGTTACTGAGCCACCATCATCCAAATGAAAGTCATTTTTAAATGTCATAGCTGCCAAAAAAGATCCACCTTAAGCCTTTAAAAAGGATAAGCTTGTGGACTTTAATTTTTTTAAGTGAAAATCAAATAAGATAGAGAAATATTATGTACCAAACTACATAGTAATTTTTCATCCAGAATATTTTAAATAGCATCAAGTACTTTTCTCCTCCAGAGACAATAAATGAATAGTGAGGCTTATAGTGATCTAGTTTAGAGATACATGGGGGTAACCTTTGATTTCATGGACCGGCAGACCTTCTGGGTGCCTCTCTCCTCCCATGGTGCCTTAATAAGGAGAAAGGGAATAAGCTTTATATATAGCACTTATAGGCCAGTAAAATGGGGATGATGATAACATCTACTTTACAAGGTTGTATGAGGATCAAATGAAATAGTATTTGCAAAGCACTTTATCAATTGTAAGTGATACATTAATGTTAGGAATTATTATTTTTGTTCAAATCCTAGCCCTGCTGGTTGCTACCCATAGGATCCTTAGTAAATCACTTTAATGTTGAGTTTTTTCCTCTGTATAATAGGAGAATAGGATAGGGATCATAGAACCCTAGGTCTAGAGCTAGGAAGGCTTTGAAAAGCCTTTGAACCTCACCCTCTCATTTTACAGATGATGAAACTTGAGATTCAGCAGATGAAGCAATCTGCCTGAGATCACACAGGGAGCAAACATCAAAATTGGAATTTGAACTCAGGTCCTCAATGTTCTCTGAGATTCCTTCCACCTCTGAGTCTCTGACTCTTTATGTTTTACTAATTGAATTGGTCTTCTGCTCGCCACAGTCACTAATCACCAGGTAGAAATTGTATGTTTGTGTCTTTCATTCTACCTTGTTTGATCTCCCTGGAGGCTGACTGTGTGGGCTAAGAATTCCTACCCGAGGGATGGTGGCTTATTGTAGAAGCCAAACAAACAGGGTGACCATGAATTAAAAACTGTTTGCTCATTTGAGAAGAGGGATCATGGTGTATTGGAACGAGCCCTGAATTTGGAGCCAGGAGACTTAGCTCTGATCATGGATTGGATAAACTGCTTTACCTCCGCCTCTCATCCTCTGGGAAATAAGGTCCAAGGGCTAAATGATGTTAAAACCTTTGATTCTGAGATAATCTGTGGATATCTGTGAGATATCTGTGGATAATTGGTAAAAGGGAATGCCTAAAAGTCCGACACTATAATTTGACATTTGTTGTGTGAAGAAAGAAGATAAGATGGCATCAGATAGAATAGGAAAGGGAAGAAAGAAGAAGAAAGGAGATGAAAAGGAAAAGAAAGGAAGGGTTGGGGAAAATGACATGCACACAAATTGTTATGATAATTAGTCTATGTAGGGTACAACGTGCTCTGGAAGTTTGTCCAAAGGAACAAGATGATTCCTTCTGTCTCAATGATCTTGAGTAGTCGGCGTACAAGGTACTGGGGTTACTCCTCTGTCTCCTGCTAACCTGACGGGTGGGGGGTGTTGGGCTGTGCCTTCAGGTGGATACTCACATCCATGCGGCGGCCTGTATGAACCAGAAACATCTGCTACGCTTTATCAAGCACACGTACCAGACAGAGCCTGACAGGATTGTCACCGAGAAGAGAGGCAGGAAGATCACGCTCAGACAGGTGTTTGATGATCTTCACATGGACCCCTACGACCTCACTGTGGACTCCTTGGATGTCCATGCGGTAAGCTGATTCACCTGGGTACTGCCAGCAGGAGTGTGGAAATTACAGAGAGATCCCCATTGGCTCAACATGATAATAATTCACTATCTCAGATGACTTGTGATCCCCACAGTTGGCCCCATTGGAGCGATAAGGAGGGATTTCTTGATTTTATTTTTTAAGGGTATCTCATGTCCCTCTCCTCACCCTCAATCTGAGGTTTTTAGGGCAGCCAGAATGTGTACTCATTGGGGCTCTTCTTTCCAGGGCCGGCAGACCTTCCATAGGTTTGACAAATTCAACTCCAAGTATAATCCAGTGGGAGCCAGTGAGCTTCGGGACTTGTACTTGAAAACGGAAAACTACTTAGGTGGAGAATACTTTGCTCGGATGGTCAAGGTCAGTAACTTCCCAGTTCCATTACCACCTGCCCTTCCCTCTCATGCTGGATGCCAACTAGAGTGGGAGAGGATTGGGATCTGAAAGATGGGCCAGCCTCAAACCAGCTAGACCTCTCTCTTCTATTCCCTCGTCTCCCTAGCTAGAAGATGGGTGGATTTCAGCTGCCAAATTCCTTACTCACCAATGTGGTTCCATTTGTGATCTCTGTTCTGTTTACCCATCAATCTCATTCATGCACATATCAAGACATCACCCTTTGATGTCTTTGGTCCTCTTCAAAAATGAAGGACGAGTAATATTCTGTTTATCAGTCAAATAAAGAAAAGAGTGAGGCTAGATTATCGCCAATCAGAAATCATGGAAATTCAGAGCAGGGTTTGAGTCCAGAGATGCCCAGCCTCAGAGATAAGTGAGACCTTCAGACTCATCTGGTCCTACCTCCTCATAGGAGCATAGGATTTAGAGCTCGAAGCAATCCTGGAGGCTACCAAGTTCACACCCCTCATTTTACAGTGAAGTAAACTGAGGCTTAGAGAGAGGAATTGGTTTGTCCGGTATCACACAAGTCTAGTACAAGAATCCAGCAGACACAGAAGCAGATCACAGGTTAGGTGACTCCCAGTTTAGGTCTCTTTTCCCTTCAGAACCATTCTAGATGCAGTTGGTAGTTGGGCCTGCTCCCAAGGGGTTGCTGTGCCCTGTCCCAAAGCTGTGATTGTGCCCTTCCTCAGGGCTCTCAGGGATGTTTCTGATGGACCTTTAGTCCAAGGGCAGTACTTCTGAGAAGAGGACAAATGAACTAAGTGATATACAGCATAAGGTACTTAGGTTTGCTCTAACAAAGAACTTCCCAATATCAAAATAAATGGCTAAGGGAGCTTTGGGATCTCCATACTAAATGATTTTTTGGCATTGGAAAGGTATTTAACCTATTCTAAATCTAAGCTTAGAAAGAGAGTTTAATTTAGATAGGTTAGATAGGTGGTGCAGGGGATAGAGCACCAGACTCAGAGTCAGGAGGACTCATCTTCTAGGAGTTCAAATCTGGCTTCAGATACTTACTAGTTGTGTGACCTTGAGCAAGTCACTTAACTCTAAGTTTGCCTCAGTTCCTCATCTGTAAAATGAGCTGGAGAAGGAAATGGCAAATCACTCCAATATCTTTGCCAAGAAAACCCCAAATGGGATCACAGAGATTCAGACACAACTGGAATAAACAACCACAAAAATCCCCTAAAATGATTGGGTGGTAGGGGGCTGGATAAGACCTCTTCAGGTTCCTCTTAGGCAGGGATTCTGTGACATAAATACTATAGTCCATCCACCTCACCCCCTCTAGATGTTGCTCAGAGCTAAGAATGATCTTGAAATGACCTGGAAACTCTTTTTGGCCACAGGAAGTGGCTCGGGAACTGGAAGAGAGCAAATACCAGTACACAGAACCCCGCCTCTCCATCTATGGGCGCTCCCCCCGGGAATGGCTCAACCTGGCCAGGTGGTTCATTAATCACAAAGTCTACTCCCCAAATATGCGTTGGATCATCCAGGTCCCCAGAATCTAGTAAGTGAGGGCCCTGCTCACTGGGCTTCCCCATGTCTCACCCCCAGCATTCCACTCTTCCAGCTGCGACTGCTCCTGCCTTCCTTCTACGCTCTCCTCTTACTACCACCATAAGGTTCTACTACTCCAGCTGGTACCATGTTCTTCCCTCTTCATGCCCAAAGCTTTGGTCGTGTGCTCCATTTTCTAGCTCTGGCCTTAAAGCTTCTTCCCTGAAGTTGGTGTTAGAATGTTCCCTAATTTGTAAAGTACTGGTTGTGAAACCAAAGCAAATGGGTTAAATCCTTTGGAAAAACAAACAAACAAAAAACAAAAAACAACCTTTTATTACCCTTATGACATTGGACAACTCACTTAACTTTCCTGGGCCTCAGTTTCCTCCTCTGTAAAATGAATGAGTTGGACTAGATGACCTGAAATATCTCTTCCAACTCTAGATTAGCGATTAGATGCTCTATAATCGCTCTAGGGACTTTTTTAGATTTTTTAGTTCACTTACCTGATGGCTCCCAGGTGATGCTCTAGGCCTTTCTCCTCCACATGAGAGTTTGTGTAGAGAAAGATATCTCATAGGTGGGGACAGTGGCCTTTTCTTAAGGGATGCTTCCCTCAAAGATCCTGTGAGAGGAGTCCTGTATTGTGGTCCTGGTTACCAAACATCAAAGACTAGATTGAGGCTCCCAGGATAAATCAGTGGTTTGGGGGCAGAGGAATTTACAATGACCAGAGCTGGAGAAGACCTTGGGAAGTCAAGCTGCTGGATTGGGGGAGAATTAAGGTCAATTAAGGGTGGGGAAAAGAAGTAGAGATCAGAAGAGCCAGGTGGGCCCAGACAGAGACGAGAAGAGGGCAGAGGATGATGGGGAAGTTTAAGCAGGTAGAGGTCACATGAGGTGAGCAGAGTGAATGGCAGTTAGAGGCCAGAAGTACTTTCCAAGTTAACAAGTTAGGAGGAGAAATCTTAGGGCCGGCAGAGATGAGGCCATCGGGATTCCCAGGAAGGTCTCCATACATAGGGAAGAATTTTTCTTTAATAGATTTCTTCAATCAGTAAATCAGCAAACATTTTTAGGCACTTCCTACATCCCAGTCCCTGTCCTAGGTGCTGGAGAAACATTGACATTAAGTGGAAAGTTGTAGAGTGAGATTCTGAAGATGGGAAGCCCTTCCTCGACATCCCAGATGGTCAGAAGTAAGAGGGGCTGCTGCAAGCACTAGTGACTTCCTTTCACTGGTGATCTTCAGGCAGAAGCTGGGAGATAAGCGCTTGCCAGGGAATATTCTAGAGGAGATTTTTGCTCTTGGGGTGATGAGCCTTGAGGTTGCTCCCACCCCACATACAGAGATGTGCCCTGCCGGGCAGGGGGCTGATTGGTTACTCAGGCATTTGCCTCTGCCCTGGGCAAAGGGTAGTGGGTCTCGGAGTCCAGAACCATGTTTTTTCCTATCCTCCAGTGACATATTTAGATCCAAAAAGCTGCTTCCGAGTTTTGGGAAAATGCTGGAGAACATCTTCTTGCCTCTTTTCGAAGCCACGATCAACCCCAGGGATCACAAGGAACTTCACCTCTTCCTCAAATACGTAAGTCAGGGCATTCTGCTGTAGGTCTCTGTGTCTGGAAGAGTCAGGGACCGTGAGGTCATTCTGCCTGCCTCCCTCCCTCCTGGGTGCTCTCCTTCTTGGCCACATTTGTTTCCTGAACCAAGGAATAAAGCTCGTGGCTATCGCACACCCCAGTGTCCTCTCCCCCCAAGCTTACTATCTCTCCCAGCATTCTGGGTGGTCCATACCCCAGAGGTGAAGGGCCCACATTCTTCTAAAAAACCCCACCTTCATTCTGCCCCCTTAGCTGGCTGGAGATGAAAAACTGGCCAGTGCTGTGGTTGTCCTCTAGTGGGCACATTAGGGAAATACATGTGTTTACGGGCTTCCATTTATTGTACAGACCCTCCTATGTGGCTGCTGAGCCAAAGGAGGGGGTGGGATGTGGGAAAATGAAACTGTGGTCTAGAGGGTCACCGGTGCACAGGAGTCTATCTGCTTAGACTTCCTTCCTGGAAAAAAAAACAAAAAAACCCCAACAACAACAACTCAGGATTTCTTTTCTTAAAAATAGAAAATGCCAATTCAATGACTTTAAGCACCAGCAACAAAGGTGATTTTCACTAAATATGGCTGCTACAAAATATAATAAAAAAACCAAAACAGGTTATGGCTGACATCTTGAGTTTGGGAGTAGGACACAGAGAAAGAAATGAAGATTAGGAAGATGTGGGAGGTGGGGGAGGGAGGAAACAAAAGGAAGAGAGGGAGGCAGAGATAAGAGAGACAGAAATGACAAAGAGACAAGAGAAACAGAAACAGAAAAAGAGAGTTGGATAGAAGTGAGAGATAGAGACAGATAGAAACAGACAAAAGAGACAGAAATAGCCAGAGATAGAGACAGAGAGACAGAAACAGCCAAAGCCAGAGAAAAAGAGAGACAGACACAGAGACAGAGACAGAGATAGCCAGAAACAGAGATAAGAGAGATGGTAAGATAGACAGAAATGAGAGATTGACAGAAATATACTATGGAGACAGAGATAGCCAGAGACAGAAAGACAGACAGAAATGAGAGAGAGACAGAGAGAGAGATGAAGGGGTTTGCCTTTACTGCCCCCGCCAACAAAGATGGCTCCCAGTTCTGCAACTTGGCTGGCTTTTGGGGGCTTTTCCTGGGGTTTAAGAGTAACCCTTTAGCAGGAATTACTGGCTGGGAAGTCCAAACTCTGCAGCAGTGCTGGCTGTGTGGTGTTCAGGATTTATTCTTTCCCCCACTAGGTGACAGGATTTGACAGTGTGGATGATGAGTCCAAGCACAGTGACCACATGTTCTCGGACAAGAGCCCTAACCCAGACATCTGGACCAGTGAGCAGAACCCACCCTACAGCTATTATCTGTACTACATGTACGCCAACATCATGGTGCTCAACAACCTCCGCAAGTAGGTGCTCGGGCATTAACCCTTGACCTAACCCCAGCAGGGCTAGCCAAATGTCACCCTTGGTTATTGGGCTGGAACTAGAAGGGACCTTAGGACCCATTCCAACTTCCTCATTTTACAGATGAGGAAACTGAGGCTCGAGGAGTGGAATGACTTACTCAAATTCACATAACCTGTAAGTGAGAGAAGTGGGACTTTGACCCAAGCCTTTTAACTCCAAATCTCTAACTAACCTTGTTCTTTCCCTTCTCAGTCCTCCATTTTCCTCCAAAAATCAACCAGCTTATTAAACAACACATTAAAATGCCTACTGTGCACTGGTACTAGGCTAAATGCTGGGGGTACAAGGACAAAAATGGCTCATGTTTGTGAACAGTCCTTGCCCATAAGGAGTACATATTCCATGGTCCCCTATTCACAGAGTTAATGTGGCTAACCTTAACACTCTTCTCCCAAGTCTAGATTCTAGTTTGACTCTTTCCACCTGCTTGCCCTCAATGACCCTTGCCTGCTACCAAACACTTAGAACTCTGCCTTCTGTTATTCCCAGCTTCTAACTGCTAACCTTGCTCTCCCCTTGCTTCTGAGCTGAACCTTTAACTACGGCAATTAAGAAATCCTTGGTGATTTAGGGCAGTTTCAGTTGAATGATGAGGTTGAGGAAAGAATAGGAAGTGCAGTTTAGCCATGAAAAAAAGGAGAGACTGAAGATATCGGCTAGCAGGGGTGAGGAAGGATGGGTAAATTTCCATTTTTTTTCTCTCTTCCTTCATCATACCTGGGCAAAAATGGCTGTCCTCTCCTTTTTTTCCCTTTTTTTGTCTCTTCTCAATACTTGGCTCCCCTGAAGTCAGTGGTCGGTCCCTTTTGGCTCTTAAAGGTCAGATCTCTATCCACTATACATATTTGATGAATAAAATAGCTTAAGGAGGTCTTTGAGGCCCATTTTCCATCTTTGTAGGAAATGTGCAGTCGAGTAGGCAGAGAAGACCTTGACCTAATTGGATGATGTTTGAGCTCAGTCTGAGCCCAAGGGGCCAGGCTAAGGGCAAGGGACGGTGATAGAGCCGAGTCCCTGGGACATGGCCTGAGCCAGGCTCCTGAAGGACCCGGGGCCTTGCTGGCCACCCCTCTGTGGCTGCCTGAGGGCCTTGGCGATTTTGGAGAGGGCATGTCGGCAATCTACAGGGTTTGAGATTGGGGCGGGAGGAGAGGAGTCTTGCGTGGAGATGAGAAGATCTAGGATGAGCTGGTGCAGAGAGGCAAAAATGGCAAAGAGTGTGGCTTGGTGATAGATCTTAGAGACATTAGTCTTCAAGTCAATGGACAGGGCAGGAAGACAGGGCAATGAGAATTTGAGCTCTTAATATGTGCCAGGCACTGGGGAGGCAAAATAAAGATAAAAATAGTAGCCGTTCCCCTTCAGGAGCTCATATTCTGTCAGAAGAAACGAGTACTCTTCTGGATCACTCAACAGGAGCTTTGTGTCTCATTATGAGTGGACTAGGTACCCTCTGATGTCCCTCCCACCCCCTAGACTTGGTGACCGGTCCCCTTTCTCCTCTTTTCCTTAAGGTGGGACAATTTCCCCCATAGGGAGTAACTGATGGAGCTGGAGGTCCCCCATGTCCATTTGGTCGTCGGTGGCTCCTGCTGAACTATCCCCCTCTTCTGTTCCACAGGGAGCGGGGAATGAGCACCTTCCTGTTCCGGCCTCACTGTGGGGAGGCTGGTTCCATCACACATCTCGTCTCTGCCTTCCTGACTGCTGACAATATCTCCCACGGACTGCTGCTCAAGAAGGTGGGACCCTGCGCCTGGCTGCTGCTGAGCGATCGGCGGGGAGAAAGCCAACTTTGCCTTTTCACCGCTCAGAGCCTCTTGGCCAGAGCCTTCTCATCAAGCCCTTCCATGTAACAGAAATACAGCTACACAAAGCACAGATGGGCTTGGCAATGCAGCCATCATTCCAAACCCATGGTCGGCCATCTCTCTCCTGAGGGGAAGGCGTGCGGTTTCACAGCCAGGCCTCTGAAGTGTGCTGGTGACAGTTTTCAGTCCTTGGGGTCCCAATGGGCAGTGTTCTGCTTCTGCTAACTGCTCTACATCAGTTCCTAACATTTTTCTTAGGTTTTTCTGAGTTTTTCCTATTTATCCTTTCTCATGTCTGTTTACTTTCCATGGAGGCTCAGCAGTTCAGCCGGGTCAGGGACCACGGCCACTGGTATCCAAGACCATAAAGGGGTTAAGTGGGATGATGTCTCTTGCGAGATTTTTCTCCCCGATGACTCGGCTACAATCCCTGGGATTCCAGGCTGTCCCTGCAAGATGGTCTACCAAAGGCTGCTGATTCTGGCACAGAGAACTTGTTACTGGGGCTCAGCTGCCTTCCTGGGACGTATTCAGCTTCCTCCTCTGGAGCTGGGACTGGGAAAACTCAGCCAGGCCGCGCTAGGGAGGGCTTCCTTTTATTTTGTATGGCCTTCAGACAGAGGTTAAAAGGGCTGTGCCCAGAATGAGAGCAGGGAAATCCCCAGGATCCGAGGGGTTCAAGTGGCAGGTGCTATAGCTGACCAGACGTACAGGAACGTGGAGGGTTCGGGCTGAGGGGACCCCCCAGCAGGGAGCCCCCCGTGGAGTCACATACCTGTGGCTTGGCGGGGAGCTCACACATTCTTTGGAAACAAACACTGCCCAGACACAGCAAGTGGAGGCCTCCTTTTCCTGTTATCAGGAACTGTCTTGATGGATGATGACAGATCCCTCTTCTATTTTTCCCCAGAGTCCAGTCTTGCAGTACCTCTATTACCTCGCCCAGATCCCCATCGCCATGTCTCCCCTGAGCAACAATAGCCTGTTCTTAGAATATTCCAAAAACCCACTGCGGGAGTTTCTTCACAAAGGACTCCAGGTCTCCCTCTCCACTGATGACCCCATGCAGTTCCATTATACCAAGGTGAGCACTGGGGAGGGGCTTCTCACACTGGCCAATCCCCCAGACCCAGGCCATGACCGTTGTTGCTTATCTGAATGAGTTGAGTGGCTACAGAGTCCTGGGCCTGCAGTCAGGAAGACCCAAATTCAAATACAACCTCCGATGCTTCTTATCACTTAACCTCTCTCAGGCTCAGTTCTTGAACTGTAAAATGGGCATAATGATAGTACCTACCTCCCAGGGGTATTGGAAGTATCAAATGAGGTATCTGTAAAGTGCTTGCTTAGTGTAGTGCCTGGCACATAGTAGGTGCTAAATAAATGCTTGTGGTGCCTTTTTCCTCTCCCCCCGAGAATGTCCCAGTCCCTTCCAATATTAAGACCTAGATTACGGAGAATGAATTTTACTATTCACTCACTATTCAAACATTTAAGGGCCTACTCAGGGCCAGGCCTTTGGGGACACCCACAGGAGGGCAAGTAAGAGGCAAGATGGTAGGGCTAGAACCAAGAGAGATTTTGGGGCCGAAGTTCCAAGGAAGAGGGAATATTCAGGAGGGGGTGCTCAGAGTTAGGTGCTTCAGAGAAGTCAAGGAAGATCAGGATTGAGAAAAGGCCATGGGACTTGGCAATTATGAGGCCGTTAGCATAACTGGAAGTGACAGCAAAAAGTGGATTCCAAGCCCACCTTTGGGAGCCATGTTGCTGGTTATGGCCTTTCCCTTCCACCATGTTTGTATGCTCAGCAGGGAGGAGCGTGTGGTTGTGGAGAGCGCGCCCTATGCCCATGATTATCCTCAGCTCTTCTGCAGCTTAAATAAAGCTCTAGAAAGCTGTAGCCAGGATGGCTCAGAAATGAGATTTGAACTCGCGTCTTCCTTCCCGACTCCCAGACTATCTCCGTACGCAGTATTCCATAGTTCTCCTCAGGTGGCATATTTTTGTAGGAGCCTAATAAGGGTTTGATGGATTCAATTTCAGGAAACCGTGGAATTAAGGCCTTCATGAGTCAGGAAGCTAGAAGGCTTTATTTCTGTTTTTCTTTAGCATTCTCAAGAGTCCCTACAAAGTCTCTTGCTGGGAAAGTCAGTGCTAAGGGGATGTTTACACTTTTGAGTTTTGGCTTTAGGCTTTTCCACAGGCTCCACAGCCTAACAAATGTGATTTTGGGGGTGGGGGCCGATTTGTCTTTCTGCAGGAAGCCCTCATGGAAGAATATGCAATCGCAGCCCAAGTGTGGAAACTCAGCACGTGTGACCTGTGTGAGATCGCTCGAAATAGCGTGCTCCAGAGTGGGCTGTCCCACAAGGCGAGTGGGGTCTGCTGGCTGGGAGGGGACTTGGGAGGGAAAATCACGGGAAAGTCCTTTGGAAGGCCCAGTGTGGATCCAGGCAGTGGTGGGCAGCGTGGGCTTGTCTCTATGTCCTGGAGATAGTATCTTTCGTTTGGACAGCGTGTTCAAGATTGCAAAGCACACAAAAGGTGGTGGGATGAAACCAGGTCCCAGAGGAATTTGTTAAATGTCCCTGAAGTAGATGGCTCAGGCAGGATTTAGACCCAGGTATTCCATCATTGTCACAAAGCCGGTCAGCTGCCCAGACTCACCCAGGCCTTTTTTGGCCAGCTTGGGAGGATACTGATCTCTGGGACCAACTGGTCCCTCCCTCAGAAGTAGAAGTTCTACATCATCCTCAGCAGGAGCCCTTTGCCTGTTGTAGCTCCAAGTGTCCAGACTGAGACATTTCCTTCATTCGAGGTCTTTCTGTTCCCACGGTCTCTTCAGACCAGGTTTACCTTCAATAATAAGCTTTTCAGTGCCTCCTGTGTAAAAGGCACCAGAATAAACAATAGGGGAGATAGAAAACATCAGTAAGACAGTGTCTGATCTTGAAGTCCTTCCTGTTTCATACCATCATCATCAGGTACCCTCTGGAACCTCCTCCCAAGAACTTTGCCCCTTTTAGCTTCCTTTTGTGTATTGTCCTCCAATAGACTGTAAGCTCCTTGAGGGCAGGGACTAGCTTTTTCCTGTTGGTATCCTCAGTGCTTAGCCCACTTAAGTGCTTGATGTTTATTGTATCATTTCATACTAACTTCATTTAATTTTTTATTATATTTTATTATTAATTGAATTATTTAATTTTGCAAACCTTAAAACAGGATAGAAATCCTGGTTATTGTATTATTAGTTATTAGCACAGGCTGCCTCCAGGACCTATCTAAATCCATTTTTGGCCATTCCACTCTTGAAGCCATGAATGCCTGGTACAGCAGGCTCGGCACAAAACTCCAATAAGTTTTGCTGTCAGGGTGGACGTACTAACTACTGAGTCATGTTAGGATATGCAAGAAAGTAGACTCTAAGCCACTTAGAGGAAGGATTTTTTTGGATTTTGTATCCCCAGCTCTCAGCATGTGCCTTAAAAGTAGTGGGGACAGGACATTCATTGAATTGATTTTGCAAGTAGATTAGGCTTAATCTGTATTTTTCTTTTTTCTACAGGAAAAGCAAAAATTTCTGGGGCCAAATTATTATAAAGAAGGACCTGAAGGAAACGATATTCGAAAGACAAATGTTGCCCAGATCCGGATGGCTTTTAGATATGAGACCTTATGCAACGAGCTCAGCTTTCTGTCTGATGCCATGAAATCAGAGGAGATTACAGCTTTGTTTAAGTAGGTTCAGTGCTGGGACACGCTCCCAGAGCCTGCTGGTTTTAATCCTGCCCGCTGCGGTAGATGCTGGTCGAGAGGAGCCCGCTCAGGACCAAATACAGCCTCCCTGGAAGTGAAAGCTCGGGACACTGCTCAGGGGCTTCTCACTTTGACCTCCATCCTCCCTAAACCAGCATATCTGGAGCCGAGGCATTGTGGGTACGGTGGGGCCTGGGGGCTGACTGGAGGAGCTGAGTTTTGGTTTGTATTTTTTTCTTAAGTTTTCCAGACACTTTTCAGAAGACTGCCAATACTTGCATGAAAGGAATTGTACTTTTCACTGTCAGGGGCCACACTGTATTGCCAATCAACCCTCTGGCCCTAAATGGCAGGTGGAATCAGATATATCCACTAAGTTTTCACACCAGGATGCCTGGGTTTGCTTTATTTTTTACAAGATATTTTTACTAATCATTTTTGTTCAGATTTCCATACACTATTACTATTAGCATTCACCAAATCGAACAGGAATGTGCCGTAGGGATGATCTAGTCCAACTTTCTTACAAATGAAGAAATGGAAGAACTTGTAAAAGTCATAGCATGGAGCCCAGTCCACAAACAGTCCTTGCAGGACACCGTCCTGCCTCCATGCATTCAGGGGGCTTGTTTACCGGAAGCCCCTTTTCACCAATGAGCATTGTCTTTCAGGGAGCAGGAATTTGGCTCTGGGGACCTTAAAACAGAAAACTCAGTCCTTCTTGGACAAGCAAAGGGAAATGTAAGAAGTTCCCTGGAGCTATGGGGAACCTGGGAGGTCTGCTGGGGAGAGGCCTCCTGCCTAAGGCCACTGGGTCTCTCTACAACATACTGCCTCCCTCTCCAATATCACTTTTGTATTCTCCAATTCATGTCTGAGGAAGATTCCCCCATCCCTTTTTTCCCCCTGTTTAAAGAATGAAGAAATAGGTTTAACATCATCTCCTAAATAACAGGTTTTTAGCTAGCAACTTCAGTGATCAGACAAGGAGAGACAATTAACTGGGCTGGGAAAGGATAGTGGAGTGATTCTTAGAATCAGAATTTAAACTCTTCCAATTTACTCCCTACCAACGTTTTAATGTCATGTGCACATGGTAATTAGAAAACCACTTGAGCTTGCTTAGTAAGCTCCCATGTATTTCTCTTCTGGAGAAGCTGTTACAGACTTAGTGGAATCTATGTTTGTGTGCAAAAATGGTTACTAGACTTTAGATCCTTCTCGTTACTCTCTCTGGCCACGGAAATATAGGGGCTATTGGTTTTTGCGGCAGAATAATTTCCTGAGTCTAAACTTGCCCACTTTGGCATGTAACTTTCATAGAAAAGCCCCCAATTGTACGCATTTGCACTAATGTATATAACTCCTGTATAGTCTGATTTTAGCTGTTTAGAGACACCTTGTTTAAAAGAAATGGAATTAAAGTTTAATGAGACAGTTGCTCAATCATGTGAATGTTTTCAGGCATCGACGTTGCTAGACCTTTCTTATTTTCTCTTTAAGGAAGTGTGGAGGGGCAGAAGGGAAGACCAAGGAAGCATTACCCTAAATTAATGGAGTGTAGCAAATGAATGCTCTTCCTAACCCTGACAGACAAGCTTGGAGAACATCCGTGGCAGGGTGAGAGAGCGCAGGTCCCACTGCCAGGGGCCTTCTGGTTTTTCTTCGGTAGCCAAAGACAATTACCAGTGTCTGATTTTACACCAGTCAGGAGGCTGCCCATAGAAAACCCAGAGTTCTCTTTCCTGGGAGTGGCTTCCTGCTTTGCTCCAACATGTTTGGGGCATCCTTGTCTCTCTTCTTATTCTCTTTGGAGGATCACTTTCAAAGCTCTTTGTCCCGGTACCGGTGTATTTCTGCCTGGTGATACTTACTGGTTACTGTTTTGATGGCTGCTGGGTCAGCAGCACAATATACTGCTTTTCCAAGTGTGGCCTTTTCCAAGACGGCTCTGGAAATTTATTCTCTCCCCCCCAACCTAACTAGCCTTAGTAACACACTTTCCTTTTTGCTACAATTTTATATTGCCTTATGAACACAATGCACAGCCTCCTAAGTCACCCATGCTTTCTGCCTTTTACCTTCTGCTCTTGGAGGGAGATGCAGTGGCAAGACACATCCTTCTGCACTGACCTTTTCTTTGACTTCTTGCGGTCAGAGTAAAATCCCCTTCATCTTTTTCATTCGTCTTGTGGACACAATTGAGGGTAACGATATATATATATAAAAAATGTCAGAGGGTAACGATATATATATATATATATATATATATATATATATATAAAATGTCAGTAATCTACTCTACTTGAACAATGTTTTAAAGGTCAATGGTAACGATATTAAAAAGAATATTAATTATGTGGAATCTGGTCCTCTGCACTTTTGTTTTTCCTCCCAGAAACACTCAGGATATAAATGCTGTCACAGGGGAAGGGTTAGACGCTAAAAACCAGGAGAGGACCTTCGCCCTAGGTCTTTTACCCACATCACATCCACAGCACCCAGAATAATGGGATTAACTATACATCTCTAAAGACTCGGAAGATAAAAAGTTTCAAGCCATTCTAGAAAAGAACAGAAAAGTCAGGTACTCACTTTAACATTTGAGGTAGCCAGATGTCTTGACGACTAGAGCACTGCCTGGAGTCAGAAAGACCTAGCTGGGTGATCCTGGGCAAGTTTCAGTGAGGTCCCTGAAATGGCCATCAACACTTTCAGCTCTGAATCAATGATTTTCAATCCGAGTTAAACCTACTCCTAAAAACTTCAGTGTGGCTCCCCTGTAATACTCTCTTGCATGCACCTAGCCTGACAATTGTGGGAAAGCTAAGCCACCCAGACAGTGAGTTTTCTGATGTTTGAAAGACTCAAGTTTGAACACAATCTCTGCCATTTGCCGGCTGAGTGACCCTTCAAAGTCACCTCTCAAGGACTTAACTCGAGTCACTCAAATGGAGATCTGAATTCCCATACCCTTGTTTCCCTTTGTGTGAGCAAATCATAGATACTTGAATCTTTCCCACTCCCCATAGGGTAAATGTTTGCTCTCCCCCTGTTCCTCGTCATTTTGAAAAGATACCAAAGGTACCCACATTAAACACAAACACAAGACGTAATGTAGAGGTTGTTTTTACTACTTTCCACAAATATGACGAGAAGCCACAGTCTCACACAAGAGATCTCCCTTGTGTTTTCACTCACAGACATCTTTGCTCCCATGCCCACCACACAGATGGTTAGTGGATTCTCCCTGTCTTCAAATGGTTTTCTCCCCATTCTTTGGTAAAAGTAGCAAATGTGACTTATTTAAGAAAATCAAAGTTGGAACTTGAATTGTGGGAAATAAGCCTGGTTTTTCCCAGCGTTCTAATTATTCACCAAGAGCAGTTAGAACCACTTATAATAGAGGTTGTGGCAGGAAGCAGCAGCTGGTTTATCACCTGCTGTCAGTACCTTTACTTATCACCCTAAGCAATCTGGGCATGAGGAGGCCTGGTTTTAATAACCTCAAATGAATTTTAATTGATTTTTTTAAAACAGGAAGAAAAGGTCACAAGTCAGTCAGAAATACTCCTAGAAACCAATGTACAATATATAAAAACAGCCCTCTAAGGAAAATAAGTTTATAGTTAGTCCACAGATCCAACCAATTACAATACATAATAATAGTAAATCACACAATTGTAAGAAGAAACAATTGTCAATAGCTATCTTTTCCTCCCCTCCCCCCCACTGTTTATTGCACAATTTATCAATCTGATCTAATAATACAGACCGGAGTATTTAATAGTCCCTAATGTGTCCAACTGCAAACTCAGACATGACTTTCCTTTTGGAAAGCTTAAGAAATAGTAATTTTAATAATGAAGCATTATTTTAAACAGCTCCTCTATTTGCATCTAAATGTAGAAGCAAGCAAGCAGCTCATAGTCAAACTTAGCCTAGCACATGAAAATGGTATAGTTATCAGTAGATTTTGAAACCCTTTTAGTGCATTTAAGAAAAGGACATTTTGTCAATCAACAAAGTGTCAACATTTTGTCAATTAACAAATAAACAAATCCAGTTCCTTAGAGTCAGTGCATGAGAGATTATCACCAGCTCTGGAAGGCACGAGTTACACCAGTTCCTACCTCCTGGCACAGCAAGTGCATTTTAGTACTTTCTAATTACAAAAGATTTAAAAGTATAAGATAAAAAAGTTTACACCTTCACCTTGAAGCAAAATTACAATTTTGGGAATTAGTTTATCCTACAGTAAAAACTACCTTTCATTCACATGCGAAGGAAAAAAATCGCAAAGCGTGATAGAATCAGCAGAGAAATGGGGTTGTCAGTTTCCCATTTATTTTGATGAGGTTAATGAAACTACGTGATGATCCTGCATAGCAGTCAGTGTTTGGGGTGGAACACAGTTTGGAAAATAGGAGAGGTTTTAGTAATATATTTCCTCAATGCTCGTGGCTGGTCATTAACTCCTCGAAAGAGAAAAGATAAGTGGAAGAAAATGCTATAAGGCCAACCTGCAGAGATGGCACAGTGAAAGTTGGCCCAAGAAAATGATTCTGCTGAGTGGGGATGTTATCAGTATGAAACTGGGGAGAGAGACCTGCATATGGATTCAGGAAGACATAATTAAAATCCTGCCTCGTACACTGGCTGTGTGACTGGCAAATTAGTTCCCCTTCTCTGAATCTCAATGGAACCATCAGTAAAATGGGGGTTATAACTACAGGAGCTATCTTGCAGGAGGCTATTGTGAGGTTTCGATGAAATAATGTATGGCATATCAGTTAATCACTGTCATCACCTACACTTATTGCTTAGTAAGACTAGAGAATTTTATTTAAGGGAGCTGGGAAGCGGGGCTTGCAAACACGCCACTCTATGGCCACAGCTCTCATTACTACCCTCACCCTTGTAGCCCCATACCCAAAACAAATCTCCTGCCCTTTCATGGAATTACAAGACAATGGGAATGAGCAAAGAAGGCATTTCACAATTCGATGAAGTATGTTTGAAGATGTGTCCTGGAATCTGAGCCAGCTTAAGAATATGATTTTTTAAGCCAAGAACTCATTTCCAGACATGCTCAGTGGGCGCCAACGAAATCCAAATAATGTTCGGGCACCACTGCCGAATATGTTTATTTTAAAACTGGGAGATTAAAGGGTTTGGTTTTCTTGGCAATTCTATTTTTTAAGCAAAGCCAAAATATTATATGGTGTGCATATAATGTATCTGACTATATTAAAAAGTAATTTGAATTAGGCTTACAAAGACCTCCTCTACAAATCAAATTCTGAAAACAAGTCTACTGAAGCACTCAGCCCACAAACATCCATCAGCTAGTAATTTAGCCACAGATCTGAAAAGGGGCAAAATCTGTGTAAGCCACAACGCCTCAGATCTCAGACATCTGAAGGGAGAATAATACCAATAAAAAAGGAGCAAGCTGCTGTTGTTGTTTTTTTTTCCTATGAATGGATCATTAATTTTATTTGCACACTTGCTAAAAAAAATGGAAGAATCTTCTATTTACACACATAATCCTGCAGCCACTCCCTGAAATAGCAACATAAACCATCTGCCCCAGTGCTTACAGTATTGTATATTTGCAATTTCAACTAAAGAGGTCAGAATGGTTTCCTTGGAAGGTTGAATACATTGGCTTTTAAAGAAAACCTTCACGAGTGCTGAATATTAAGTAATCAAGACAAACCAAATGCTTTCTGTGAACATTTCCCTCTTTCTCAGAAGAGGTTGAAATACTTTGAGAACACTGCCTCTAACTAAATCCTTACTCCTGTACTGCTGAATATTCTTAGCCAACCAGCCTGAACTTCGTCCCTGTTTCAGGAAGATCCTACACTTATAGGGAAGGAGCAGGACCACTGGTTTCTTCTCCTTTTAACCTCCTAAGTATGAGCATTCTGAAATCTCGGGAAAACGATACCAAATCATGAAACGAAAAAGCACCTTGGTCAATACTGAGCAATTTATCATTTAGTAGAGATTTGTTTCCAGTATATAGAGTTTGAAAGTATAAGAATTTAGAGCTTTTCTATTAAGAAAAATGTGCCTATCAAACCCCAGGACTTTGCACAAGGAGTGTTAGAAACCATCGAGCAGCCCACAGCGAGTTTCCCCCCAAATATTTGTTGGCAAAAATAATTTCAGAAGCTCTAGATTTCTTACTCACTTTGCAATACACAGGTTTCATCATCTAATATCTCTGAATCACAAAGTGCTTGATTAGGAAGCATCTGTGGTTAATTCATGCAGAGATCATTAATGGAGTCACTATTAACCAGCAGGGGGCAATAACAACCCTTTAAATTCCAGTAAAACGACTAGCTTAGTAGTAATGAGCACTTGGATTTATTTTCTATTTTCAGTTGTTTTAAAGTGGGTTTGTGTGTCAGAAAGCTATGACTACTAAGTACTCAGGATTGATCAAAACCTACCGTGCCTACCTAAAACCAGTGTTTCAGAAGTTTCTCAAAATGATACTTCTCTAACTAGCAGCCAAAGCATTCTCAAAGAACACCATGGACCTACTGGGATACCTACCAACATTAGACTGGCTCATGTACAAGATTTAAAACAGTAATTTAGATGAAAACAAAACCAAGATTCATGAAATTTATCAAAAGGGATGGAATAAATTGTGGAGAAGTGTGGCAAAAATAGAGATGGGGTGAAGGGAGGAATCAATTTTCATGTGCTCATGACACTGATGCCCCTATATTCTTTACTCCATCCCCAAATGGGATTTACAACCCAAGTGACCAAAAGTCCCAGTTTCATGGCATGTGAGGCTGGCCGGCCTCATCAGCCATGTTAAGTATATAGTTAGCCATGTCATCTTCTGTAGGTGCATCAGACACAACCCAAGAATCATTGACCCCACTCATCTGTAGGCGGCAGATAGGACAGTTCCTGTGGCGATCACTCCTGCAGGAGAAGACAACAAAAGAAAAAAGACTGAGCAATGAATACATATCCAACTGTACGTAGCTCTTTTCTTACTATCAAAACCTCCTCTAGGTCCCAAGAAGAAATCCACACTTAAATCTTTGATCTATGGGTGAAATATAAAGAAACAAAGAACTTTAGGGAATTGTAGAGCTGGAAAGGACCTTCTCCTTTTGCAGATGGGACAACTACAGTGAGTGTGAGTGGCTATTAAGTGGCACAGCTGGGGTGAGAATCCTGATCTCACTTTCACAACTCTAGTATCTTACCTACCCTTCTCAAATGGAAGTCAGCAAGCTTGGGGGGAGAGTGCAGAACTGTTCTGATTCTAAATATGGGTCAAAGATCTCTTTCCTTATAAGAAAGAGAAAATTTCAAAATCAATCAGGTAAGTTTAGCCCAGAATAATTAGAATCAAAAGGTTCTTTAGAGAATTTCTTTATTTTTTACAAACTGAGACCCAGAAGGACCCAAGGTCATAAAGAAAGAATCTAAAGTAGAACCAGACTCCAGCTCACTCTCTTATACTTATCAGGTCAAATTCTTAAAGTTGCACCAAAAATTGCTTATCAACTAAATAATAGTGTTACAAAAGAGATCCAAAATATGTATTGGTAACAAAGTTCCTTATCCACTTCCACTCATTAGCATTATTAGCACTGGCCGTCTCTCTCAGGCCCTTTCCCTGTTTTTCCATGGTCCCTAAGGTTCCCTACACTCTGGCCCATCTCAGTGACTCCTTTAAATGAAGAGGTGCTTCTGCTTATACTGTTTTATTGAGCAGATGCAATAACTTTAACGATTGTGTTTATCTCTTACCATTTATCAATGCACTTCTGACAAAAGCTGTGGGCACAGGGTAGAATGAGGTCGGCTCGCCCATCCATGCAAATACAGCATTCCTCCTCATCAGTCAGCTGCTTCACTCTGTAACACGGACAAAGAGCTGTTGACACAAGGACATGCTGACTCCGGTTACGTGTCAGACTTAAGACTATTTACATCGTTATCTAAAACACCATTACCTGCTCACGGGTACACTACACAAAGCTGATCACTTGCAAAATCAGCCATTGCTGTCTTGGAATAACACTAAAAATGATTGATTTCTTAAGACACTTGTGTAATGAGGAAAAATCTGTCAAATTATTTCCTAATTAGCTTGTTCAGTCCCTGACTCATCCCCATCTCAACAAAAGACATGGAGGAAAATGTGAGACCAATGTTAATTGATTATTCCAAGTGCTGGTTCTGGGCCATAAGAAGCCTAGTTTCTGTGGGAAGCTAACACCTTCAGGTATGAGGCAGAAAAGAAAGAGGAAGATTATATCCAATCAAAGTTCAAATTTCAACAAACATGAGAGTAAAAAATCTCCTGGAGAGAAGGGACTGCTTCTTTCATTCTTGGGATTTGTCTCCCACATAATAGGCATTTAATAAATGCTTACTGAGTGATTGACAAAAAAGGGGAAAAACCAACGCCAAACCACTGCCTGCATTCTACAGAAGCAGGGATATGACATGTACGTATAGAAGTAAAAGCAAGATTTGTGTGAGAGTTCAACCAAAATGGAGAGATAAGGAAAGGCTTAGCATGGGAACTGAAGCCAGAGTAGAGGCTAGAAGGAAGCTGGGAATTTAAGAAATTGAGGTCCAAAGTGAGTGCTCTTACTCCACATGGAAGGTCTTATAGAACTTTGTACCTTTTCTACAAGATCTATCTTTTCCAAATTGACTTTCTGTGGAGAGCACCAACCATACTGCCCTTCCAGTCATCTGGATTCCTTAGGATTATTCCTGAGCTCTATGAGTTTCCAAACCTTGTCCTTTCCACCTCCCCAACACTTCTTATAGCTTTCCACATCTGCAACCATTACCCTGACTCAGTCCTTCATTGCCTTTTGCCTGCACTGCTGTACCAGCCTCTAAACTGGTCTCTCTGCCTCCACAGTGATCCATCCTCTGCATGAAAGCCCTTCACTTTACTCAGTCAAGTCTAATGGCTTTCTATTACCTCCAGGACTCTGTCTGGCTCTAAAGCTTTTTTAACCTGGGCCCTTTCTATCATTCCCTGCCAGCCCTTCATAAACATTAAGGCTCAGCTAAACTGGTGTTGCAGTTCTCATCCAACACTCCATCTCCTGCATTCTGGCCTCTGTGCAGGTTAGCCTCTATTCCCCCAGACTTGGACTATACTCCTTCTGCACCTCCCTGGCTCAAACCTGTTTCCTTCCAGACACAGATCAAGAGCCAACTTCTGCAAGAAGCCTTTAGTCCTTCTAGTTCTGAATCTCCCTGTATTAGGTTTTCCCTCAAATGTTGTCACATCAGTTTCTCTGGTGTCTGAATCTTCAGCACCTAATCCACTGCCTGGAACACAGTAAGTGTAAAATAAATGGCCACTATTGATATTTCTGGGTAGTCACAAGTATTTATCTATTACTAAGAAAGATACTCTTCTCCCTGCCCTACCCACTTCCCTTTTAGTAAGATCGTCACAAGAAAAAAGTATAAAAGGAGCAAAAACAACAATAAAAAACCAACCCAATACAAATAATCAGACACTGACACCTGTCTTTGACAGTGACCCTTTGAAAAGGCCAGAAAGATAAGGTCCTTCCTAAACATTGCCTGCAATGTTTTTAAAATGCATCTGTCTTTGCAGTAATGTGAGCACAGCCAAAACCTGAAAGCTAAGTGAGCTTCTGTAATGTAAACAGGATGTGATGAATGAGGACATACTCAGGGAAACATATTCTATGCTACTCGTAGCCCTATAAGAGGTAATTTGAAAATAAGCCATCAAGGAGTAAGACCATAACAAACACTAAAATGAAGCCAGGAGAAGAGAAGTGAGAGGAGAAATATTCCCGCCGGTGAGGACTGCTAGCCCTCAGCTTCCTCTGGGTAACAATAAGGCAGGATGTCAATGGGACTGAGCCCACATAAGTCATTTTCCAGGCATTTACAAACCCAAATCTGGAAAGCCATCAAATATCAACAGAGTGAGACTTCTTTGCCACAAGTATAAGATAGAAGGCAAAGAGAGCTCTAAAGTCATCTGATCCTGCTAGCACCAATCCCCAAGCACTTACTGGGCAGCTCCCAGGGCGCTGGCTCAGGGGCCTGGGGCCACAAGAATAGAAGTGAAACAGTCCCAGCCTCCAAGGCCTAATACTGTGACAGGCCTGCATGTAAGTACTGGCCAACCCACTCCCAAACACAAGCCCAAAGCACCTGGGGCTGATTCTATTTCCCAATAATAACAAGGTCAATGCAACTCAGTGCTGCTGACTCCCTGCCCATTCTGCCCATCCCTGTGAGATTTCCTAAGCCCTACTCTACAATTAGCTGTCCTCTGACCACCTCCTTTAAGGCCGGATCCAAGGACCTTGTTGGATCTGCATAGACGCTCTTGCTGTGGAGGTGCTTCTGAGGAAAGGTAACAAGTGCTTCACAAACCTTAAAATGCCACATGACACCAGATACTGTTGTGGTGCAACAAGGAGGGCTGAGTCTGGGTCAGCAGCGAGCCTATTCCCTCCAAGTTCTGAGTCTGCCTCCCATCCTCCCCAGCAGTCCCCGCCTCTTCCCCGGCTCCTCCTGGTCCCGGGCTTTGGGCCCAGGCAGAACAAGGGGGCTCTTGGTCCATGGACACCCTTTTGGTAAGGGGAGAGCCTTATGCCTTCAGACACTACCCCTGGTTCCTTCCCCAGCCCCGGCTGCCCTTCTGACCGCCCTCCTTCACACACGTGCCAGCTTATCAAAGGCCTTCCCCAAACATGGCACCCAGAACTGAACATCCTGTGCAGATGTGCCCTTGCAGGATGAAGAACATCTGGACCCTGACTGAGGCCTTTTCTATGGAGACTGCACAGCCCAGGAGGCTTTGCCAAATGATCACAAGTCCTAATTTTTAGTTCAGAATATCCAGGCAATATAGGTGCCACTTCCTTCAAAGCAGGAACTGTTAGATTTTATCTCTTTTACCCACAGCACCCAACAGTGCCCGGCAAACAGGAGGTACTTAATTGACGCCTGAGTAATGAACAGACGTGTGTCAGATAAAACACCGTGTGCAGGAGGAATGGCCATAGTTGAAAAAAGGCCTTTTCCAGTTTTTCACAGACTTATCCCCTTCCCAAGGTGCCCAGGGCAGGAAAATACCTTCCCATCCAAATGCTGGCCTGACAGGAAGACACAGATGACAAGCTTTCAGCAGTTGCTTCAGAAGTAGTGGGGCCTTGTGCTAGGACTCCTGCTGCTTGGCTTGTGATATCTTTATAAAGTTGGATAAACTGATATAAATTCATGATTCTTGAAGCTTCTACAATTCCACTGCTCTTGTTAATCTAGAAACATAAAGACCAAGTAAATAGTCAGTCTTGGGTGTGAGTGACCCTCCCCCTCTCCAATGGAAGTTTCTTCTTTCATTCATTAGAGCAAGGAATCCTAACCTGGGGTCTGTGACCTTTTTTAAAAAAATAAAAATAAAAAACTCAGTTTTAATATAATTGGTTTCCTTTGTGATCCTATGTATTTTAGTTTATCCATTTAAAAACATCATTCGAAGAAGGGCTTTATAGGCTTCTCCAAACTGCCAAAACGGTCCATGACACAATAGACATTAAGAATCTTAGCTTTAATATAAAAGTGGTGAATTCTCATACATTCTACCTGATTTGGGGATACAAAAAAGGGCCTCCGAAATCTCCAAAATCCACAGAATGACTCAAATGAAGCCCCAGACTAGACTCAATAACCAGTTTTCTTTACTACTCCTATATCTTTAAGAACCAACTTTTGGCTATTTGCAGGAAGGTGTACTAATAAGGGATTCAAGGTCAAAAGAAAATGGCTGGCTGTATTTAAAAATAAAGATCTAGTTTAAGAGCATATGCTTTATTTGGCTTTTAGTATTTGCTAAGGAAAAGCATATGCTAAAAAAGTAGTGGACTCAAACCTACATAAATTTCATGCTGATAATATTCTGAGATCACAAAATGCCTTTTTTTTCTCACCTTAGTAGGAATAAAATCAAACAAAGGGAATTTTGGGTAGCAGAAACAGAGACAATCAAAGGCGATTGCTTAAAATGAAAGTTATTGTTTGTCCTTTATTTTCAAAGATGATCAGTGAAATGATGGGTGACTTTCAAGTGAATGAATTGGGTTTAAGTGAGGCAGAGTCACACATAGTCATCAGCCTCCTTCTCTTTTCCAGTCATCAGGTCTAGCGGCAAGACAAAAGTTAAGATTATGGGTGATGTCCGAGGATGCAGGGGATGGCCTTCATTCTCTGTATCTGACCAAGCATTAAGTATTCTACAGCACTTGCTTCAGCTGCCTTCATGGGGCATTGGAACAAACTGTTCTCATCTGTTCATTCTGTAGAAGCCTTCACTTGCTTGGGGTAGACACTCTCCTAACTCACAGATGAGTTTGCAGCCTGTTGTGTTACCTGGCTTAATCACACCTCCCGAGATGGTTTTAGCAGGATGTAGCCACTGTACATGCTATAGCTTCTTGGAGCCACAGGTGAGTGGAGTGCCAAATGGACACCAAAAATGGATGAGCAGCTGAAAAGAGCTTGGTAAGCCCCTGAGTACCTCATAGAATACCCCAGAACAAGAGTTTTTATGAAATGAATAACAGACAACTTTTTTCTCACCTTAGAAATTAGAATTATAGTATCTTTAAAATTCACCTCTATATGTTTGCAAAAAGACTCTCAACAAGTTTTGAATGCACAGTGAAAGTTCTCTGGGGAAGGAGACCTATATGCTAGCCTTAAGTGTGTTTTTAGAATGGTGTCTTCTCTATCTTATTTCTTTCCAAAAATACCCACATTGGCCAGAAAGGGCCAGTTATTCTGGGCATTACACATAAATCATGAATCTTTATGAATTTATAACCTCAATATCTGAATCCATTAAAGAGACCAAAAATTGGAAATAAATAGTTGGTATAAAATGTTAGGGTGTAGGAGACAATAGTATGGTCTGGGATAAGCTTGTAAGCTATTTTATTTAAGTCCTATTAGGATATTTGTTACCAGGGTTTGTAACAACTTCATCATTCAAGAAGTCATAATGGTATCTAGCCTGATAAACAATGCTAAGTAATATTATTTTCTGTGAGTCAGTATGTATTTCCTCAAAATGCTGGACTTTCCTCATCAGCTAATCCAATTTTCCATGTGGACAAATCCAACTGAAAGGCATTAAACTGTGCTTTGCACATTCCCTAATGTAATTGTAAGCAGTGATCTTGAAGTGGACCCAATGCTGCAAAGGTCAGCTGCTCCCCAACAGACATAATGGCGACATTACTATCAAGATGATAAACTTCTGAAAGTTGCAATAAAGATTTTACTCTCTTCCGTTAGAAATGAATAGGACCAGACAATACTCAGCTATGAGCATCTGACCATGTTAGGAATCATCCTTTCTTGGTCTTGGAACTTTGAGGTCTCCTTTTTATTAAAGTTTATTATTACTGAGGCTGAAATAGGGAACTGGATAAAGCTTTTTAATTCTCATTATTGTGCAAATCAACTTTTTAGCATTTAAAATTTTACAGGGAACCAACACATTAAGAAAATCCGGCATACTACTTAAATGTTCACTAGAAGTCATCTTCTGAGTGAAAACCTCCCTGAGGGAGGATAATAAGACTGCCTAGATTTTTCTGCAAATGGTCGAGATTAAAGACTTCTTTTTGACAGAGGTGTCTCCATAAGGCAACAATACAATGATAAGAACTAAACAGGGAGAGGTGGATAATAATTCAAATTTAGTTTTAGTAAAAGTTTTGGAGTCAGTTTGTCACCTATTACAGTGATTAAAAAAGGAGAAGGTAGTCAAACCTAAATGGAAGAACAATAAGCTCCTTAATGGCATTAGAGTAAGTTTTGCTGTTATGAAAAATACCCAAATGCTAAATTGGAATGGCCTTATTGGTAGTTCAAACTGTACTGTGTAAACCTGCTTTCAATTTCATGTGTTTAACCCTCCTAATTCTAAGGCACAGGTGATGGGAATGGCAGTTACTCTCACCTTGGTACACACCACGCGTACAAGCACCTTCCAAAAGGCAGAGGAATCTGATCCTGGCTGTACCTCAAAGAGAAGGTGCTTTTCTTGGCCAGCAGCCACTTTTGCAGTTCTGAAAAAGGCAGAATTTTTCTATGAAAATGCAAAAAGGAATAATTTTTTGTAAATTCTTTTTAGTTTTACCTAACTCTGCTTTTTAAAATCTAGCAGCCCATTAATAAGCATTTCTTGAGTGTTTGCTATGTCAAGACACTGTGCCAAGTGCTGAGAAGATAAATCAAGGCACACATGCCCTCAGAGGGCATGAAAACAACAAGGTACAGAGTGGTTGTAATACAGAATAACTAGAAAGGAAGAAATACTGCTGGAAGGACCTGCTGTAAACTTTTGTAGGTCCTTGACTTGCGAAGATAGGTTTTGAGCTGAATGGAAAATGCCAAGGAAACCTCAAAGTAGGAGTAAGGGGGCAGAGCAATACAGCGGGCAGAGTGAGGGGGCAGTTATTGCAAAGGCACGAGAAGGGGAGATGAGATGAATTGTTCTAAGCCTGCAAGGAGACAAGTGCAGCTGGATCATAGAGTATGCAGAGGAGATGTGTGAAGACAAGAAAGGCAGAAAGGGAGGACATAATCTTAGATCACGAGGAAATAGGGAGCCACTGGAACTCACTGAGCAGTAGAGATGACATGCTCAGACCTATACTTTAAAAATCACCAACTGCTATTCTAGCTCAAGGAATTCAAATATTACTTTTAACAACAACAAACTATAATCCTTCACATTCTCAAGTTGTGTAGACTGTTTTCAGTTGAGAAAATGTACTTCCTGCCTCCAGCTCCTACCAGTGTTTCTGACAAAGCTTTAAAAAAAAAAAAAAAAAAAAAAAAAAAAAAAAAAAAAAAAAAGCTCTGACTTCATCATATCCTTATTTGAACAGCAGAGCAGGAGCCAGGACACGCCTTAGTTGTGTTTTTTTTTTTTTCCAGTTCACTTGTATTCTAAGTAGAGGTTACAGTCAGCAAAACAAACTAATTTGGAGCAGTTTTCTATAAATATGTCCATCTCTGCTGGGTATGTTACTTTAACCTGAAAATAAGGGATGAGAAGGGGACTGGACCTGTGATTCACTGGCGTATGGAATTCTCAGAGATGGAAACTACTAATATAGGCCAGTAGCTTATGACCTTAAAAACCTTTCTGGAGCACTGAGGTTATGTGATTTGCACAGGGTCACACAGCCAGTATGGGTCCAAGATGGGACTTGAACCTAAATCTTCCTGGCTTCGAAGCCAATCCTCCATCCATTGTACTAAGGGTGCTCTTTGGTGAAAGTATAAGACTTTGATGATGCAGCTGAACATGTCTGTGTCACCAACTGAAACAATAGGTTTTGACCTAAAAAGCTCTGGACTTCCAAATAACAATACCCTGAAAGGGCCTCCATGATTCCATCAACCCTCCATCATGACTAAGTAGCAAGCTCAAGGCACTCGGTCTAAGGTACCTTGCAGCTTTGGGAAATGAGGCCATCAAAAGTAAGGAGCCAGCCCCAGGTAACACAGTCTGTCAGTGGAAAAGAAGGCAGGCCCGTCATCCGGCTAGAGTTGCTTCAATTGGTTTAACCTTACACTCAGTCCTCAGACAACCCTGGACTGGTAAACACCTGAGTCCCAAGGAAATGGGCTTTGTGTGACCAGCCCTCCTCCGCTTCAGAAAACCACATCACTTCTCGGTGGATGTACCCACATAATAAGCAGTAAATTCAGCTGCTGAACATTTTCAGAATTTTATCTTTGTGCCCCTGGGCAAGGCTTTCTATACCGTGGAAGGTTTTACATATATCCATTCTAAGGTTCTAAAAGACTGCATCTATAACTGATTACTTTCAGCAAGCAGATGCACACTTTGGGGGACCTTTTTTCTTTTGTGGGGGTCAGAGAGCCTTTTCTTTAAGCACAATAGATAAGATGACATTCCACTCTGTGGAAAATTCCCAAACTATGTGAAGTTCTCTAATTACTACTACTTTGGATAGAATAAAAATTCATCATCTTAAAGGCCTTAAGGACTTAAAAGAAGTAATCTCTTTAAGAGTTTGATTTCTAAAGTACTTTTTATTTATGCCTGAAAAGTGTGCCTACAAAATTATAGTATCTGCAAAGGAATTTATTCTCTGGCAACTCAACTATACAGAAAAGCAAGAAGGGGGAAAGGGAGGCAAAGAAAGTGGAGGAGGGGAATTCTAAGCAATCCAAAGTAATGTTAATCACAACTTTACTTGTGGGCCCCTTGATCACCTTTATACTTATTTTAGGTACAATTCAAAGAAACTAAAATTTAAGAAACCAGCTGTTTTTTTCTGTATCATAGTGGATGAGACAGACCAAATTTAAAAGTAGGATTCTAATAAAGGCATGCACAAGGAATAATTACAGCAATCTGTATCAGCTGATAGCATGACCGTAAAGAGAAGACAGGAATATGGTAAAATTCAGTTTAGGGTCCTCTTGGATATAGGAAAATAGTCCTAAAAACTTTGATAGCTCCTGAGGTCATTGCATATGATATTCAAAATTATTTTATTATTACAGCTAATATAATTTAACATAATTTTCAGCATACTCTCTTTTTAAAAACATAGAAATATATTATTTATTTTAGGAAGATTTTCCATTTGAAAATTTCGGTTAGTTAGAAAAAATTTATATGGAATTGATGATGTCAGGTGTTATATTTTATTGATATTTCTTAAAGCATATTTACCAAGTAACAAGGCAGCAGACAACTGTATAAGTATGGGGAACCTGTAGAACCAAGTGAGTTTGGTTAATGCCCAGAGGCTTCATTCTGGATTTCCAATTCAGTGCACTAACTGGTTGCTAACCCTTTGGCACATGCATTCAGTATTAAGTTTATTTTTCATTTTTAAAATTAGACTGACAATTTAATTGGAAGAGGGAAACTGTTAAATTAGAAACTCTCAACCGATACAAATGAATTTATGCTTACATTAATGTGCAATTATCGATATATTATCATATAAAATCTTCAAGGTGATTCATATACACATGGTGTATCTCAATTTCTTCAAGTTCCCTGTGATTTGAGGCAGCATTTCCAAGGCTATCTAATGAACTAAGTTCCTAGGATCTAGAGCCAGAAGAGACACTGGAGTTAGTTTCCCAGCAGAAGAAGCCAAGACTCTGAAGGTGAAGTACTTCTCTGGATCCCAGTGACCTTAACCCAGTGCAGGAGGTGCATTGGATATGGAGGTCAAGGAAGTCTAGTGTTCCGCTGATGGCCTGTATAATTTGGGACAAGTCATAAGCCCGCTAGTTCCCAGGTCCAGGCTTAGAACTCCTTCTAGCTCTAAATTACTATCAAAGCCATTTTCCCTACATGCCACAGTTCTCATGCCTCACTGTATTTTCCTTACAGAGAAATATTTTGCATATTACATCACATGTATTAATTGGACATTAAAAATATGTTGCAATTAAGCAATACTTTCGGTCTTCAGAAAAGAGCATCTTAGATCATCTATCATATGGCATAGCTATTACACGTGAGCATATAAGAGGAAAACAAAATGGAAAAAAAAAATTGGAGTCTTACACATCATTCAGTTCAGCCACTCTCCCCAGAAATTCCTCATAGGTAAGAGAACCACTTTCTCGAAACAGAGAGATGTGTTTGGTTACTTTTTCAGGCAACTTGTTTATAACCATTTGCGTCTGATCAGAAATTTGCTGTCCCATGGTGAACGCAATTCAAAATCCAGTTAAGAGTGGTGTTTCATTCACATGTGGCGTTTCTGTGAAGTACACATATATAAAAGTTACCTTTTTGTAATCAATCAATCAAGAAGCATTTATTAAGCCCCTGATGTGTGCCAGGCATTTCAACAAAAATGAAAGTCCATATTTTCAAAGAACTTCCATACACACACATACAAACAACCACCCATCTATACATACACATACACAAGGTAGTTAAGGGGGAGAGAGGAAAATAAGATTTGGGGGACAAGGAAAAGTGTTGGTGATTGAGCCCAATCTAGAAGGAAGTAAGGGATTCTATAAGATGGAGGTTAAGAGCCATCAAAGAATACCAATGCAAAGATAGGAGATGGAGTAGCAAGTGTGAGAAACTGCTAGAAGACCAGTTTATCTAGTTTAAAGACAGCAAGAAAGGAAGTAATGTGCAATGAGGCAGAAAATATAGGGTGGAACTTGTTTTTATGGACTTTAAAAGTCAAACAGAGGTGTTTATATTTGAACCTAAAGGTGAAAAGGAGTTTTTCAAGCTTGGACTTATGCTTAAAGAAATACCGTGGCTGCTGGGTAAAGGAAGAACCAGAGTGGAGAAAGACTTGAGGATGGGACAATAAGTAGGAAGCCACTGCAGTAATCCAGGGGAGAGCTCCTAAGGACTTCACTAAAGTAGTGATTTACGAGAAGTGAGAAAGAGATTTGAGAAATGTGGTAAAGACAGAAATAACAAGATTTGACAAGTCAGTGTTGGGGGTACGGCAAATGTTAGGGTACGGTGCCAGGGCATGAGTTGCAGGGTTGTCTCTGAAAGAGACTGCAGGCTCAAACCATCTCCAAATCAAGCAAGGGCATTGAATGAAGAGAGGGCTTAATTGAATGATTTCAGGGAAGATTTTGCATATATATAGACAATCTCAGCAAATTAAGGTATGCATGGAAAAAGGTAATGGACCCTTTTGTTCTAATGAGAAAAAATGACAGGATTACTGAGGCTGGAGCTGCAGCTAAGATTGTATCAATGGGACATATGGACATTTAGATTTGAATGGATTATTGATCTGTGGGTCTGGATATTTAAGAAAGAATTACGTCAAAGGTAATGCAGAGATGTGAAATTGAGAGATTGGAAGAATGGTGGCATTCTTGGAAGAAACTGGCAAGTTTGGAACAAGGATGAGTTTTTTGAGGAAAGAGAATGATTTTGTTTACTACTTGTAGAATTTGGATTACCTATAAGAAATTCAGGGTTTTTTAAAACCTCTATAACAAGGTTACAAGAACAATTCTTCCTATAAAACAAAAACAAAGTAGAAATGTTTTTATTTGCAGCATTCAGTAGTTCTTCAAAATTAGAATAACATATATACAAAAAGGAAATGGATTTGATTTAAATCCACCATATTTTAAAAACCAATTATTTATTTTTGTTATTTTCAGGCTATAGCTTCACCAGAAAGCTGAAAAATGGTACTTGCCAAATCTAAGTGAAGCAGACACTGTGAAATCAATGAGAGATGAACTCTCTCTAATTCAACAGTTTAATCAGTTACATTTTTGGGGCATACTATACTTAGAGGCCCACATATAGTATCAATGAAATCAACAGGCTTTCTTTAAAATGAATTGAATCCTAGGTATTTTACTTTAAACATTTTTGCTTATTTTATTTACATATGTAAAACTGGCTTTTAACAAATAATAGATAGCACACTCCACATGTATATAGTTTAGTACTAGTTTATAAAGTACTCAGGCATTATTTGATACTTAAAATCCAGGAGGGCTTTTTTTTTTTTTTTTTTTTTTTTTTTTTAAATAAACAGATAAGGAAACTGAGGCCATAAGAGGTTAAGTTTCTTGGAAAGGATGTGGCTGGACCCCAGTTCTCACTCTTAATGCTTCTTTTAGAATTCCTATACCTCTTTCTACTTTCACAAAAACAAAGAAAATCAAACTTTTCCAGCTTTTTCAGTGGTCTAAAGATTTCTTTAGATATCTTCTCTAAGATTTTGCTAAATCTATAGGAGTGACTGCTTAAGTTATTTACAATGGATTATCACTTCAATAGCGAGGATGAATCCAAGAATACAAGGAACAGACCAGACAACCGACTGATTAAAAGCTCATTATTAAATGTATATTTAAAAATATACAATCTTAACATTACAATGGTTTATCAGTGACATCACTATCAGTTACTCATATTCTAAACAACTCCAGGCTAGGGTATCAAATATTGAGAATACTGGTAAGAGAGTGACCTGAGGCCCACAGGCCACCAGAGACCACACCAATAAGCTGTCTAAAACTGTGTTCCGTCCCCATACAACTAGAAATTATGTTCTCTATTCCAAGATGAGATAGTTGAACTTTAGAATTTTAATACTGGAAACTAATTCTTCCTTTCTTTAAAAAAAAAAATCAGATGTATTTGAACAATTAAAAAAAAAGGTCTGATTATTTTAATCTTTTTTTTTTTTTTAAATGGTTTGTCCCTCTATTCTGTAGTAGAACTGCCAACTTCTCTCAATAAAAAAGGCCCAATTCATTCCTGCAAATGGATACATCACAATCAATTTTGGACGGTATTACAAAGTTCTTAAGTTCTGCCAAGTTACTTTAAATGTATTAAATGAAGTATTATTTTCATATATGAAAATGAGATCTGATTAACCAGGGACATTCAGGAAGCCTCTATGGTTAATACTGAGGATAAGAAAAATTTCTAAATGTCTTTGTCCTGATGCTTAGATAAGACTGGTCTGCACCAAATGATAGGCCTAAATATCCTACTCCTAAAGACAAAAGAACGGAAGTTGTTGAGAAAGTCCCAGCATGCTTAAAAAAACCCAGCTCTGGAAAGTGGCCAAAAGTATCAAAGTGTATGATACTTAGGAGGTATTTTGATCAACTGAACAAATGGAATGAAGTACAAGAGGAAAGACAATGTAACCTAATGGAATGCACACTAGGTTTGGGATAACTGAATCACTAATTGAACTGCACCCCAAAGCTACATAATGACTGATACTAATATAGGGGGAATCAATAGTATGGTACTTCTCAGTCTTGTCCTTTTCAATATTTTTATCAAAGACTAAGATGGGAGCACAAAAGCATACTACTAGGATAGTTAGCTATCATGCTGGATGACAGAATCAAAATTCTATGTGATGCTAGGAGGAAAAATGTTAACATAATGAAATGTAATGGATAAATGAAAAATCTTCTGTTTATGGATATTAACAAATAAAGGGAAAGGGCAATCTGTTGTAATTTATGACTAAGAGAAATAGAGATTTCATTTGACCAAAAGAATGCAATGTGACCGAATAATGCTATCAGACTGTATTAACAGAAATATATCATCCAGAGTCAGATTAAGGGAAACAACATCCCCAATGGGCTATAAATGGAAATTTTTTTCCTAGAACTGCATGTTCAATTTTAGGTGTCATATCTTATAAATTGGAGCCAACCTGGAGGAGAGCAATGGATTTTGACTTAGGCCATGTAGGCAATAACAGAAGAAAGAACTGGAGAGAGTCTGAAAAAGAGAGGATTTAGTGCTGAAAGGCCTCAGTATGGGAAGAATTGTCCTGTCAGGAGAAGAGAACTAAGAGTGGTAGAGTGGAAATTAAAGGGAGGCAGATAATGGCTCAATATATAAGAGGAAAATTAAAAAAATCTGGATAAAAATTGAATGATCTTTTAGGGAAAAGTTTAAGTTTCCAATTGGAATTTTAGCTGCTACCCCAGTCTCCTGTTATACCTTCTCTTGGACTTCATTAGAACAAAAGGTCTCTCTACCTTTTCATACATATCTAGCTGCTGCCCTGTCCCAGTAATTCTCAGGGAACTCATCAGAACCATGCATACCTTAATCCAATCAGAGACACTTTTTCTGAGAAGACAGTCCAAACATATATGCAAAATCTTCGAAATCATTCTCGTTTTTCCTTCTCTATATAAACCTGCCTCTTACTCTGCTGTATTGCCAATATCCCTCAAAAACTCCCAATTTATGCTCTTGCTTGATTCAGAGATGGTTTAAGCCTGAGAGGACCCCACTACACACAACCTGGTACTTCTGCACAATAACTGGACATATTTAAGCAATGCTAGAGATGGGATTCTGGCTTTTGAGAGAATGGACTTAGGGCGATGATTTTTATTCCTAATTATTCTATTCTACACATGTCTATGTTAACTGCAAACTTAAAATACTAGAACCATAGTTTTTCCATATGTGAAGTGGGAATAATATTTTCAATTACCTATTTCACAAAGTAGTGGTGAAGAATGCCCTACAACTGTGCAACCAAGAGAGCTGCTCCTTTAATTTAGAACTTTACTCTAGTAGATATTACTCTATTAAATGAGAACCTTTTAAGCAGGTTGTGGCCATGATACAGAAAGCCTGCCTGATATCAGTTTGCACCACACAACCTAGCTCAGAGACATTAAGGAAGTCCCTAAGAGTCACACAATCAGGGGAGGTCTGAGGAGGAATAGGAATCTGGGTCTTCCAGGCTTTGAGGCCTGTACTCCCTCCATTAGGCTGAACTGCCTCCTCCTCCAAGAGAGATCCAGAGTATGCTAATTACTGCTTTGTCAAGAGGTTCCAAAATACTTTTTTTTTAAGTGTCATAATAAACACAACATTCCAATGATTTCAAAAACCACAAAGTATTTATTGAAAGTGACTGCAACTGTTGTTTTGAAACCCACATTAAATACTAAGAATTTCAAAATTCCATTTATTAGTGGGTGGTAAGTAGAGGTTTCAGTATTCGTACTAATAGATTCTTTTCCTAACAAAGTAATTTGTTGTAGTTTAATTATTCAAAAAAAATAGCAGAATTATGTTAAGGAAAAATGATAAAATTTTCACTGAAAAGTTAAATAATCCATTCACAAAATTAACACTGTAAAAAGAGCTGCAAAATAAATAGATTAATCATTTCTCAAATTTAAAAAAGTACTGCCATATTCAATTTTAGATTCCCAATGAATTTATAGCCAAAGAAAACGCTTGAACACAGAAATGACTGTTAAATCAAATCAGAATTGAAAATGTCAATGAAAATAAAATTAGACTTTGAGTACTTAGTTTATTTAGACTCCAGATCTGGAGTGAAGACAAGAAAAAGTGTTTAAATAGTCAGAGACTACACAGAGAATTCAGCCACAGTCTCTGTAACAGAAGATGTACAATAGAAGAGAACACCTAGAGCTAAAGTAATAATCCTAGAAGCCCAACTCAAGAGACTGAGTGAAGCCCATACCTGCAGATGGCCACCAAAGGGACCTCTGGGCCCCTCTGTGGTACAATGGAGAAATAAGAAGCACTAGATTTGGAGTCAGGGCTGTAGGGTCAAATGCTGCCCCTTCAAGGTCATTCAACATACCCAACCAGAACTCATATTTTTTTCTAAATCTCCTAATTTCCCTATTTCTATATCAACAAAAATCCAGGAAGTCAGGCCTGCTGGTCCATTCATTTGCAAAGTCTTGTCAAATGGGTTCCATCGGAAGACTCCAGCATCCCGTTCAGCTCACACCTGGACCACCACAGTATACAGGTAGTCTCCACACTGGGCACAGCCTCTGTTCTCTTCAACCTACCACCTTCCACATAACTACAGCTCTGATCATGGTACTCATTCCAACGAGCTCCAGGGACTCTCCAATTGCATTTAGAGTAGAAATATAAACTTTATAACCCGATTCCTTTAGCCAGCATGACCATACGACTTACCAATTAAACTGGCTCACATTTCCTGCCTCCTTGCCTTTGCATAAGCTGCACCCCCATCTCTGGAGTGCTCTCCTTCCTCACCTCACCCTTGGGAAACCCTCTTCCCTTTCAAGGATCAGTTAAAGTTCTGCTTCATTCAAGAAGTCTTTCCTAAGAGTGAGTTTCCCTCTTATAGCTACCTTGGACTGGCTTATTTGGGAAAAATGCTGTATACCACTCATTCCCTGGGAAGAATATAAACTTCAGGACTTGTATATTATATCCCCCATCCCCAATACCTGGCACACAGGAAGCACTTAATAAATGCTGACAATTGATTACTAGCTGTACTAATGGTGGGTATCATTTAACTATCTTTTAGGTTTACAGAGTACCTTACTTTTGGCACTCCCACCTGATTCCCACAACTGTGTGAGGTAGGCACTATTATCTCCATTTTATAGATGAGGAAACTGAGGCTGAGAGAGGGGACTTGTCCAGGGTCACACAAGTGCCATGGGTTTGAGGCCTCAGTAACGTAGGACAGACCACTCACGCTCTGCTTGTCTTTCAGGTGCCTCATCTGTAAAATGAGGGCCTGGCCCTGATAATCTCTCAGATCCTTTCAGTTGGAGGATCTTATGACTTCAAGTAAGAGGAAACTCAGTATCTTGGAGGTAACTCATTACATTTTGGACAGCTCTAATCATGGCTCTTCTCCCATGGAGCTGAAACCTATCTCAGGAACATCCACTCCCGGCTCTTTGTTCAACAAGTCCCCTTTCTGATGTATCGGTCATATTTAACAATCGATCTGTCAACAATAAGCCATTTATTAGGGGCCTGTGCTAGGTGCTGGGAAGAGACTAAAATGAAAAATGGGGGCTCTGCCCTCAAGGAGGTGGGGAGACAACATGTACTTACACAAGTATGTACAAAATACAAAGTAACTTGGGGCTATGTGGCACAAATAGCTGGGAAATCGGGAAATGTTTCATGTATATGGTGAACTGAGTTGTAACATAAATTAGGAATTCCAAGAGGTAAAGGTGAGCAAGTATTAAACAAATTAGGCATGGGGGAAACCCTACACAAAGGCAGGTTTTCTTGCAAGTCTTTTCTTCTCCAGGATAAAACATCTTTTTTCCTTCAACCATTCCTCATATGCTATGGGTTCCAGTTCGAGTCCAGTCCTGGTCATTCTCCCCAGGGGATGACAATGTCCTTTCTGAAATGTAGTGCTGAGGACTCAATGTAATATTCCCAATGTTTTCAATGATCAAGCCAGAATGCAGTAAACCCATGAACACTCCCGTTCTGGACCAATCCCCCTCCTCTCTCTACTCTGGGACATATATTGGCTGCCATATGACATTATTGATCCAGACTGAGCTTACAGTGCCCTAATCTCCAGATCTTGGTATTTCCTACATGCACATCCCAGCTCCATATAATCACACTTATATTTATCCGTTTTCACATCTTTCTAATGACACATTCTCCATCCCTGTAACAGGCCCTTATATGGCTATTAAATGTCATCATATTAGAATCAGACTATTGTTCCAGGGTATCAAGTTCTTTTTTTTGGCTCTGACTCTGACATCCATGCCTGCTATCTCTTTTTAGCTTTCCATTATCTGTAAAATTTGATAAGTCTTGACAACTTCAACCAAGTTACTAATAAAAATGTTAAACAATATGGGCCAGAGACAAATCCCCGAGGCTCTCTACTAATGATTTTCCTCTAAGATAACATCAAACCATTAAAACCACTCTGGGTCCCCCCACTGAATCCTTTTTGAATCTCTCAACTGTCCAGCTCACATCTCTCCATATTGTTCACAAAGAAACATAAGACACTTTGTAAATATTTTGCTATGGTCTAGATACCGATATATGTACAATATCACCCAAAGGTAAAAAGTAATAATAATTATTATTGTATGTTTATTAACTATATCAATAAATGAAATGAGACAAGTTTGGTATTAGGGTTTTGAGGCCATGATGGTTCTTTGCAATAAAACAAAAATCACATACTTAAGGTGACCAAAAAAACAGAATCTCAGTTGGGTTAGACCCCAAAGACCAGCTAGTCCAACCGGTATCCAGCCTCTGGGGTCTGAGGACATGGATTTCAGTTCCACCTCTGATGCCGACTCTGTGGGACCTAAAGCAAGTCTCTCAGCCTCGCAGGGTTACAGTTTCCTGATCTGTAAAATGAGAGCACTGTACAAGGTAGCGCCTGATATCCCTTTTAACTCCTCCTGTTTTCTTGCGTCACCAAGTGAAGTGGCCACTCAAGCAAAAGCTTCACCTCTGTGAATGAGAATACACCACCTCCCCAAGTATCACATTCTGCTTTCAGAGAACTCTTGATGTTAGCCAGTTTTCCCTTATGTCAAGCTCAAATTTACCCCTTTAACTTCTGCCCTTAGTTATATCCTCTGAGGCCAAGAAAACCCCTGCCATATTCCCTCAACAAGACAAGTCTTCCATGTATACATGTATTGTATAATTTATTCTTTAACACAGTTCACATGTATTGGTCAACCTGCCATCCTGGGCGGGAAAGGGGGGAAGGAGAGGAAAAATTGGAACAAGGGGTTTGGCAATTGTCAATGCTGTAAAATTACCCATGCATATATCTGGTAAATAAAAACTATTAAAATAAAAAACAAACAAAAAAGACAAGTCTTCCAATGCTACGCTTATACTACTTATACTCTGCACCTCCTGATCCCTATTCTTCTCTAAGTGAAACTTCCCAGGGACTCCTTTCGTGACACCTTCTCCAATTCCTCGGCCTCCTTTGGATGACCTCAATCCATGTTCTTCCTTAAGAACAGAAGAGAATATTCTGCTTCAGCTGTGATCTGACCAAGGCAGAAGGCAGCAGGATTCTCCCTCCTGTTCTGCACTTGGTATCTCTATCACTCGGTCTAAGACTGCACGAACTTCCCTGAGCATTGTCACACTGTCGACTGATGCTGAGTTGACAGCTCCTCACGCACTCTTTTTCAGCTGTGTGTCTCCCACCGATCTAAGCATGCTCTCTAACCCTTGTTCTCAGGCACTGACAAAAATGTTCAACAGGATAGGGTCAAGAGCAGAGGTCACTAGAGACCTATGGATTCACCAATCCATTTAGCGCTACATGTTAGATCTAATCATAGCCATTCAACCAGTTTCTAAATACACTTAAATGTACCCCCTTATTAACTTATTAACTTGGTACAGAAGCAAAGCAGGAGAAACTTTGTCGAAAGCTTTGTTGAAATCCAAGTAGAGCATATGATACTATAGGTCACATGTACTTGGCATAGGACTTTATAAATAGCATCTCATCCGATCCCAACATCCCTGTGGGGAAGGTATGATTATCAGCCCCGTTTGTAACCTGAAGCTCAGCACATGTAGACTGCTTGGTACACAGCAGGTGGTAAATGTTTGCTGAATTGTATTATAAAACTTGCCCAGGGTATCGAAGCAGATGTCTGAGAGCAGATTCTCGGATATTCCTGATCCCAAGGAGAGGGAGCTATCCATGGTTCCCACCCTTCTTAACTAAATGACTATGTTCAGGTAGAGGCTACCCTCTGAGCCTTTTATCTCCTCTGTAAGAAGGGGCTAATAATCTATCACACAGCTCAGAAAGTAGGCCGCTATCTAGCCCCTGAACCCATGAGCCGTAATTGTTCATACTACAGTCTCTGAAAGCAGGATATGGTATGAAAACATCCAAAAGCCGGCGTATCAAATGGCCAAGAATGTGTTTTGTAAGCATCCGTCCACCTGGAAGAAAAGAATGTAGACACTGAAATGCAATAACAGGAGGAAGGCACTTGGAACCACTTGCGAGGACTCGGAACCTTGGGGAGAGAAAGCCTTCTGTGACTATACAGGCCCTTTTCGAGCGGTGGGGGGAGAGTCCCACTTCTTCGGGCAGGAGTAGTAAATGACATTGGGAAGGGAAGGAACTGGCCAAGAACGAGAGAGAAAGCTGCCAATGAAAGGAAGGGGAATAAACTGGTCTCCTGCAGGTTTGTGACCCAAGTCTTTGGCAAACATGTGCATGGGGATAAAAGGCTCTTTTAATAAAAAGTACAACTGTCATTAGTAACAAGAATTCCACTTTCTGTGACATGAGATAACCCAATGCAGATGCAATAACGTTATTTTAATGGACATTTCTTCGCTGGGAGGATTCACCCCATTAGTTTTATGGGAGGAAAAACAAACCTTCGGGATACTTTCTTTCTGAATGAAAGAGCTCAGCACGGGGTAAAGTAGTTAAAGGGTAGGACCTGGAATCAGAGACCCGAGTTCAAATCCTGCCTTAACTACCAGCTGTCTGAGCACAGGGCAAGACGCTTCCTGAGACTCAGCGTTCTGCTCCGGAAAATTCGGGAATGAAAGGTCCGTTCTAGAAAGCCCTTCCAACTCGAAATCTACCATTCCAGATTTCCTTCGGAAAGCAGAGGGGGCGGGGCGGGGCCCTGACAAGCGTTCGCCCCGGGGTGTCACCAATCCAGGATCGCGGCGGGATTCACCCCGCCCTGAGACTACGGGCCGTAACTAATCGCTCCACACTCCTCCCGAACCCAACGGGCGGGGACCGAGGGGGCGGGGGCGGGGAGGACAGCGAGGCAGGTTCGGATCTGGCGGGAAGCTTCTTACAACGAAGGGCTCAGTACAACGAAGGGGGTCCCGAACAGTTTTTGGTTTAGGGAAAGCCGTAACGATAAGGGGATTAAACAGGTTCTCCGGTTCGGATCCTGAGCCTCAGCTCCCTTCCCTCCCTTTCGCCCTCTTCCCCCCGGCCCGGCCCGCCGGCCCCGCACTCACTTCGGTTTCACGGCATCGCGGTCCCCGCGGGGGCGACGGCGCTGAGGGACCGTCCCGCCGCCCGCACCAGCCCCGCCAAACCCGCAGGCGGCAGCTCCGGGACGGAAGGATACGGCGGCGGCGGCGGCGGCGGCGGCCGTAGCGGCGGCGGCAGCTTTACCTCAGCCCGTCGCGCCTCAGTGACGCACGGAGGCGCTCCGGCCCCGCCCCCTACCCAGACCGTTGCTGGGTAGCGGGAGAGGCGCCCTGGCTCCTCCCCCTCCGCCTCCTCCATCTAGTTGCTAGGTAACGGGAGAGGCGCCGTGGCTCCTCCCTTCCCCAGTCCCGCAGCAGCCTGCTCCATTCCGGAGACTGGTAACGGGAAAAGGTGCGCTCCCTCTCCGCCGCGCCCCTCCCTCCTCCCAGTGCTCCAAGGTTTTAGAACTGGAAGAACCTCCTTTCTGGAAACCTTATCAGAACGTAAAAGGACCCTGGTAATCCAGTACGAACATCTCGTTTTACAGATGCTGGAAGTTAGTTTGAAAGAACCGGGGGACTTGCTCAAAATCACAAAAGAAGAGGAGAGGCGGGATTCGAACCCGGAACCTCGGTCCTCCCCAGTGACACTCCACCGTAACCACCGAAAAGGAAGTCAATATCAGCTGCGAGCTTTGGGGCTTTTGATCGCTGGAGAGGAAATAGAGCAAAACAATCATTTATCCGGAGCCTATTATACGGATTTGAAAAAGCAGAAACAACACACAGGAATGAAAAGTCCTAATCTCCGGGATTTATGGCACGCCGGAATTGTTACAGTTCAGTCTGACCCCGTGACCCCATTTAGGGTCACATTTCCTTCTTCGGCTCATTTTACAGATGGGGAAACTGAGGCAAACTGGGTGAAGTGACTTGCCCAGGGTCACCCAGCTGGTAATGTCTGAGACCAAGGGCCCATCCACTGCGTCTTCTAACTGTTCTGACGGACAAAATAAACGTGCAAAATAAGAAACGTCAGCCACATCGGGAGTGACTAGATTGAAGTCTGAATCGGAAAGACCAGGGTTCAAATGTTAGCTTCGACACCCGTGTCCTTTGACCTTCCAAACCCCGAATGCCCAAGTTGCAGGTTACTTCCGGTCTGGATCCAGGCGGGGAGTTTCCTCAGCGAATGCTCCCCATTCTAAATGAAATTAGGCCCCAAAACCTAGGCAAAAGCGGAGACCAACTGTATAACCAGGAAGCGCGGTGATCAGCATTGAGCAATTCATAAAATCAGCAATTTTAGACTGTTTTACAGGGCAGTACACTTGTCTGCTTAAGGGTCGCCCTCACCACCTAGTGGAGGATGGGGAGAGCAGACCTCGCCCTCCCGACTTCTAGTTACTTCATCACCATCATCCTCTCCGTGTCCCAGGAGAGTCAGTCAGCTAAATAATTGGCTCATTTTTAAGCCCAAGAGCAACCACGGTCTCCTTCGACGCTGCTTAATTAAGTTTAAATATTAAATAAAAAGTTCGGAGTGCAATAGCTTCGAGCCCCCAGTTTGGTGAAATTCCTAACATTTAGGCTAATTGTTTATAATTTAAAATTATATTAAAATATATATATGTATATATATATATGTATATATATATATATATATATATATATATATATATATATATATATATATATATATATATAAATCATATTTATCTCAAGCTAGCCCCAGACCTCTTTATCAATGAGATAAAAATTCCCATTACTGGAAAGAAATGAGAGAACCTTATGGTATTTACTATACTTTTTTCCCTTTAAGGTAGAGGAGATCTCTGTATGTAAATAGTAGAGATAAAGCCAGAAAAGAAGGAAAGATGGAGATTAGAGTAATGGGAAGATGATCTGAAATCAGATTTCAACTCAGCTCTTCCTGACTCCAGGCCCAGCACGCCATTCCCTGGGCCACCTAGCTGCCCACAATTCTCTTCTAGCCCACTATTAAACAACCGAATTAATAAACAACCCGCCAGTAAATAAGATTCAGATCTCTCTAGGGATAAAAGTAAAATACTTCAGACTTTCAATCAGAAGAAATCATCTGAGAAAATCAAAAGAAAAAATAAAATATTAAAAGTCTCAATTAACAATTGAGATCTTGAGAGACTGAGGTGAAACTTGAAAGATGTGTAAGATTAAAGACAAATTCAAAAACCTTCACTAAGGAAATACCTCAGTTATAAAGCAAAGGAATGGCCAATTCAGGTTGCCTTTTTTTTTTTTTTTTTTTTTTTTTTTCCCATTTGATGTTTAAATCCTCTATGACCTCAGCAGAAAGAAATCTCCCAATCAACTTAAGTGAAGCAGATGAGACTTCGAGTAGTGAGGAATAGTCTCCAGGTCTCCCATATTAAATGAGAGCATCCTGAGATTTAACTAAGGATTTAAAGAAAAACTCTATTCATGTTATTGTTCTATAAGAAATAATGAGCAGACTGATTTCAGAAAAGCCTGGAAAAGACTTAAATGAACTGATGCTGAGTGAAATGAGCAGAACCAAGAGAACATTGTACACAGCAACAAGAAGATTATGTGATGATCAACTCTGATAGACTTGGGTCTTCTCAACAATGTGGTGATTCAAAGCAATTCCGATATATTTGGGATGGAAAATAGTGTCTTCATCCAAAGAGAGAACTGTAGAGACTGAATGTGGATTGAAGCATAGTATTTTTACCTTTTTCTTTCTTTTTTTTTTCTTATGCCTTTTTCCCTTTTGGTCTGATTTTCCTTATACAACTTGACAAATATGGAAATATGTTTTTAAAAATGCATATAAATAAGAAATATCAGATTGCTGTCTTAGGGGGAGAGGGGACATAAGAGAAGGGATAAAGTCTTACAGAAATGATTGTTGGAAACTATCTTTACATGTATTTGGAAAAATAAAAGATTATTGAAAAATTTTTAAAAGAAAGGAAAAGAAAAACCCTATTTTTCTTCTCTTTCCTCATTCAAAGAAAAGGTTTTCAACTAAGCCTGAACACAGAAGAGGATGCTCGTGTTTGTTGCAAAGGAATAAGTCTACAGAATGACCAGCAGGATAAAAAAAAAAGTTCCTCAATTTGATTTGATCTCAACAGTAGAGGAGACCCAGCACTCAAGTTCTGAGACCTCAGCAACAAAAATAAATAAGCAAATAAAGATGTATATAATACCAGGATGACCAAGGAGCAAATCAGAAGAGAACAATTCAAAAATGCTTAGACTCAAAATCTCAAAAATTATACACAGAGGAACAATTAGAATTTGTTGGAAAAATGATACTAGAGTTAAAAAAAAAGATATAAAAAGAAATGGGAGGTATAGAGGAGAGATTTGGGGGGAGGGTGTGGAAGATTAACAGAAGAGATATAAAACCTTCAGTAAAAAACAAACAAAAAAACCCCCAAAACCTAAAAATAAGAATAGACCAGTGGAAATTAAGGACTAGAGGAAGCAGCAAGACTTAATACAAAAATTTTTAAATGGAGAAAAATGTAACATATATTAAAAAACAACTGACCTGGAAAACAAAGAGACATACTATAAAAATCATAGGGTTACCTGAAATTCATGATTAAAAAATAAACATGAATATTTCTAAGAAATTATTTAAGAAAATTGCCCAAGACATAGATTACCTTCATATTCTTTACCTTCTGTTCCTCCAAAAGAATTTTTTTTTTTTTTTAGCTCTATGAAGTGATTCTTTGGTAGTTTGGTATGACACTGAATAAACTAATTTTGTATTGGATTTTTTTTTTTTTTTGCTATACTTAACCTACAAACAACTGAAACTGAAGTGCCAACCAAAAAATAATTGAAACAATTAGTAAACAATCTAGCACACTTGCAGTACATAAAATAAATCCACAAATTCATTTGCACTGCTATGTAATACCAATAAAACCCAACAAAAAAGAGATAAAAAGAAAATTTTTATTTAAAATTGCTTCAGGATGTAAACAAATTCTTGAGAGTTTACTTTCCAAGTTATGCACAAGAACAATATAAACACTATTAAGAACTGTTAAGGATTCCTTTCATGATGTTTTGATTGCCTATTGATACTGCAAATAATTGTTTTACAAAAATACAGATCTAAATTATTGAAAAAAATCTTATTACCCAAGGGTGTATCCAGCCAAAATAATAAAAATGACATTGTCTAAATATTTTACTTATCCAATGTCACGCTAATCAAACTCCCAAAGGATCATTTTAAAGGACTAGAAAAAATAATGAAATTCCTATGGAGGATTCTTGATCTTTTTTTTTTTTTTTGGTTAAGGGTCTCAAGAGAAATTGTTAAAAGAACAGAGAATGAAGATGGCCTAGTAGTGCCAGATCTCAAAGTAAACTTCAAAGAAATTTTAAAAAACAATTTGGCAACAACGAAGAAATAGAGACAACCAGTGGGAAAGATTAGGCATAGAATATATAGAAGCTTTTGGGCATTTGAGAAATGCAAAGATCCTAATTACTGTAGCAAAGGAAGTAGTTGGCAAACACTGATGAGAAAATTGAACTGCAATGTGAAAGAAATTTAATTTAGACCAACATTTTACACTAAACAAAAATAAACTCCAAATGGATATGTGATTCAGATAATAAGTTTACATCATAATTATAGAAACACGGAAAAATTACCTATCATATCTATGGTAACAGAAAACTTTTCCAATAAACAAGAAATAGCATCATTGGAGATAAAATGGATAATTTTGTTAACTAAATTTTTTTAAAAATTGGGAAATATCTTTACAGCAAGTTTCTCTGATAAAGGACTTGTTTCCAGTATTAAAAAGATCTATACCCCAGTTAATAAAATGGTCTAAGTATATGAACAGTTTGCAAGGGAAGAAACCTAGATTAATGTTTCAAATTACTATTAGATAAGTGGAAATTATGCAATTCTGAGAGTCCCTCTTCACATTCATCAAAATAACACACACACACACACACACACACACACACACACACACACACACAAAATGATAAATGTAGGAGGGGATTTGAAAAAACAAGCATTCTGTTGCACTGTTGGGAGACTGTGAAAGAGCCTAGTAACCCAAATGGCAAGCATTTGGAATTATTTGCAAACAGTTCTTAAACTCTTTGTGTTCTTTCAACATGGCTGTATCATTGATAAACCAATACAATAAAGAAATAAAAACATATTTATAACAATATTTGTTTTGCATGTGTGTGAAAAAAACTGGGGATGAAGGGGAAATCCAACAGTCGCACAATGACTGAAAAAGTTATGGTGTGTTATTGTGCTATAAGAAATGAGGATAAAGATGACTTCAAAAACACATGGAAAGACTTCTCTATGAAATGATGCAGAGTGAAGTGAGCAGAGCCAGTAGAGCAATTTATACTATATCATTAAAAATGAACAAATTTGAAAAGTAGCTAGATGGCACAGTAGATAGAGTTCTAGGACCTGGAGTAAAGATGATTCATCTTCATGAGTTCAAATCTAGCTTCAGACACTTACTAGTTGTGTAACTTTGGACAAATCATCTCACCCTATTTACTTCAGTTTCCTCATCTGTAAAATGACCTACAGAGGGGGAAAAATGAAAAACCAATCCTGTATCTTGCCAAGAAAATCCCAAATGGGGTCACAAAGATCTGGATAGAGCTGAGAATGGCTGAATGACAATAGCATAAACTATTGAGAGATGAAATTAACAGAATCAGTAGACAATTTATACAGTAACAGCAATATATATGTATATATAAAACCCAACTTTGAAAGTTAAGATACAATTCATGATCCCCAGGAAACTGATGATGAAACATATTATCCATTATAGGGAGAAAATAGATTAAGGGTATAGGATAAGACACCATCTATGTTCTCATATAGCCATTTCTTCCCTTTCTCCCTACCCCTGACTTTGGGTAGGAAATAGGAAGGAGAAAAAATAGATTTCTGTGAATTTTTAAAAAATAGGCATGATAGGATACTACAGATGTGAACTGTACTTTGAGATGAAGTAACTGTATTATTAGTTTCACATAACTCTTTTTCTTTGTTACAAGAGACCTATCAGGAAGTGGGTGTAATCTGTAAATGTATTTAATGCAGAAAACAAAACATCAATAAAACTAATTATCTGAAAAAAGAAAAGACCAGATGTCAGAGTTAACTCCTTAAGTGCTTACACCCCATAACCTTACCTTCAAAATAACTGTGGCAAATCCAAAACAAAAATCCTAATCTATTACAGCATTCACTGGACTTAAGCTAGAAAATTTAAATCTGATAATTGGCAAGCGCTAGTGGATAGTCAAGTGAAATCCTGGTTACTAATACTGGGCAAAGAGAAAAGTAGTATATCCTTAGAAATCCAGCCCTGGAAACAAGTCTTCAGTAAAACTTTAAAAATTACTCACCATACAAAATGGTAACTGATTTGGATAGATGCCCAGGGAACAAACTTGTATCCTATTTACAGATAATCACCACTACTAACACCTGCCAGCAGTTCTGAGGTCAGCAACTCCTCCTAATCTTTGTTAAAGATTTCAATCTAGTGGGTCAGATTTATTCATTCTTTTTAAATGTCTTATGGAATTAAATGAAAATGATGAATATTTCTTAAAAATGACTTCTGAATGTTTGGGAATTTTCAGTTAGCAATCATTTTCTGTTTTGGCCACAAACCCTGAGGTTCTTCCCCTCTCAGATTCATCTATCTATGTGTCTGTCTGTCTATCTATGTCTGTCTGTCTATTGGTCTGTCCATCCATCCATCTATCTGTGTTTCTACTATATCTATCTCTATCTGTCCATCTCTATCTATCTGTCTGTCTATAGGTCTGTCTGTCCATCTGTCTCTCTACCTATCTCTATCTATCCATCTATCTATCTATCTATCTATCTATCTATCTATCTATCTATCTATCTATCTATCTATCTACCTATCCATCTACCCACCCACCCACCATTCATCTATCTATCTATCTATCTATCTATCTATCTATCTATCTATCTATCTATCTGCCTACCTATCCATCCATCTACTCACCCACCCATTCATCCATCCATCCATCTATCTATCTATCTATCTGCCTACTTATCTATCCATCTATCCATTCATCCATCTATCTATCTATCTATCTATCTATCTATCTATCTATCTATCTATCTATCTATCTATCTATCTATCTGCCTATTTATCTATCCATCTATCTATCTATCTATCTATCTATCTATCTATCTATCTATCTATCTATCTATCTATCTTTTTGGACTAGATGAAAGAGGACATTCTTTGCCTTGATTGCTACCTAGCCTTAACCACTGAATGGGTGTTGCCTTAGTCAAACTGAAACTTGTTAAAGACCTTAGCTTAAAAAGGTCAAGGTTTCCCACTGCATCCGGGGCATCTCCAATAATCCTAATCTATATCTGACCACTGGACCTGGATGACTCTGGAGGGGAAAGTGAGGCAGGTGGCCTTGCACAGACCTTCTTCACTTAAATCCAATGCACTTGCATCTCATGGCATCACCTCCCTGAGGTCATGATCCTCTTTGGGAACAAAGGACAAACAGTAACATTTCTAGCCTCCATGCTGCTGTTTCCTGATAAATTACTCTCTGGACCTCCATTTCAGGAAGTTCCCTTAGGATTTTATTCGTTTCTAACTAACCTGGCTCAATTCCCAACTCACCAGACTTTTCCCACCTTGCATGGTGCCCTAGCTCACCCTTTAAATTCTTATTTATGTATTGTCTCCCCCACATTATAATATAACTTTTTTGTGGGAAGGGACTGTCTTGTTTTTTTATGTCAATAAACATTTATTAAATAGCTATTACCGGGGAAGCACAGCACTAAGCACCAGATTGTATTTGCTTCCTCATTATTTAGCACATAGTAAACGCTTTATATGACCTCTTCTAATCATAGAGAAAAATATTAATCCAGACACAACTTAATCTTTTAAATTGCCTATCTGCTACCTTTTTTAAGCAAAGGAAACCACTTATCCAAGCCAATGGCAAAACAGAAACCAGGGAACAAGATAACTCAGTTCGACCAAGAATTCCAGATCTCACCCAAGGGAAAACTCCCCAAGTTTCTACCTCTCCAGTAAATATTGTAAATATTATAATTCCCTTTTCTGTGCTGCCCTGCTCATATTCATGTCTTACAAGTCTGACCTTGGAAACAGTTCCTCTCTTTCCTAATCCCTGAGCCCCGTAGCCTCATAAATGTAGCAGCACAGCTCTGCCTGGACTGACTTGAGTCCCACCCAAGAAAACAAGGCAGAGGAGATGGAAATCTGCTTTCCTGAACTCCAGAGCACAGTCTCGCTATATTTGGCATTCATTTGACTGGCTCTTCTTTGGAAGTTACATAGAAGTCATTTTTGATTTACCATGAGATTCAAAGCAGTCAGAGCACCTGAGTTTGAATCCCAGCTTTGCCACTTATTTCACCCCCCTGAGCCTCAGTTTCTTTATCTGTAAAATGAAAACACTTGGACTCAGTGACCTCTAAGGGTTCTTCTAACTCTAACTAGATGGCCCATATGCCTATATATGTAAGTTTAATATAAACTAATATAAATTCATCTAATATAAATATAAACATATGCATATATACCTACAATAAATACATGTACACACATATATGTTAAGTAACTTGCCTAGAGTTACACAGCTAGGAAGCTAGAGCAGAATTGAACTCAGATCCTCCTGGACACCAGGCTGTTGTTCTAACCACTGAACCAGCTAGCTGCCCCAACAATTGGAACTGTCCGACAATGCAATGAGAAGTAATTTAAAACATGAACAGATTCTTCACCTTGCAAAAGACAGCCAGGTAGTGTAGTAGAAAGTGTGCTCTGCTTAAAGTCAGTAAGATTTAAGTTCAAACCTGTTCTCAGATACTTACCATGGTGTAAACTTGGACAAGTCCTAAGCCTTAGTTTCTCATCTGTAAAATGGGGAGAAGAATAGTACCTACATAAGATAACACATGTAAGTGCTTTTCAAACTTTAAATTATTATATAAACACTAGCTATTATTATTACTGAAAAACAACTGAACTTCACCAATTTAGAACTTGAATGATTCTGTTATCTGATCTATGACTTGAATAACTAAGGGGCACAGTAGATAGACTGCTGTAGGTACTATAAAGAAAACCTGAGTTGAAAACCTGCCTTTTATTCTTGCTGGCTGGGTGATCCTGGGTAATCATTTAACCTCTCTCAGCTTCAGTTTCCTCATCTGTAAAATGGGTGGTGATAATAATATATCTCCCACAAAATTGTCATGAAAGTCAAAAAGAATGATGTTTATAAAATAACCTGCAGAACTTAAAGCATCATATAAGTGCTAGCCGTTATTTTTATCTTTATTATTAAGGCAAACCATACTTACACAGTGGCTGTAATAAAATCATAAAGAAAGCCTATCCCACAAGATCAAGAGAACTTGGCTGTGACTTTTGAAATTATATATATTTCCCAGAGAAAGCGCACGCAATGCCTCCTTTTCTAAGGTCACCAAACATCTGTGGCAGGACTGTGGGAATGCAGCTGATGACGGCTTTTGAGTGACTCCTGCAGATAGTGAACATTTCTCACTTCCTGTATAGAAGTTTAAGTCCATGGAGCCATAGTTCTTCCTAATTTCCCAAGATAGAAAACTTGATATCAGCCTTGATTTTTCCCTCTCCTTCAAACCCTGCAGTCTCATGATCCCCCTTCCTTTGGGATGGTTCATGAGTTTGCTCTTCTTCATTTGACCTTGCCCTCAAATGTGGATAGGATATTAGTGGGCAAGATGGGGGTGGGAGTTGTTGCTATTACTATTCAGTGGTTTCAGATTCTTCACAATCCCATTTGGGGTTTTTGTTGGGATTGGGGGGGGCATGAACCTTCCTGGCTTCAGGCCATAGGGGATGGGGATGGGAGAAGGTGGGGATGGGTAAGGACTTTTTACTCAGTAGAAAATAGAATTATAAAAGCATGGGAGGTATTTTGGGATAGCAAATATCTCAGTTTGATTGGATTATAGAATATATAGGAGGGAATAGCTTGAAAAAATCTGGAAGGGTAGTCAGAAACTATTCTGTGGAGGCCTCTGAATGTCCAACTAAGATAAGTAATTTGGGCTTTTCGTAGGCAAGAAGAGCCGTTGAAGATAGTTGAGCTGATGCAGTCCCATCTATCCAACAAAAAACCAATCTGGTAATGTGAATAGGATGGAATGGTGGGAGTAGGGATACTATAAGGGGGCTGCCACATTAGTCTGGGCTAAAGGGGATTAGAGCCTGAAGAAGGGTGGGGGTCATGTGAATACTAGGAAGCAAAGCTTCTTAAACTGTGGGTTGCATATGAGTGAATGTGGGGATCTTGAAAAATTTGGCAACAGTAAAAAGTATCAAATATTTCTCCAAGATTTAATTCTTTATATAAAAATAAATAAGCAAATCTATATCAATTGTATGCAAATTTGCCTTTTTCTTTAGCAAATGGTAAAATACATGTACACCAAAGTTGTTTTAAAATAAATTTCTTCGTGATTTATTATCAGTAAAAGTGTTTGATTTGTATTTCTATTTTATATATTTATATACCTGGGTTCACATAAAAATTTCTTGGGTGAAATTTCTTGTGAGTGGAAAAAGTTTAAGCAATCCAGGGAAGAATGGGATGGATGAATTCTTTTTGGGAGGGAATCTCTGATAAGCTGATGCAGTATGGAGGGGCTACAATAAAAGTTTAAAGTCATCTTCAAGAAAGGAGAATTAGAGAGAAAACAGTTCTGGTGGCAGAGAGCTCAGGATGTAGCAGCCAAATCAGTAGGGCAGATGGCCACTTTGACATGGATGGGAGTGAAAGGGAATAGACCTGAGGACTAGACATTAGAGAACCTTGACCTTCCAGAGACCAATAGGAAGCTCAATCTTAGAATGATAGGTGAAATAAATTGACCTAGCAAGATGATTAATGACCTCAAGTACTGGAACCTAGCCAAGTGAGAGCTGACTTAATAGAGGTGATGACAGGGAGTACCTGAAAGTCATTGTTGGATACTCCAGAACTCAGCCAACTTTATTCATGCGTGGAATTTATTTCCTTTGTTTATATTCTATAGCCAAAATTCTGTCCCCATTATAGTGGTGTTTTCCAAAACTGCACCCCATCCAACAGCTTTTTCCCAATCCCCACCTTTTTGACCCCTCTATAACTTTTGATCACTCTCACATCCTAGATACACTCTTCTTTCTGAAGTTTCATAATATGACTCTCTTTTGTTTATATTCCTATGTAATTCCTCATTCTTCTTTGCTGAATCATAGGTTTAGAGCTGGAAGGGATCTTGGAAGCCACTGAGTCTAATCTCATTTTATGGATAAGGAAACTGAGGTATGGGGAATAAATGACTTACTCAAATTTACCCAGCCAATAAGTGTCTGGGATGAGATTTGAACTCTATATGGCATTTGACCCCTATATATTGAATATATTTATCCATTTTCAACCTTCAAATATGGGTGTACCCATCAACTCTATCCTAAGTCCTCTTTTTCCTGATCTCATCTGCTTCTATTGATTCAATTATCACGTCCATGTATATGATTCTTGACAATGTATAGCTAGACCTGATGATTCTCCTGAGCTCATATCACTGTCATTGGACATTGCCAGCTGGATAGACCAGACAAATATCAAACTCAACAAGTCCAGAACAGAACTCTCATCTTTCTCCCTAAACCTACAATTTTCCCAAACTTCCCTATTTTGTCTTTACTTCTACATTTTGTGAACATCATGGGCAATCTAAGTAACTAAATGGGTAAAAAGGTAAAAAAATGGGTAAAAATGGGTCAGTGGCTGGTCTTGCAAATTATCACCTAATGTTGCATAGGGGTGTAAAGTTGTTGCTTTCCTAGCTCAGCAAGAGTTTATCTGGTTTCTCATGAAAGTCTCCTGGCATTGAAAGGTTTATCATTAAAGAGGAATTAGATTGGTTCTGCTTGACTTCCAAAAGCAGAACTAGGGGCAAAGGGATTTTGGTTTGACTTGCCTTACAGTTAAAGCTACCCGAGGAGCTTCCTGGAATGGAAATGGGAATCCCACATTGGATATCTTGAGACCAAGTTGGTTGACCACTTGTTGGATACGTTATTTGTCCAAAAACCCTTTGATATAATCAAAATCACACATTTTGCATTTCCTAATGGTCTCTATTTCTTTTTTTGGTAATAAATTCCTTCTTTCTACAAAGATTTATTGGGTATGTTATTGAAATTACTGTTCCGACAGGGAATTCTTGGATCAGATGGCCCTTGTGTTCCCTCTAATTCTGAGATTCTGGGAAGCCACTGGTACTTTCTGAGCCTCAGTTCCCTTAGGTGCATGATAGTACTCAGACTTCCCTTCTGTAATGGTTATTGTGAGGGAAACTCTTAGATCAGAGCCCCTTGCTTTTACCACTCCCTCTTCATATTTTTCTGTCTTAATCTTTCCGTTTCAGCCTCCCTTTCTTTGCTTTTCCCATTTTCTCTCTTCTCCCCACTTTTTTCCTTTGCCAGCTTTTCCTTTCTCCTTTGTTGTTTTATTTCCTTCCCTTTCTACCTCTGTCTTTCTCTTCAGTTTTCCTCTCAAACCTCTTTCTCTTTACAGGAAGTATAATATAGCTTTATTTGCTGACTCACATTTGATGGTCCCTATTCATAATTTGAGAAGATGAATTGAATTTAGCTTTTTATGTCTTTCCCTCAGCCTCAAAAAAAATGGAAATGTGTTCATTTTCATATATTTCCTTGAGTCAATGACCCTTTCCTACAGAGAAATCTGTTGTCTGTTTCCAGTCCTTCCCTAGATTGTATACAGCATGAACAACAACAATGATAATAAAAACTAACATTTATGTAGCAGCTATGGTGTGCTAGCCACTGTTAATCCCCACAACAATTCTGGGAAGAAGTAATATTGTTATTCTTATTTTACAGATGAGGAAACTGAGGCAAACATGTTTAATGATTCTCCTCAAGCCACACAGCCAGCCAGCAAGGCTCTGAGACTGGTGAAAATCTAACAGTGCTTGTGATGGAGTTTTCTATAACTTAACATGAAGAGGCATTTCTCAGAAACTAAAGGCAGACATCCTTGATCACGTCAGCTCTGCCCTCCGAGCTAGACATTTCCAGTGGCCCAAAGCTGGGTGTTCCCAGCTGAGGTCATTCCTTAAAATATACATGCTATCACAGTTTCCGTGGAAGATAGTAGAGAAACAGCCATTTTCAGGTTTGAGGCAGGTGAAAGTCCAGTGAGTTGTGAGTCCAGAGAATGGACTCTGGTCCCAACTGGCTACTAACTCCCAGAAGGACTTTCGGTCAGTCACTTCTCTCTAGGTCTCATTTTCCTCTTCTATAGAATAAGAGGGTTTTTATCCTTTTGGCTTAACCATTTATTCTAAATTCTCTTCCTGGGGAGACTGAGTTTCCCTTTCTTTGATCAGGAAGACTTTTTATTGTGGCACAAGGTGCATTCACATTGGGGCCCTCAGAGCTGTGGCTGGGAGGATCCTGCACCCTGGTAGCTTAAGGGATGATAGGGAGAGACATTCCAGGAAGCAGCCTGTTATTTCTACAAGAACCAAGGATACTTCCCGTGGTCGGACAATTGTTTGGAACTTCCTTTTTATCCTAATGATCATGAATTTAGAGCTGGAATGGATATTGTCCCACCCTGTCATTTTTCAAATGAGCGAATTTCTGAGGCTCAAAGAATGAAATAAAGTGACTCTGGATCAGTGGGAGTGATAAATTGGAAAGTATCCACCGTACCATCTGGCTCAACTCTCCCATGTTACAGTTGAGAAAACTGAGGTCCAGGGAGGTTAAGTGACTTGCTCATGATGACTTGTTTAGTATGTTTCTTGGATAAGGTCTTCCAGCAGAGGCAGGGTGTTCTGACTTCCAATTCTCCCCTGTACCATGTCAAATCAAGAAAAGGGTGGGGAACGAGGAAGAAGTTAAATTCTTCCCTTAGCCCCATATCTCATTTCCAAGCACCTGAGTTATCTTCAGTAGCAAATGGTAACAGTATCCTAGCCAATTAGAACCAAGAGAAGTTCGTTGGCCCTGATGGACAACTCAAACAGCCAGTGACTTTGATTTGTCCATGAGATTCATGGTATCCCTCTCTGATAGAATTTCTTCATATGGAAAAAAAAAAGTACCATTTTAGCCACCCACCTTTTCCTCATGGTAGTCTAATAGTATTTTTTCCCATCTTTTCAGCACTTTGCAAATGTCAGGTTTGGACTCACTTTCCACCTTTACTCCCCTGGAGGTGCATATGGTTCTGGGAATCCAAAATGGCGACTAAAAGCTTTTTAAAAAACCCCACATATGCACACTTAATAACGCTAGGTTCTTTACTGGAAAGAAAGACCAACTCCGTGATGGCACATTAGTCAATGATGCTATCAGGCCCCATGGCTTACAAGACTTTTTCTTGAATATACTTAATATAAATAAAAGTTATGATGGCTACAGTTGAGAAAACACTTCATTGAAGAATATATTAGTCCCAGCATAAAATAACATAGTTTAGTAAGTAGAATAGCTATAGGAACACAATTATAACAAAGAAATATACATTGGAATCTTTGTACATTAGAGCCGAGAGATATTTTTATGGCGTCATAGTATTATAGATATAATCAGAAGGGAACTTAAAGGCCATCAAATCCAAACCCTTTATTTTACACATGAGCCAATTTGAGGTCCAGAGAGGTTAATGACTTGCATGAATAATACAGCTAGGAAATGTCTGAGGCAGGTCATGAACCCAGATAGTCCCAGCTCAAAGTCCAATACTCTATCCATTACTCTATGTTAACTCATTTTACAAGTGAGAAATGGAAGCAAAGAGAGAAGACTGTGTTTAAATCTCCAAGATTTTAACAGGATTAGAAGCAGAGCTGGATTTCATTCAAGGTTTTCTAGAAAGTAAAATCTGACAAGATCAGTTCATAGACTTTTAGGGGATGGAGGAATCTTAGAAGTGATTTTGTTGGAATGTACATATTTTATAAATGGTAGTCTGACAGCTCACTTTTTCCATGTGGCTTTAAGCAGCAGTGGGATGGAGCCATCTCATCATACAGTTCTAGAGAGCCATTTCTTAAATGTCCAATGTGAGCATTTACATTTAGGAAACTGCAAATACTATAAATTGGGACTTGATTTATTATTTTATTGACTGCCTCTGCTGATTAAACTTAAAAGTGTGTTGTGTGCAATCTCTTCACCCTTGCTGAAAGCCGGCTGTTAAATATTTACCACAATACTGCTGGTTTTAAGATTTATCATGAGCTCTACTCAACAGCCCTAAGAGGTAGGTAAATAAATATTATTATCCCCATTTTACAGATGAGGAACCCTCAGAGGAAGGTCATTGGGTAGGAACAAAGTTACTCAGTTTCTTTTGTTATATTTCCATAATATTCTAGGATCATCTTCTCCTTCCTCATGGTGGGGGGCCCTGGGCTGCTGAAGGGGGAATGAAAGTTCTATCAGGTCAGAGATGATCCTACAGAGACAATCAGGCTGTGAATTTTGAGGCCATCATGGCTCCTGAAGCCTGTTGACTAAGGTACCAAGGAAGAAGGATCTGGGAACTGCCGATGGAGGGAACACCCACAACTAAAAGGGCTTCAGGAAGCTTAGGGGTCACTAAGAGGAAACTGCAGATTGCAGTCATTGCAATTCTGGATCCAGTCACTTTCTTTTGGATGATAGATTTCCTGTACACCAGAAAGCCCCGATCTAGGACATGGGTGTTTAGCCTGTCTCCTGTTAACACTGTGATGCAATAATACATTCTCAAAATAAAATAATAGCGAAGGGAGAGAGTGCATGCTGAAAAAGTGCCATTCTCTAGGAAAGAATGTTTTCCATAGTCTCTGGGAGTTTGTAACCCACTGTTTAGTCAGTGCTTTGAGTGAGGAGATCTAGGGTGCAAATCCTGGCTCAGGCACTTTGCTTGTGACTGGCCCTGAGCTAAATTTCTAATCTCTTTGCATCTCAGTTTCCACATCTGTAAGATGGGTGTGTGAGCCAGTTCTTGCATCACCTCCCCTTACAGGGTTGCCTAGAGTTCTAGCTTGGAGGGAAGCTGAGGTTGGAAGATCACTTTGATTCAGGATTTTAGGAATGCTCTGGGCTAGAATAGCAGGAGAAGTCAATATGGTGAGAACCTAAGGGAACTGGGAAATTCCCGCCATCTAAAGAGGATGATGAACCAGTTCAGCTTCAGAAAAGCAGTTCAAATCTATTTTTTTTGGTAACCTTAACATGCTATGAAAATGAGATTTATTCTAGCTGGTTTGCCAGGGTGGCACAATGGCATAAACACCAGCTAGAGAGGAACAGGATCTGGATTCAAATCCTCATTCTACCACAAGTACTTATAAAATCATGGACATGTCACCTCTACTCTCTGGATTTCAGTTTCCCCATTTATAAATAAGGGAGTTGGATTAGATCAAGAGTTCTTATATTTCAGAGGATTTTGTGGATCTGGGTGTGAAAAATTATATCTATATCTTAATATCATTGCTCTTCTTTGGAATTCTATTTCATTTAATGTATTTAAAAGCATAATTCTAAAAGGAGGTTGCACTAGATTGCCAAAGGAGTTCTAAGACACAAAACTGGCCTAGAGGGCCCCTAATATTCCTTCCAGCCCAAAGATTCTTTGAGATATTGTGCTGTTAGTATCTGGGTTCCATTCTTTCTTTTAGTCCCATGTCACATGGAGCTCCATTGGCCTCCCTACCCCCCAACAAGTTGCCCCTGCTCTCGTTCATTCCCCTGCCTGTTACATCCAAGCTCACAGGGTCAGTACAGGGCTGTGAGAAGCCTTGCTCTCTGATACGGAAGCAGGGACAGCCCTGAGTCTAATAGACTCTCATGTCACGGCTGGTTTCTTGCCAGAGCACCAAAAGGCTTCCTGACAAAAATGTACAGGGAATGTTCCTGAAATATCAGGACAGACAGATCCACTTTCTCTCACCTGGATTTTATTAGGGAATAGAAGCTTTGGGTTTAAGCTGGGGTCACTTTAGAGACATCGGGCGACAGGACTTAGGGCCCAGGAGTGGACAGATGGCAGGAAGGAAGAGGGAAGCATCTGAATGAGCTCCCTAATCCTCAGGGAACCCAAAGTCCTTTAGTTAGGTATTGAAAGTGGGCTTTTCCACTTGATCCACTTCTTTTAGTGGGGAAATATCAGGTTATGAAGTGTCCATGATGTCCACATCCTGGGGTGGAGTAAAGAGATCCCATTTGTGTCCTCTCCTGTCCACCCGACCCACCTAAACCTCAGCTTCCATGTACTTGACTGTCATTTTGGGTGTCATCTTGGGTGTCATCTTGGGCTCTTCAGCCTTTTTCCCATTTTTCTTTGGTTCCTCCTTTGAAACTTTGTCCTCTGTCTTTGTTGTTTTTCTCCCTTTGGCTTCCACGGTTTCCTTCCGAGTCTTGTTTGTCAATGGAAAAGAAGTCACATACCTTGAGATACAGAACAAAAAAGAAAAATGAAAACTTTCATGTAACATACACCATGTTAACCATGTCTGGATTAAGCCTAGGTTCTTTAGCCTGGTCTTCAAAGCCCTCCATGATTGGGTATAACCCTATCTTTTCAGCATTATCTTCTACTTCTGTCCTCAATGTGCTCTGCGCTCCAATCCATTTGGGCTAATATTCCATTGGGCGTTAGGATACGGCTAAAATGCCCTCACTTCCTTCTCTCCCTTCCCATCCAAAATAACTTTCCCTGTGGAAATCTCATCAATCATTCATGTCCCAGCTCAAATGCCCCTTCCGCCATTTCCCTTGATTCTCCTACCCTGAAGAAATGTCTCCCCACATGCGTTGTTGGTACCTGTCTTATGGAATTTATATTCTACTTTGTGTGTTCTTTTCCTATCTTCCCAGGAGACCTTGAAACCAGGAATCAGGCTATTTTTATATTTAATCCCCTGAATTCCTTACTATAGATTCTTTCAAGTATTAAACACTTGATAAACATCTATTGAATCAAACAGCCTCTCAGACTACACACACAATGGACAAAAACTACAAACACTAGCAACACAGTTGAACAGGCTTAAAAACCCACCTCTTGACATAACAGACAGCCAGTACAACTGCAGCAATGAAGAATATCAGAGCGAGAACCAAGAGTGCGATAGGTAAGCCTGGAGACAAACAAAGAGATTAACTGCATATTTTTAATTTCTAATTTCCAATCATGTGTACATTAATAAGATTAGGTCTTTGGCGAATCTTCCTTGGTTACTTAAGGGACTGGATTCAGATCTTCAGATCAGCTACATAACAAAATACAAACTTGGGGCAACATTAATCAGAGTGTGTCTAAAAAGAGTATCAGATTATACTAAAGCCACCTAGACAGGAGAAAATAGAGGAATTCAGGAAATGAGAATAACTCAGAATAAAGTAATATAGTTACAGGGGTGTTTGATGATCAGAATATCTGTAGAAACTCTAACTAAAGAAGAGCAGTTAATAGTTTGTTTTTTGGTATTATTGAGTAGTTTTAGTCTTATTCTTCTTTTTGTATCCTCATTTGACATTTTTCTGGCAAAGATACCAGATTTGATTGCCTTTTCCTTCTCTAGCTCTTTTTTTTCCCCCTTTCAGATGAGCAATTAAGGCAAATGGGATTAAGTGACTTGCCCAGGCTCACACATCTAATAAGTGTTGGAGTCTGGATTTGAACTCAGGTCTTCCTGATTCTAGGACTCTATCCACAGAATCACTTGGATATTTGTCTTAATTATAATTTAACTCTTCAAAAGATGGAAGAATCAAAGAAGGGAACTTGTATACTGTATCTTATTTTTGCCAATAAGTTAAAACTGATAGCTGGGGAGGAAATGATAGGAACTTTGGGAGAAAATGATCACTATATACTATAAAGGAGAGGAATAGGACTGAGAGAAGGCATAGTTGAGCTTTTGCCCTTGTTTGGGAGAGGACAGTTTTCAAAGGGTTCAGAGAAATAATAGGTAAGATTCCATGGGCTAAAATTTTACCCAGGAAATCATCTCTGAAGGGATGGGAAACTCTGGAAAATGCAGTTGTCAAGACAAAAAAAGAGACAATTTTGACAAGGAGAAAAGGGGTTCGTTGAAAGAAACGGGACTGAGGGACAATATAATAGCTATTATCATATATTTGAAGGTCTATCGTGTGGAAAACGAGCTTTGTTTATCCCAAGAAGTAAGAACTAGGGACAAAGGGTAAGTATAGAAAGTTGCAAAGGTTTGGATTTAGGCTTGATCTAAAGAAGAACTTCCTACCAATTAGAGCTACCTTGATTTATTATGATTCTGGAGATTTCCCTCCATTGGAAGCCTTCAAGCAAAGCCTTGACTATGACTTGACTGCTATTATAGCATGGTCTTGTTCATCATGTATGGATTAAATTAGGTAGCTGCCAAATTTGCTTTTAACTCTGATTTTTTTTTTTGATGCCATGAAATCCGAATGGGAGACACTCTCATAGACTGAGAATTGGTAGTGAACTTAGTTCAAGATTCTCATTTGACAGATGGGGAAACTGATGCCTGCAGATATCAAGTAACTTGTGTACCTCAATCTCACCTTATCACCCAGGTAGTACCAAAGGTGGTATTTAAATCTTTGACTCTAAATTCAATATTCTTTAGGTTGGTGCCTTGTGATTTAAAGCTGACTTCAAATATCAGAAGAGGGATTCAATTTCTTCTATTTGGATAATTTAATTCATTTCTATGTGCCTCAGGAAAAAGATCTAGGACTTTGCTTTGTGCTCTTGGCTCATTCAGTCCATATTTTCCAGGCTGACTGTTATCTGCATTGGGTCAATTCTGTGGACTCAAGTGTGTATATTCTTGCACAGACAGACATACCACATACAGTGCCTTGTGGAACAGTCATTGAGAGCTAGACCTGGAATCAGATTTAAGTTCAAATTCAACTGCAGACATTTACTAACTGTGGGAATTCTGGGCAAGATCATTCACTCCATTTGCCTTAGTTTCCTCATCCGTAAAAAAGGGGTAAATAATAGCACCTACCTTTTAGAGTTATTGTGAGCATGCAATGAGAAAATATAAAGTGTTTACTTAGCACATTAGCAGGCACTCTAGAAATGCCTACTTCCTTCCCTCCTCCCTCCTCTTTACCTCCAAAAGTAACACCATCATTCTTAAACGCAAGCTGGCTTTCGAAAGTTGGTATGACTTCTTCGGGCACAGTGCTTGTTTCCATAGTGCTTGTTTCAAGAAATAGCTCTGTCACACAAATTAATTTTTTCTTCCATTTTGGCTGTACTGGATTCGGTGCTGGGGTCGGAGGTGCTGTATCAGCTGGGTCACTGACATTAAATTCAGTTGTACCCGCTACAGTCCATGCAATGGTTGTTTCTTTGGTGGTGAGTGCATCGGGTTTGCACGAGTTAATCCATATATCTGTGGGGAGAAGCAAAAATGCAGTGAGATAAAGTTGACCTAAAAGGTAAGTTAGTGTTAACCACACTTCCAGTCCAAATCCAAGAACCAGCACCAATATTCTTCATGCTGTTAAAATTGAATTTGGAGTGGTAGTGGTGGATTGATCTGAAACTGATGAAAGATGGGAAAGGGGGAATCCTGTTGGTCGGCGCAAAGATAGTAAGATAGTCTCATGAGGCGCATTGTCCCTTGTAAATGAATTTACAGGCCCCCAAACCTAGATTGATTAAAAAAAAAATAAAAGGTTTATTGTAGAAATTTGGAAGTAAAATTAAAGGTAGAAAGACACCAGGGCCAAAGATGGTCACTGGGCAGGCAGGAACCCTTACATGGCCAGAAGGATACCATGTTTTGGGGGGAAGGGCTCCTGCAAAGAGAGAGCTCCAGCTTGGCTCTTTTATACCTAAAAGGGACTTGTGGGAGGTGCCAAGCTCTTGGCGGGCTTTTCAGATAAGGAAGAAACTATTTGTGGGGGGTTGGAAAATAGAAAGGAAATCTTAAAGGGACTCCAACCCCAATCATTTCCCCCCTTAAACAGTTAAGACTTAAATTCATTTAAGAAAAAAAATTTGGGGCAGTGTCCTTCATTTAAGGCGAGGTTGAAGATTTTCCCCAAAGATCTTCAGAGTAGTGGGGTTTTCTCGTCTAAACTATGATTATTATTATTTTTTTTATTCTGTGCCTAGGGAAAACATCATAAAAAGGCTCTCTAGGGAGTAGAGGAGGCCCTGGTGCTCCCTCAAAGAGTTGGGGATTGTGGATCACCAACATAAGGTTGTTGAAGTAGAAGGGGCCAGCTACTCCTCCAAGGGGTGGGAATAATAAAGAAGATAATGGGAAATTGTCATCAGAGAGGCTTCTCCGAGGAAGGCAGGGCAGGGTCAAGGAGGAGCTCATTCTTGTGACTGGAAGGGCTTAAACTGTTTTCCACTGAATTCGTCACTCTGGTCCCTTGTTAGTTATGGCTCTGGGAGTGATGGCGTCATTGCAGGGGTCAGCTTCCTGGAAGTCTAGGGCAGGATGGCACAATGGAATGCATTTCCTGCCTCCACCTTCAGCACCTTTATAGAGTAGACCCCAGAAGGCTCCTCTGGTGCCAGACAGAACAATAGCAGTGGAATTGTTGACAGCACTTGACAATCACAAAGCTCTTTATCTCTGTTATCTTGTTTGATCCCCACAACTTCCCAGTGATGATAAGCATTTACCATCTCCATTTTGCACGAATAAGGCTCACTCTCAGAAAGGAAAATGACCAAAGTCATATTACTTAGAAGAGACTGAGCTGGGAGACTAACTCTGGGCACGATAACTCTAGTACTTCTTGTTATTGTTGAGCTGTTTTTCAATTGTGTCCATTTCTTTGTGACCTCATTTGGGGTTTTCTTGGCAAAGCTCCTGGAGTGATTTGCTGCTTTCTTCTCCAGCTCATTTTACAGATGAGGAAACTGAGGTAGATGGCAGATAAGTGACCCATCCAGAGTCACAGAGCTGGTAAGTGTTAGAGGCAGGTTTTTTTTTTTGTTTTTTTTTGTTTTTTTTTTTTTACTCCTAGGACATATACACTATCCATTGTACTATTTAGTGTCTATCCATAGTTTTCCCTCTTAGAATGTGAGCTGCTTAAGATCAGGAACTGTGTTTATTTTCCCAGCTTATGTCCCCATTGCTAAGCACAGTGTTAGTACATTATTGTTGCTGTTTGGTTGTTGACCAAAACAGTCCTATCCAACTCTTCATGGTCCCATGTGGGTTTTCTTGGTAGAGAGGCTAGCAAGGTTTGCCATTTGCTTCTCCACCTCATTTTCCAAATAGGGAAACTGAGGCAAACAGGATGCAGTGATTTGCCCAGAATCATATAACTACTAAGTAAGTTCTGGGATAAAATTTGAACAAGGCATCCTGACTCCAGAGCTGGCCTTCTATCTGTAGCTGCCCTTGTATACACTTGATAAATGTTGTTGACTGATGGACCTGGATCCAGATCTCCTTCCCCTTTTATGGATGAAGAAAAACTGGCAATATCAAATGGTACATTCTCTCTCACATCCTGGCCACCCTCTTAGGGGCAATAGTTTGTCTATGCTTTTCCTCAGGGTCCCTTCCACATCTAACATTCTATGATTCTATACATTTTCTTTCTTTCTTTCTTTTTTTTTCCCTGAGGCAATTGGGGTCAAGTGACTTGCCCAGGGTCACACAGCCAGGAAGTGTTAAGTGTCTGAGTCCACATTTGAACTCAGACACCAGATAGATCATTATGAACACAGATGATTTTCAAAGTTTTTAGGGGCTCTGCGCTTTAGATGCTAACTCATTATCTGCCCTCCTGGTACACTGCTTGTTGTTTAAGTATTTTCCAGGCCCCGAAGCAGCAAGTTGGATGAATCACTTAGCCTTAAAAAACTAAACTATATGAATACCAGGAAAAGGGCTGGAGCAAGATAATGGGGAAAGTGGTTTCCTAAGCAGCTGCTCTGAACGCCAAGCTGAAGTGAAAATCGATCCTATATTAGATCTGCCTGAGGGGCCCAAAAGTATATATATATGTGTGTTCTTTATATACCTATATATATACACACATATATACATATATGTAGACACATAAAAGATATACACATATGTGTATGTATATATGTATATATGTATGTATATATATACACATATAAGGAAATTTAAAAAATTTTGTTTTTTCATCCAAGTTCATGAAAGTCCCTGAAATCTCTCCACAAATACCTCTATGGACTCCACATGAAGAACTCCTGGTCTACTCTCATAAAGCAAGTGTTTGGCACACAGGAGGCATGACATAAATGTTAGCTACTGTTATGATGAGAATGCAAATAAGATTACCTCTGAAAGTTCTTAGACCATGATGATTATAATTATATATGTAAAATCACATATAACATATATTAATCATATATTTCTATATCACATATGAATCACACATAGTTTATCTATTAATCATAAATTTATATATACTTACATATAGGTAAAATCACATATAATTTATATGACATATTAATCATATAATTATACATAGGTAAAATCATATCATTTATATTACATATTAATTATATATTTATACGTGAGAAATTCTATATAATTTTATATTGTATATTATATATAGATGAAATTCGATATAATTTATATATGTGATTACATAGAAATGTGATATGTATATAATTATACATAGGTGACATTACATATATGCACATATATATCCAAGCTGGAGTAGAAAATCTATCAATAATATATACAACAATAATTCTATATATTATATATAGGTGAAATTATGTATGCACACACATATAATTTCACCTATATATAATCATACATTGTATATGTATTACTGTTATATATATTATTGATAGATTGTATACATATATTGTATTATTTTATGTATGTATTACTGTATATATAAATATGTATCATTGTTATATATATATTATTGATAGATTATATATTTTGTATTATTTTATGTATGTATTATTATATATACAAATATGTATTACTGTTATATATATTACTGATATATTGTATGTATTTTGTATTATTTTATGTATGTATTACTGTATATACAAATATGTATTACTGTTATATATATTACTGATATATTGTATATATTTTGTATTATTTTGTATATGTATTACTTATATATAAATATGTATTACTGTTATATATTATTGATAGATTGTATATATTTTGTATTATTTTATGCATGTATTACTGTTATATATATTACTAATATATTGTATATATTTTGTATTTTTATATATGTATTACTTATATATAAATATGTATTACTGTTATATATATTATTGATAGATTGTATATATTTTGTATTATTTTATGTATGTATGTATTACTGTATATATAAATATGTATTACTGTTATTATATATATTATTGATAGATTTTCCACTCTAGCTTGGATTTCAGAGCAGCTTCTTAGGAAACTACTGGAAAATACTTAAAAGCAAGTGTGTGTGTGTGTGTGTGTGTGTGTGTGTGTGTGTGTGTGTGTGTGTGTGTGTGAAAATATATCTGGGTGAAGGGATGCTAGATGACACATTGTATAGAATACCAGCTTTGAAGTCAGGAGAACCTGAGTTCAAATCCAGCCTCAGACACTTCCTGGCTGTGTGATCCTGGGCAAGTCACTTAACCCCAACTGCCTCAGCAAAAATAAATAAATATAAATTATACATATATTTAACATTTGCAAAGCATTATACAAATATTATCTGATTTGTATGTGAATACATATATACATATACATATTTATATGTATATGTATATATGTATATATGAAATGCTAAAATCCCATACAGCTCCTGGAGCATCCCTTCTCCCACAAAAACACCTTTCTGCCAAGACTTCCTTCCACTCCTGTGTTCTTTCTGTTTAGGCTCAGTGCCACCTACAGAAGGCTGCTCTTCCCTGTCTCCTGCCTCTCGGTTATCACAGCTGCTCCAATGCCCATGTTTAAAAGGAGAATGGAAGGAAATGACTGATTCAGAAGAGCTGTGTGGGAGGCAATGGTGTTTTCTCAGATGACTCAGTTTTCATTCATAAAAAATGCCTTCAAGCAGCCCTGGAAATTAGGTTTTGGTTCTTTCCTCCGGCATTCTAGTGAACTTTGGACCTGTAGAATTTGGAGGGAGGGAGGCAGGCTACGCAGATGACACTTGGGATGGAAGAAAGATGAGACATCTAGAAATGAGGTTGTCATCAGTCAATAAGCATTTGTTAAGGACCTTCATTAAGTGCTGGGCACTGTGATTATTTCTGGGAATCCAAAGAAAGGCAAAAAAGCTCATTTACACAAAAACACACAATAGAAGAGCAAATAAAGTCATTTATCCAAGTCCAGTTCAAATCAGACCTAGCATATGCTGTTGTTGAGCAGCTTCAATCTGTCGGACCTCCTGACTCCATTTGGGATTTTCCTGACAAAGACTGGAGTGGTTTGCCGTTTCCTTCTCCAGCTCATTTTACAGATGAGGAAACTGAGGCAGATAGGGCTAAGCCCTTGGCCAGGTACACAGCTAGTCAGTGTCTGAAGCCAGATTTGAACTCATGAAGATGTTCAGTCCTTTTTCAACCATACCTGACTCTTTATGATCCCATTTGGGATTTCCTTGGCAGAGATACTGGAGTGGTTGGCCATTTCCTTCTCCAGCTTTACAAATGAGGAAACTGAGGCACAAAAGGTGAAGTGACTTTCCACACAGACTGATTTGAATTCGTCTATCCAGACTCTACACTTGATGTTCTTGCCACTGGGCCACCGGGTTGCCTCTAGCTGTCCAGAGTTTCCTGTTATTTTGTAAGACGGTGGGCAAGGCAATGTGTAAAAAAACCTCTCCAATTTATAAAATAAAGTGGAAATTTTTACTTAAGAAGCTTTTCTGAGTCTTTTAAAATATATAATCCCTTCTCTCTTATTGACTATTTTCAATTTATCCCATCTATATTTTGTTTGTAAATATCTGCATGTTGTTTTTCCCACTGCACTATGGATTCTCTGAGAGTGGGGACTGACTTTTCTTTTTTTTTTTTTTTTTACCTTTCTTTGTATCTTTATCACTTAGCACAGTGCCAGACACACAGTAGGTGCTTTTAAAAATTAATCATTTATTTTCCTTTTTGTGAGGCAATTGGGGTTAAGTGACTTGCCCAGGGTAGGAAGTGTTAAGTAACTGAGACCAGATTTGAACTCAGGTCCTTCTGACTCCAGGGCCAGTGCTCTATCCACTCTACCATCTAACTTCCCCAGAAGATGCTTAATAAATGCTTGCTGACTTGACCTTAACTGACTCCCTAGATGACCTTTAAGATCTCTTCTCTTTAAACAGATGCTCCTAATCCTTTCCCACTTAATGCAAGTGTCTGGTTCTGGTCTCAGCCTTTCTTTCAGTCTTCTTGATATCTTTTAATTCTACCCATCTTTTAAGTTCTAAAATAAGTTCTCTCCTCCAGAAAGTCTTTCTTGATGTCCAGAGCTCATAATGACCCTTCTCTTCTTTAAATGGTAATTTGTTTGCACATATTAAAAAAATTAATACTGGAGTAAAAAAAAAGATTTGGAACATGGAGGCAAAGAAAGGACTCTGCACTTAATCAATAATCAATAAATGTGTGTGAATTGCTTTAGAGCTAAAAAGGGCTTTAGGATTTGAAGCCAGGTTCCCTGAGCTGCTCAAAAGATTGTCTTTTTTTTGAGGTGGGTTGGGAAGGCAGACTCATAACCCTGCCGAGCAGAGAGAAGGCTAGCCACTGAGCACATCCCACTAACCTGAGGAGTTGTAACAGTGTGCATACTGTTTCTGGTTCAGGGCCACTTTCCATTCCAAGACACCTGTTTTGTTTTTACCACACTTGGGATTGGGAAGGATGCGGGAGATGACCACGTATCCATCAGAGACCCACCCGAAACTGAAAAGAAAAGAAGAATCCATCAGTGGTTTGGACATTAAACCCAATGAGAGAAACCACGGCTTCCAGGTGCCCACAAGAAAGGGCACGTCCGTTCCCACGCACCTGCATGTCTCAAACTTGAAGTCCCAGGCAGTGGTCACTTGAGCTTTACTGGCCAGCTGGAGACCCAACAAGCTGCAGGCATCTTTGGCTTCGGTGTAATTTAATTGTTGCCCTTTTCCTTTGCCAATGAGGGTGATCCCCATGATTCTACATGGTTCAGTGATAATAAGGTTCTGAAAAGGAACAGATGAACATTCAATCATCTTTTTGGATTCGACAAAATCAGCGACAATCATTTATGAAGGGCCTATTATGTAAAACAAATTTAAAAAACAGCCTGATGTGTGAGATGTGGGAGGGACACAAGGACACAAAAGGAGACAGTGCCTCATGAAGCTTACATTCTATACAGAGGAGAAATGACACACAGTTAAGGGAGTACAGGAATTTCTGTTTTTAAGGAGGAGAGGTGTTAGATCTGGGATTTCATCAGCATAGGGAACTTCCAGTGAGATATTTCCTCTGCCCATGCTTAGCAGTAATTCCTTTTTTTTCTTTTCTTTCTTTCTTTCTTTCTTTCTTTCTTTCTTTCTTTCTTTCTTTCTTTCTTTCTTTCTTTCTTTCTTTCTTTCTTTCTTTCTTTCTTTCTTTCTTTCTTTCTTTCTTTCTTTCTTTCTTTCTTTCTTTCTTTCTTCCTTCTTTCCTTCCTTCCTTCCTTCCTTCCTTCCTTCCTTCCTTCCTTCCTTCCTTCCTTCCTTCCTTCCTTCCTTCCTTCCTTCCTTCCTTTCTTTCTTTCTTTCTTTCTTTCTTTCTTTCTTTCTTTCTTTCTTTCTTTCTTTCTTTCTTTCTTTCTTTCTTTCTTTCTTTCTTTCTTTCTTTCTTTCTTTCTTTCTTTCTTTCTTTCTTTCTTTCTTTCTTTCTTTCTTTCTTTCTTTCTTTCTTTCCTTCCTTTTCTCTTCTCTCTCTCTCTCTCTCTCTCTCTCTCTCTCTCTCTCTCTCTCTCTCTCTCTCTCTCTCCCCTCCCCCATGGATGTCTCTGACAATTTGGGGAATCCTTTTTAGAAGATTCCTCAGAATAATATATATATTTAAAAAATCACAGTTGAGGGAAATCTCTATTTTTAGTCACAAATTAGTGAAAATAAATTGGAATACTTTCTCCATTCAAGTTCATAAACATTCTGAAATTCATCCATAGTACCATAGATCCCAGTTTAAGAATCCCTCTTGAGAGAGCTGCCTGATAACATTAAGAGTTTATACACAATAGTTTATCTTTGATATGTGAGGGGATGAGAGAATAAATAATTGGGGCAATCCTGAAAGTTCTTTTGTGGAAGGTATGATCCTGGAAAATGTGCCTTAGTTTCTTCCTCTTTAAAATATGGAGTTGGATTTGATGGAGTTGAAATTCTTTCCAGCTAGAAATTTATGATCCTAAGTGTCATTTGAGCTGAGTTGCAAAGAGTGCTGGAGATTCCAAGCATTGAAAAGGGGGAACATTTCAGATATGAGGAACAATCTGTATACCTCTTAATATTAACACTATTTTGTCCTTAGTTTTCAAAGAGATGGTGGGATGACGTGCTTCCTTGTGCATGATTTTAGTTTAAGTGAGACAGAATTACTCCAAGTCCTCAGCCTCACTCTCTCTTTCCGAATCACTGGAATCCAATGCCAAGACAAAAGTCAAGACTAAAATGGCCCAGGATGCAGTTTATGACCCTGGGATCTCTTATGTCTAACTAAGCTCTCACCACTCCACAGCATTTGCTTGAGCTGCCTTCATGGACACTGGGACAAATTGTACTCATCCTTCCATTTTCCATGTTTGAATTAGACAACTTTTTAACTGGATGGGTTTGAGATCCATTGATTATCCCCAAGCTGGTTTAGCTATCTGCTGAGATGGTTTCCTGGGGTGTGGCTCCATTGCACGTACTACAGCTTCTTGGAGTCACTGAGAGTTGGGTGACCAGTTAGATATCAAAGTAGATGTGCAGCTATGAAAAGGGCTCAACAAGCCCCTAAACCAGAGGTTCCAGCCCTTCTTAACAACACTGATCAACTGTCTAGCCCCTCCCTCACAAACCAGTTGCTTTAAATACCTAGTATCATGACTTAGAGTTGGAGGGGATCTTTCAGATCATTTGGTCCTACTCACGTATTTTATAAATAAGACAACTGAAGCCCAGGGTGCCTGGTTTCAAAGATAAAGGAATTCCCATCTCCCCCTCTTCCTGCCCATTGGCATAAATCATGAATCATAATCCTTTCCTTTTCGTAATAGAAGCTTTTAGTAATTGTCATGGCTGAAGAAATAATCTGGTGACCCACCTTCTTGCGCTTCTCCAAATTTCCTAGAATGGTCAGGCAATATGTAATAACAATAGCTAGTATTTATATAGCATTTTAAAATTTGCAAAACATTTAGAAGAGGGCTGAATTAAGAGCAAAAGATGGAAAGGTCAGGGAGGCGGGTTCCAACTCAGAATGAAGTGTATGGTAACAATCAGAGTTGTTCAGATGTAGAACGGGCTACCTCGTGAAGCAGTAAGCTTCTCATCAATGGATGTATGTCTTCAGGTAGTCAATCAGATATAGGGTCAATAAGCATTTGATGAGTCAAAAAGTTTTTTTTTTTTTCAAGTGACAACTGTGTAACAGGAATTGTGCTAAATGCTAGGATACAAAGAAAGGAAAAAACCCAGATTCTACTCTCAAGGAGCTAGTAGTTTATAGAGTACTCCTAATTCAAATGGGAATTAATTAGATTTTTGAAGGGAATCCCTGCTGAAGGTGAAAGATTGGACTTAATGGCCTCTAAGGTCATAAGGGAAGGATCCCATTCTAAAGTTCTGTTATTCTAAGTGACTATATTAAAAGGTAAGAGGATTGGGAGAGAAAAAGAGTGATCAGATTCTTTGGTTAGTGGGCTCCCAGATCACTGGGTTATCTCCATAGAGAGGAAGCAAAGGACCAAATACCTTATTGTAAAGTCTACGAAAGGAGAATCATTAAGAAACAAGGAATCCTTTGTGTAGTCACTGCTACATGGTGGCTGACCTGAGAATATAGGACTTTCTATATATTTTTAGTATTTATTTCCCTAAGAATGATCCATTAAGAAACCATTTTTAAGTAGTTTGACACCTCTTTAGATAGAAAAAGGTGACTCTGAAGTTGGAGCCAAACTGAGTGTTAAATGGCACTTTGCACACTCTGAAATCCAGTGCCACCGGCCTCTTTGCCGCTTCTTGCACAAAACCCTTCCTTCCCAATTTTCACTGACTATTCCCCATGCCTGAAATTTTCTCCTTCCTCGCTTCTGTCTCCTGACTTCATTCAAGTCCCCGTTGAAATCCCACTTTCTACAGGAAGCCCATCCTGATGCCCCTTCATACTAGTACTCTCCCTCTATTGATTATCCCTAATATATCCTTTTTCTATCTTGTCTATACACAATTGCTTCCATGTTCTTTCCCTCATTGGGAAGGGGACCAGGAAAGGTGACAGTCATAATACTAATCAATTCAACTTAATTCAATCCACTAAGGATTTATTGAACACTAGTGTAATAGGGGCTGAGGATAGAAATATGATAACAATAGTGTTTGCCCTCAAGAAGTTTATATTCTACTATTCATAGATTCTTAGACTTAGAGTTAGAAAAGATCTTAGAAAACATTGGTTCCATCCCCCTGATTTTACAGATAAGGAAACTGAGCTCCGGAGAAGTTAAATGGCATAGCTGGGATTTGAACCTACTGTGCCTTAAGCTTTTCAATGAAAGTCAATGTTTCAATGATCTCATCTCCCCCTGCCCCATTCCATGTTCTGTTTAGAAACCAATTTTACTTGTCCAAACCCCTCAAAATGAAGCAATGATGACTTTATGGTAAATATGGTATATATGTAGATCACTATGGTACAGTGAAAAAGGTACTGGACTTCAGTTCAAATTCTGCCTGATGCTAATGCTTCCTAATCTGTGGGACTTTGAGAAAATTGTTTGGCCTCCCTGAGTGAGTGCACGTCCCTGCCCCGATACCTTTTCCTCTGATAAGAGGGCTTCTGAAGTAGCTTCTAGCTCTAGATCTAGAGGGGTCTAAGAAAAATAGATCCTTTCAAACATGAATGATTTTTAAAAAATTTCAGTGCTCAAAGAATCGCCTGATCTATTACACTGAAGCTGGGCTGTTAGTGGTGTATCCATTTGATGTGAGACCCAAGTCACCCAAACTGCAACAATCCAGCAGCAGAGAAGCCCAAAGTCCCTTGTGGCTCCCATCCACCCCTCAAGAAGGAGCGAGTTGTCCTGGAACTTACCTTCTACCTGCAGCAAGCCTCGAACCAGGAACAAGAGCAGGGAGAACAGCAAGGCTGTGGTGGTGCAGTATGCCGTGATGGGGCAGCGTGCCATGGCTGGAAAGCCCCTCACACCAAGAGAGGCTGACCAGCTTTCCGTTGCCTGCTTTCTCCTCAGAGAACTTGATGGACTGGAGATCCCGACTGGGGACTGCGAGATGGTGAGCTGTCAGGGACCTACTGTCGCTGTCCACTCTGCTTCCCGCCCATCCCCTCGCCAAGGTCAATGGGGGGAAATGAACACGAAGCCTGTGTGTTATGGATGGCTGTCTGGAAAATTCAGCTATTGCTGACTCAGAGAGCAGGCAGCTGAAAGAGGCAGATAGCTCAGCTCGCCTTGCTGCATTCCTTCCTGGTCAGCCAGATGTTGTGAAGCTGGCTGCTCTGTTTTTCCTTTCTTACCCCATTCAGGGTTAATTCCTCCCATGTGGGACATTTACTAATTCGCAGTCAAGGTCTGGGGTTCCATGGGAGACAGAGCCGGGATTCTGGGTCCTCCACCCTGCCCACCCCCCGTCTCTCTGGAAAAATAAAGCTGAGCCAGATGAATTTGAATCCTTACTCTTATATGATTATTTCAGGACATATCCCAAAGGATTACTTTGAGGAGAAATTTTGAAATAACAGACACCTCTAAATTGGAGGCAGTTGGTGGTACATGGGTAGAGTGCTAGGTTTGGAATAACAATGAGTTCAAATCTGTTCTCAGATGCTTACTGGCCATGCAACTCTGGATTTAACCTCTGGTTGCCTCAGTTTCCTCAACTGTAATATGAGGTTAATAACAGCATCTACCTCTAGGGATTGTTGCAAGGGTCAAATGAGACAATATCTGTTAAAGGGCTTAGCACAGTGCTTGGCACATTGCAGGCACTTAAATAATTGACTAAGTCAGTGTCCTTACAAAGGGGTTGGATTAGATCATGATTTCTTAAACTTTTTCCACTTTTGACCCCTTTTTTGTCTGAAAAATTTTTACATGACCCTGGATAAAAGTCTATAAAAGCAGTATATAAACCAAGCATTTACTGATAATAAATCATAATTTCACAACCCCCACATCCAGCTACTTGACCCCATATGGGATCATGACCTAGATGTTAAGAACCTTTGAACTAGATGACCATGAAAGTCCTTTCCAAGTACAGATATAACTCCATGAACTAATTTATTCCAATTCTATCTATTCATACTCAATTTTTGGTCATCCAACTTTTGCTTAAATTCCCAAAGTGAGGGGAAACCAACTACCTCCAGAGGCAATTCCATTTGTTACCAAGTTTTCATTGAGCTTAATTCATCTGACTCTTGGTCTCTTCTAGTCATAGCTCCTAATTTTGCCCTATAGGACTATCATCCAAATATCTGAACACAACCATCACGTTGACCCCAAGTCTTCTGGTTTCCTGGCTAAATGTTCCAACAGTTCATCTGGAAAAGATCTAAGGGTTTTATTGAACTGCAAACTTAATATAGCATGATATCAATTCATCAATCAACATTTATTAAGCACCTTTGCCAGTCTAGAAATTGGAAGCAGTATTAGCTTAGAAATTGAAAGTAGAGCTTCCCGGAATTGGGAGGTGACCAGCTTAGAATATTCTGTGCTTGTCAGAGCACATTTAATATTTTTCCTAATTCTGAATATCAAATTTTAGGAAGCATATTGACAAGCTGGAAAGTTTTTAGAGAAGGCTGCCTGGGATGATGAACAGTATTAACATGATCATGCAATACCAAGCTTAGCTGAAGGACCTGAGGATGTTTTGCCTGGAGAAGAGAAGAATTGAAGTGGGGAATGGACAATGGATGATGGACAGGTATGTGAGTGTGCAAATATTTGATAAACTATTCTATGAAGAATTGATTAGGCCTGTTCTGCTTAGTGCCAGAAGGACAAGACCAGAAGCAATGGGAGGAAATTACACAGGCTAATTTAGGTTTGATGGAATAAACGCTTCCTAATAAATGGAGCTACCCCAAAGTAGAATCTGCTAGCAGTCTTTAGTGGAAGGCAGTGAATTTCTTCTCTTGTGATGTTTTCCAGCAAAAATCACTTGTCGAATATATTATAAAGTGCATTCTTTTTCAGATGGATTTTGGAATAAAGAGTCCCTAAAACCCTTCTGAGTCTGAAATACTGGGATTTGATTCTTTTAACTAGACTTTAGTTTCCTCATTTGTGAAATGAGAAGGTTGACTCTAGAATAAGGAATCTTTACCTTTTGGGGTGCCATTGACTCTTTCTTATAATAATATTTTAAAATTCATAAAATAAAATAATTTTAAAGGAAGCCAACAATATTGAAATGTAGTTATCAAAATATTTTTTAAAAATCAAGTTGATGACTGTGCCCAAAGGGCTGTTGAATGAGTTCCTGACAGTGAGAAGTGGGTATGCTCTGTATACCCTTTGATCCAGCAATACCACTAGTAGGTCTGTATCCCAAAGAGATCATAAAAAAGGGAAAGGACCCATATGTAAAAATATTTATACCAGCCTTTTTTGTGGTAGCAAAGAATTGGAAATTGAGGGCCTATTCATCAAATGGGAAATAGCTAAACAAGGTATGGTATATGAATGTAATAGGATTCTATTGTTTTATAAGAAATGAGAAGCAAGTAGATTTCAAAAAACAAAACAAAAACAAAAACCCAAACCTGGAAAGACTTGCAAAAACTGATGCTAAATGAATAGAAACAAGAGAACATTGTACACAGTAGTAGCAACACTGTGTGATGGTCACTACGAGACTTTGATCTCAGCAATACAGTGATCCAAAACAATTCCAAAACTTGTCATGCAAAATGTCATCCGTATGCAGAGAAATAACTATGGAGAATGAATACAGATTGAATCATATTATTTTTTGTTTTTGATTTTAAAGTTAAATTTTAAATATTTTGGTTTTCTTTTTTGTTTTCCCCTTTTTGTTCTGATTATTCTTTCACAACATGACTAATATGGAAATATGTTTAAAATGACTGTACATGTATAACTTATATTAAATTGCTTGCTCTCTTGGGAAGGAGGGAGAGAGGTGACATGGAGAGAAAATTTTGGAACTCAAAGCCTTGTAAAAATGAATATTAAAAACTACTCTTACATGGAATTAGAATAAAGACAATGAAATAAAAAAGAAAAAGAAAAAGAAAAAAAAAAGTTCATAGTCCCCATTGAAGAATCCTTAGTTACTAGATCATGTCTAAGATTGTGTGTAATGGATATCTTAGGATTCTCCAGCATGACTGAAAGGGGCTAGTTGGAACTGTTAGCACTGGAAAATCCCCATCTCTTGTAGTCCACAACCTGTCTCTAAGTTGAGCAGGGAGCTCAACGATCTTCCCTTGGGAAGTCTCCTGAGTTCCTGACAGTGAGAAGTGGGTATGTTCTGTAAATCTGACCCGGCTAAGAATCCCCCCTCATGTGCCTGTGTCAGGAAAAACTGCTTCTCCCTAACGTCAGGAACAACTGACCTCTTTCCTTCCTGTTGCCAGTCTGGGACTTCCCATGTCCCTTCCACTCCCACTCCACCAATAAATAAAGAGGTCTGATGATGAGATTTCTTTTTTTACAAAATGATATGTTTTGGGCAGCTAGGTGGCTAAATGGATAGAGCACCAGCCCTAAAACCAAGAGGACCTGAATTCAAATCTGATCTCTAGATACCTGACAGTTACAAATGAGTGATCCTGGACAAGTTATTCAATCCTCTTCGCCTCAGTTTCTTCATCTGTAAAATGAGTTAGAGAAGGAATTGGCAAACCATTCCAGTATCTTTGCTAAGAAAACAAATGGGGTCATGAAGGATAAGACATGATTGAACAACAACAACAACAAATAGATTGTATTAAACAACTTTGGATGATTCTTCCAGAGAGTATTTCTGATTCCATGATTTAATTGCAGATCATCATTAGGAAGGCTGCTTTACATAAAAATGTAGATGCTTAATTAGGCAAGTGAAGGTAAGAAGAACTTATGCCTGAATGTCCATGCGTAAAACTAAAATGTATTTTAAAATAACACCTTCAGTTGTCCACTTGTGAATGTATGTGTGTGATGTATGTTTGGGAGAGATTAAAAAAGGCATGATTTCAATGGAAAAAAAATGTTGAATTTGGCATCAGAGAACTTGGGTTCAAATACTAGTTCTGCTGCTGAATTATTACATGAGCTTTGGTGAAAGTTATATAAACGTTAGGCAGCCACTTACTATTTATTCAGCTAAGCCACATTGGGTACCAAGAGGGGGATAAGTGTGGATCAGATGTCTGCCCATAAAGAGCAGACTAGCTAGTATAGAGATTGGTCTCAGTACACCAAAGATGAGTAATAGTTAACCTCAGCATTAGAAAAACAAGGGTTCAAGCCCCACCTTTGTTATATCCTAGTTGTATGATCCTGAGTAAATCATGTCGTCTCCTTAAGCATGAGTTTTTTCCAAGACTAAAATGCAGGGATCTCTAAAATTCTTTTTAGTTTATCTAATCATTTAATTGTTTATCTATTGAATGTAATTATCTATTTATTATCTAAGGAATTAATGAAAAGAAAGGAGTGAGAAAAGAGAGAGGAAAAAAAGAGAGATCTACTCAAGCAGTGACCATTGAAAGAAACCAAAATTATTTGGTTAAGAAATAAAAGTTATCCTTATAGAATAGTGGGATTTTAGGGGGTAGGAGTGGATGAGATAAGAGAGAGAAGGAGAGATGGCGATAGAGGCAGAGATTGACAGGGAGGAAGGACAGAAGGAAGGAGGAAGTAGAAAGAGAAAAGGGAGAGAAGCAGGAAGGAAAGTGAGAGAGATAAGTAGATAAGTAGATGGATAGATTCAAGAAGAAAGGAGGAAAAAGACAGATGATAGACTGAGGAGGAGAAGATGGGAGAGGGGAAGAAGAAAGAAGAAGAGAAGGAGGTAGTAAAGAAGGAGGAAGAGGAAGAGGAAATAAGAGACATAGAATGAATGAGTAAATAAATGAAAAAAGCATTTATCAAGCTATTATACTATGTACCAGACCTTGTGCTAAATGCTGGAGAGACAAATAAATACAAAAAGCATCACAGTCCTGGTTTTCCAGTAATTCACATTTTAAAAGAGGAAGATTACAAATATAGGGAAGTAGTGGTCAGGGTAAGAGTAGTGTCATGTGCCGGAGGACATTTTCCAGGAGGAAATAGTCTATGATGTAGTCTGCAACAGAGAAGGCAAGGCAGATGAGGATGGAGAAAAGGGGCACAGGATTTGATAGCCTCAAAGACAAAGCATTACTTGGGAGTGGTGAGGGCATTGAGTGGGTGGTGAGGCGGAAACTGTGAGTGACTAGAACATTCCTAGGAGAAGTTTGGCAGTGAAAGGAAGTCCAGAAATAGGATGAGAGGAGGTGGTGGGGTCAAAGGAAGAGAAATACTAATCTTTTCCCAAATTTTTCCCAAAAAGTTGGCCATCTCCTAGTTTTTATTTCTTCAAGTTTTCAGGAATTTGGGCTGAATGAGAAACTGAGTCTGGAGTTGAGGGATGGGATTCAATCAATGGCAATAGCTAATATTTCTAGATCCTTTTTACATTCGCAAGGTGCTTTACATCTATTATCTCTTTCAATCTTTGTAGTAAATTTATGAGGTAAATGATTCAGGTTATAAAACCCACTTTATGGATTTATTGTAGTAAGCCCTCCTAGTTCCTTTCCCCCTATTTCATTGACTACTTCTATGAGGATGAATTGGAAATCCCCAAGTCCCAGATCCATGTATCCAATTGTCTATGAGGTGTGTCCACTAGGGGTGAATGTAATTATCTATTCATTATCTAATGAATTAATGAAAAGAAAGGAAGAGAGAGAGAGACAAAGAGAAAGAGAGACAGAGAGAGAGACAGAGAGAGAGACAGAGAGACAGAGAGAGACAGAGAGACAGAGAGAGACAGAGAGAGACAGAGAGACAGAGAGAGAGAGAGAGACAGAGAGACAGAGAGAGACAGAGAGACAGAGAGAGACAGAGAGAGACAGAGAGACAGAGAGAGACAGAGAGAGAGAGACAGAGAAAGAGACAGAGAGACAGAGAGAGAGAGAGAGACAGAGAGAGAGACAGAGAGAGAGAGAGAGACAGAGACAGAGACAGAGAGACAGAGAGAGACAGAGAGAGAGACAGAGAGAGAGACAGAGAGAGAGACAGAGAGAGAGATACACACAGAGAGAGACAGAGAGAGAGACAGAGAGAGACAGAGAGAGAGAGAGAGACCTACTCAAGCAATGATGATTGAAAGAAAACAAAATTGGTTAAAAAATAAAAGTTATCCTCATAGAATAGTGGCATTTTAGGAGACAAGAATCAATGAGACAAAAGAGAGAAGGAGAGATGAATGAGTGAAAAAGCATTTATCAAGCTGGATACTACATATACAAATTACTCCCATCATGTCTAGAACATTGTATTCCTAAAAGCACAATGCCTCTTCCTGACTTTATTGCTTTCACCACAAATTAGCCTGGGCCAAGTCATTTAATAACACCATAGCCCTCACCTTAAAATAGATATGGTATTTGCCCTACCTTTAGCACATAATTGTAATGATGTTAAAATTAGATAATGAATGCAAAAAGGCTTTATACACATAAAGCTCCCTATGAATGTATGGCCCTATGACCGTATGTATGGTTTACTACTTTTTTTCTTTTTTGGGGGGGGGTCTTGCTGCTTTTTTAAAGTTGGTGGCCTTTCAGTCAATGGGATAGACTGATAAAGGGAAGGAGGAGGAGGAGGAGGAAGAGAAGAAGAAGGAGGAGGAGGAGGAGGAGGAAGAAGGAAGGAGAAGAAGGAAGAAGAAAAAGGAAGGAGGAGGAGGAGGAAGAAGAAGGAAGGAGAAGAAGGAAGAAGAAGAAGAAGGAAGAAGAAATAGAAGAAAGAAGAAGGAGGAGGAGGAAGAAGAAGAAGAAAGAAGAAAGAAGAAGAAGAAGAAGAAGAAAAGAAAGAGAGAGGGAGAAGGAAAAGGAAAAGAGGAAGGGGAGGAAGAAGAAGGAAGAGGAGGAGGAGAAGAATAAGAAAGAACAAGAACAGGAATAGCCATTTCATGGGACTTCATTAGGGTGCTTTTTTTTTTTTTTTTTTTTTTTTTTTTTTTTTTTTTTTTTTTTTTAGACAAAGCTATTGGAGTGATTTGCCATTTCTTTCTCCAACTCATTTTACAGAGGAGGAACTAAGGCAAAAGTTCACACAGGTAGTGTTTGAGATCAGATTGAACTCATACAGATGAGTCCTTCCGGCTTCAGGCCCAGCACTCTGTGCACAGTCAGCAGCTGCCCTTCTCAGATTCATCATTACAACTCTTCTCCTGCCTCTTTGGTCCTCAGTTTGAGGTCAGTGGTGGCCCATGGTCTTGAATCTACTTATGGAAAAACAAAGATGTGATGCATAAAGAATCTGTACCAGTGACCACGAGACAGCTTTGGAAACTACTTTTATTTTCAAACTCAAGTACGTGACACTATTCAGTAAAAGGCTGGCACACCTGTGTGGATTTAACGATGCTCGGGACTTCAATAGCGTGGTACACCGGACCAGTGGCCTCAACCAGTCTTTCCCACTCAGGCAGCCATGAGGTGCAGCACAGCAGGCATATACGTGCTCCCTTCAAGCATAAGGACACTCATTTGTTGTCCAGTTTGTGGCTACAGGAAGAGCAAAAGGCAGCCAGGCGCTCCTGCTCATCTGTCATACTTTCATGGACCAGAAGTCATTTCCTTTGGAGGGAGGTTGAAGTGAACTCCAATATCAAAAGATGCTTTTTCAACAAATTAGTTACTGAACCTCTTCTAGCCTCAGTCCCCTCACCTTGAAAGTGGAAATAACAATACCTTTAAGGTTTGTTCTGAGGATCAATTGAGATAGTTCTAGTGAAGTGCTTTGCCAACCTTAAGATGCTAAAGAAATGTCAACTATGATTATGAGTAGTAGTAACTTCCATCTTGTCCTCAGGTGTGTTTCTACCAGCTCCTTGACTATGTATATGCATCTTCAGGATGGAGACTGACACTTTAGAAAACCCTCAACCAGGGGTCATTGCTCATGGCTTTTCCCTGTTACTTTATTATGTCCCTCAAGTCTTTTTAAAAATACATTACTCCTTATCCTTCTCTCTCTATTTCTCCAGTGAGAGTCCTGGCTTCAGACCAGGTGAATCCCTCTCTGTTTCCCCTCTCTTTTGTGAGGTCCTGGCTTTGACTGAAAGATGGGGTTAGGAATACCTATTCGGTGTGTCCTCACTCACTGGAACATATCCTCTAGTGTGTCACCGCTGCCTGCATGCAGGAATTTTTCAGCTTCTTCTCTGGCTTCCTGCTTTTCAGGGCTCCACGACAGAGGCCTCTGGGCCCAAAGGGGACACCGAGGCAACCCAGATCTACCTTGTCATGTCTGAGCTCAGGGCTAGGAACCCATGTGGAAATTCACTCTGCTGTATCTAATATGCACAGACACATTCTTTTGTACTATCCTGCTTTCTCTTTGACCTTTTGGTACATCCTTGGTCCATCAGCCTTTGGCTTCATCTTTTAGCTGGTTTCCAGCCATTATTCATGGAAAGCAGTTGGAGGTGGAGTGGAGGGAGGGGGGTTGCAAATGGAGTTTGGCACAGGTGGGTCCTGTTAAAGCTAAGCTATCAAACCAAACTCTTCTCCGCCTTGGAAACAAGACCAATTTCGGGAGTCTTCAGCCTCCTCTCACATGTGAAGAAATGGAGAACTATCACAGGAAGCAAAGGGAGACTCCTGAAGGAGGGATTTCTTTTCTCACAGATGTTCTTTGCCCAAGATGATTGAAGTCAAGGAAGATAGAGTTGGAGTCTGGGAATTCTTGGACTCAGGGAAAGTGAAGCAAAATCCTGAAGGGACAGAGGGGCTATTGTTCTATCTCTGCCTTCAGTCAGATGTGGAAGCATCTCCCCAGGTTGGCAGGCCCAGGAGGGAAGAATGAGAGTGTCTCTGATTCCTGTAGGCTCACTGCTGACAGATTTCAGGATTGTTTTCTCCCGGGGACTGGAGCGGGAGTGATGCTCCAAGAGAGTGCATGGGATGGGGCATGTTAGGTGTGTCAGGCTGAAGATACATTTCTCCAAGCCAACCATCTGCCTGGGACTGATTCCTTCTAGAAACTTTCTTCTAAAGGAGGTGAGCGAGTTATTTCCAAAGATACAATAAAAATCACCAATAAAAGGGGTGACATTGAAGGGGTGCCAAGTGATGAAAGATTCTCAGCGAGTCAGTGGGCTTTCAGTATTTTGAAAAAAAAATAAAACCGGTTTACATCACAGAGTAAATGGGTTATTGGTTACTGCAGCACACTTGGTAACTTGTTTATACGAGACTGATCTTCATGATGGAGTTAGTAGGGAGTCTCTCCAAAAGGTGAACCTACCAGTGTGTGTGTGTGTGTGTGTGTGTGTGTGTGTGTATGTGTGTGTGTATGTGTGTGTACAGGAACATAGATTGTTTTCCTTTTTCTTTTTAATTTTGAGATAAATACAATATGGATTAACTTCTGGGAGAAACCATTCCCACTCTTGTGAAAAACAACTTTAGGAAGAAGGAAAAAAGGGTGAGATGGATGGAGAGGGAAGTGCATAGAATAGTGCCATGGCCAGAAGCTGGAGCAAGCAAAGGGAATCAGAACTGGGAGGGGCCTTCAAAACCATCCTTCTCATTTTATAGAGAATGAAAGTCAGACTCAGGGAAAGTTAGGTGGCCAAGGTCAAGCGGCTAATTAATGGCAGAGCTGGGATGAGAATCCACATTTCCAGACCCCCAGGCCTATGCTCTTCCTGCTCTCTCCAGCTTTGACATCAGCATTGAAGCTACTGGGCTAAAATCTCTCTGGGTAGCCACTGAGAGCCTAGAAAATAGGTTGAAGAGTGGGCGCCATATCTGATCTTCAGTAAAGGCCTTCTGGTGCTTCCCTCCTAGCTGCTTGAGTGAAGGGGCTCTTCTCAAAGGCAGCATTCCGCAGAGAAAGTGAAATCTCTCTCCCCCTTGACCTCTCCCCTGGCCAGTTTCATTGGGACTTCATATTCCATCAGTCATGGTGAGTGAAAAGCATCCCGTCTCACTCCTGGACTGGTGGAGCAGGAATGTCAGATCATCAACACACCCGTGTCCCTAACTGCATGTAACAACTGGAAAACGGTGACACGCTGGGCAGGGTCACCCACCAGCCGGATGTCCCGTCATCCTTTATTGCTCCGCCGGCTGCTCCTGTTGAAGTCCTGAGTTCCACCAGGAGTCCCGTTGGGAGGCAGAACAAGTGGCTTTTCCAGGCGTCCCCTCCGACAGTTCGGTGCAAGAGTGATAGGAGTTGTACAGACCCAAGACAACTGTGAAAACAAGGATGGCCGCTGCCACCATCCAGATCACATTCCAATGCTGGCACAGCTTGGGGTAGAGTATTTGTAAAAAATGAATCAAGGCTTCAAGTTTGCTGAAAAATAAAAAAGGATGGGCATTTTAGTTTGGTGGATACCTCTTCCCCCATGCTTGCCACTCCCTACCATCCAAAGACCACACTTTTCTGTTAATGAGATCATCCAAAGCACAGACCATTCCACTATTTAAAAATAAATATTTATTTTATTATTATTAAATTATTAAAATATTATTTTAGCTGCCTAGGGGCAGCTAGGTGGTGCAGTGGATAGAGCACCAGCCCTGAAGTCAGGAGGACCTGAGTTTAAATCTGGTCTCAGACACTTAGCATGTCCTAGCTGTGTGACCCTGGGCAAGTCACTTAATCCCAATTGCCTCAGCAAAAATAAATAAATAAATAATTGTTTAGACTCAGGCAGATAAAGGAACAGCCCATATCTGGTACATATTGGCTGTGTAACCCTTGATTGTAGAGGGCCACAGATAGCAGGTTTCCTCTGTGCTGAAGGGTCTTATACCTTACCCAGAGTTCCCCCACTATGTATGGCCCTCTATATCAAGTCACTGGATAATCTCTCACTGCTTTAGGTAACTCTAAGATTATAAACTGTAGTGAAAATACTGATCTACATTGGTAAAAGGAATTTCCTCATTCAGGGGTTGAAATCTCAGTTCCAGTTCCTTATTTATTTAGTTCCTATTGAATGCTGAGTTTTTATTTTTATTTTCCTAAAGAGGCAGAGTTGGAGATACTCCAGGAATCCCACAATCATGAAACATAAAAACACTATAAAAACAATGCAATTATACCCATTTTCCAGAAAAGGCAATTGAGACTCAGAGATCAAAGTACACATTGGCCCCATGGCCAGTAAGTATCAGAAGGAGATCATTTGAGTCTTCTTTGCTCCTCGGTTTATTTCCTCTATACTGTGCTTTTTCTCAGGAAGGAGGTATGGGCTTTCTATCTAAAACAGTTTTCCTGAGATCATAGATTTAGAGGTGGAAATCCTCCTTTCCTGGCACTTCTCTCCTAGCTGCTTGAGTGAAGAGGCTCTTCCCAAAGGCAGAATTCTGGAGAAACTGAAATCTCTCTCCCTTTGAGCTAGTGACAAACTGAATGAAAAGCATCCCATCTCAGGATAGGATAGGATTTGATTTAGAAATCCTGTCATTAACCATCTCATTTTGCAGATGAGGAAACTGAGTTCTACTGACTTGCCTGAATCTGATTTTGAACATGTTGAATTAAAAATGTTTTAAACATTTCAAATGGTTTACAAGGAAATAAGATAGAAATGAAAATATTCATAGTCATCATAATTAATAATTAAGCTCAGAACTTGAGCTGTAGAACTCAGTCTGTAAGCCCAGCATTGTTGGCACTGTACCATGTTCTACTTGGTTCCAGAGGACTGAGGCTGGATTTCTTTAGGATTTTGATTTCAGCTGGGGGCGGATGCTGCTGGCAAGGGACTAGAGAAGGGAGGAAGCATGTTTTTTGAACCAAACCAGTCAGGGTATGTTGTAGGGCATGCAAGAACTCAAAGGCCTCACTGAAGAGGATGGTTCGTGGGGCTTCTGGAGAAAGCTAAGTTTGTTTCCTTTGTTTCCAGGAAACAAAAAGGAGTTATGATGATGAGATCTAGGCAGCCTCTGAACAATATCTACCTCCATGACTCTGGCAAATTAATTTTTCTGAATCTCACCCTTAAAATGAAGGAATTGCAGCTAATGACTGCTGCAAATCTATGGCACTGTGATTCTCTGATTTTGGAAACAATACGTGGGGATTCTGGAGAAATTTGTGAAGTCCTGTCCTAGCCCAACCTTCCCTCATAGCTCTACCAGACACAGTGGCTGATTTCTCTGGGCTCAGCCACTGGGCAGTCCAATTGTGGATGGTAAAGGGAGTGACTAAACTCAGAATACTTTGGTTTCTGATATTTAATGGCAAATAATGAGGTAAAATGCAAAAATTCACAGTGAACAAGTTATGAGGGAGCCCCACAGAATTTGGATGCAGAGCTGTGAGTATAAAGGACAATGATATGGACGAAGTACCCCAAAATAGGATTGATTTGAGTCTGGTCCTAGGCAAAGCAGTTTCCAGGAATCTTAGGTGACCCTGAAGATCTGTTTGCACTTGGGAAGTCTATTGTTTCTTCTCAACCCCAACTTTCTTCAACCTGAAACTTCCTCCTTTCTTAATAAACACAGAAAACCACATTTTGATGTCACTAGATCACTTCTGCTTTTCCTTTCCTCCAAGTGAGCCATCCCTTTCTTCTAAGGAGACCTTCCTTCTCTGGCAGTCTCTCTGATAAAGCCTTTTTTGAGCCTGATGGGAAAGTCTTTTGAGGGTTACTCTGATTCTGTTTCTGATTCTGAGATAATTTTTAGGAAACCTATACTTTAGTGAAAGTTGAGTTTCTTACTAAAATCAATTCAGTTCAATGAAATAAACATTATTATATGCAGGCACTATGCTAGATCCTAAGAATATAAGAACAAAAGTGAAAATTAAGCACCTACTATGTGCAGGCACTATACTAGATCCTGAGATTAAGCACCTACTATATGCAGGCACTACACTAGATCCTGAGATTAAGCACCTATTATGTGCAGGCACTACACTAGATCCTGAGATTAAGCACCTATTATGTGCAGGCACTATGTTAGATCCAGAGAATACAAGAACAAAAGTGAAAATAGTGTGCCTTTTCGGAATTTGCATTTGGGATAGTGCTGAAGAACAACAAGAACTAGCTAAGTATGTACTATCTATATCTCTATATATAATTTCAAGGGTTAAGGAAATACTAAGAGAATTTGGAAAGACCTCATATAGGAGATAGCCTTTCGTTTAAGCTTGAGTAGATCTAGGAATTCCCTGAGGCAGGAGTGAGGATGGCTAGATGGATAACAGCTTATGCAAAGTCAGGGAAGTAAGAAAATGGAATGTTGTCTCTACTGTGAACTGTAAATAATTTTTGTAGAGATTGTAGAAAAAATTAGGGCGGTTATAAATCAGTTTGGAAAAATAGGTTGTATCTAGATTAGGAAGGATTTTAAATGCCAAATAAAGAAAACGAATAGTATCTTAGAAGTAAGTCATTGAGGCTTTTTGAGTAGGGAAGTGATACCATCAGACCTGTGCAGGGATTTTCATTTGGTAGTTGTGTGGATGACAGATCATCATGAGTAAGAACAGTGTGTAGAAAGGTAAATCAATTAAGAGATTATTACAAAACTAAGTGAAAAGTAATAATGGGCTAAATTAAAATGGTGACAAGAGTGGGATGATTGGGAGAAAGGCTGTAGATTTAGATTGGCAAAGCTTAGAAACTAACTGGATGTGAAGGTGAGGATGAGGAAAGAATAGAGGAAGACTTCAACGATAGGAACTTGGCTTCATGGAATGAGGACCTGGAAGAAATAGGGAAGTTAAGAGGAGGACTAGGGTTAGAGGGGGAAGAAAATGAATCTGATTTTGAACATGTTGAATTAAAAATGTTTTAACATTTCAAATAGTTTCCAAGGAAATGATAAGATAGGAATGAAAATATTCAAAGTCATCATAATTATTATATTGCATCATTCATTAATATTTATCCTTTCCTCTCCTTCCCTCCCTCCCTCCTCTTTATCTTTTCTCCTTCCCTCTCTCTCTCTCTCCATCTCTCCCTCTCTCTGTGTGTCTGTCTCTCTTTCTGTGTCTCTCTCTTTTCTCTTTCCCTCCCTCCCTCTTTCTGTCTCTGTCTTATTTGTATAAGACATCTATTTCCATTTTGTGTTTGCCCTGTTCCTTGCCTCTTCCTTAAGCTTTGGGAAATGCTCAGGTGGCAACTAGAAGCCCTCACCTGCTTTTTAGCTCCTTTTCCTCATCCTCCTTTTCTGGCCCCTCCAGGCTTTCATTTGTCTTCTCTTCTTCTTCTTCCTTCAATTCCTGAAGCTCCTTGGTTTTCTTTAGGCCTTCTTGATACCTTTAATGAAAGAAAAGTGTTTTGTTTTGTTTTGAGGCTGGGAAAGGCCAGGCCAAGGACAAATTTCCCAAGTAGTTCCTAGTTCTGGAGGATTGTTAGTATCCAAAACTTCCTGTGGTTGTGGATGAGGGGAAAAGTCTGGAATGTATAATGAAGTTACCAAGCATTCCTAAAACTACTGCTGTCAATAGTATTGCCCACTATCTCTGCTCTCATCCTTCCTGTTTATAGGAAATGTCACATAAAATGTTCATCATAACCAACCCCCCCAAACTCAACAAAACATTCTCTTCTTGTTTGACATTTCCTCAATTTAGACCCCTACACTCCCCACTCCACCCCATGTTGGGCCTGGGTTTGCTCTCTGTTTTAAGGAGAGGCTGGCTTGGTAGAACTTTATATGCAGGACCAGAAGAAGGGGGAAAGGGACAGGAATAATTTCCAGGGAACTGAATCAAGGTCAAACAGCATTAATCTATCTATCTATCTATCTATCTATCTATCTATCTATCTATCTATCTATCTCTATCTCTATCTCTATCTCTATCTCTATATACTCTACAGGAGAGGTTAACAGATTTAAATAATATAAAATAAATTATTTGGTAATTTTTTGCATATGAAAAATCCGAGAAGAATAATTATAATAATAACTTACATTGCCAGAATATCTTAAGGTTGACAAAAGAACTCCCCTCATACACAGTGCCTGACATTGAAAGTGCTTGGTAATAAATAGCATTTATAGAGCACTTACTATGGGCCAGGCCTTTTGCCTAAGCACTTTACAAATGTTATCTCATTTGATCCTCAAAAAAATCCTGGGAAATAGGTTTTATTATTATCCCTACTTTATAGATAAGGAGATGAAGGCAAATAGTGGTGAAGTGGCTTGCAGAAGATCACAGAACTAAAGCTTTTTAAAGACAGAATTTGAATCCAAGTCTTTTAATTTCTACCCCCTTGAAGCACCTCTCAAATCATGTGGTAACACTCTTCTGAGTTTACTTTGTCTTTATATAAGTGCTCAAGACCCTCCATGGTCTAGCTCTATTTATTTCTGTTTAAAAAATTCTTAACATATAATATTTTATTCCCTTTAATTACATATTAAAGCAATTTAAAAACATTTTTAAAAGAAGTTTGGTTTCCAAATTCTATCCTTCCTTCTCCTCCCCTTTTCCTGAGACAGCAAGTAATCAGTTATAGGTTATTTATGTGTAATCATGTAAAACAATTCCATACTACTCATTTTTATAAGAATACTAAAATAAAAAGAAAAGAATGAAAGAAAAGTGAAAAATATCATGTTTCAGTCTGTATTTAAACAACATTAATTCTTTCTCTGAATGTGGATGGCATTTTTTCATTATGAGTCCTTTGCAATTGTCTTGGATGATTGGATTGCTGAGAAGAGCTAAGACATCATAGTTGATCATTGCACAATGTCGCTGTTAACTGTGTACAATATTCTCCTGGTTCTGCTCACTTTGCATCAGTTTATGTAAATTTTCCCAGGTTTTTCTGAAATTATTCTGCTTGCTATTTCTTATAGTACAATAATACTCCATTATACAGCTTGTTTAGACATTCCCCAATTGATGGATATTCCCTCAGTTTCCAATTCTTAACTATCACAAAAGAGCTGTCTAATTTTATTTCTAACCTTACTTCATAGATCAGGCCTTCTAAATTTGGGTTGTATAATTTTTTTAAACTTTAAACACTCTTAGGGGTTCTTAATTTGGATCCGTAAATGTATTTTCTAAATTGATAACTGCATTTCAACATAACTGATTTCCTCTGCAACTCTATGCATTTTATTTTATATAGTTCAAAACATTATTCTGAGAAGAGGTTGGGTTTACCAGACTGTTTCAGGGGGTCAATACCTGCAAAGTAAGTAGTAATGTATGTTTGCTATTGGGTACCATGAACTTAAATGACAGTCTTTATGAGCATTCCCTTTCTAACTTCTTAATTAATTACTGTAATGACTTCAGAAGACCAGAAGCCCCTGGAGGGTAAAGATTATTTCTTTTTGTTTTTGTATTCCCAGCATCTAGCACAGTGCCTGGTACATAGCAAGCCCCCAGTTAGTGCTTGTGGGATTGAATTCAACTTATTGTAGAAGACCAACTTATATACAGATTGAAGCATACTTTTTTTTCTTGATTTTTTTTTTTTGGTGGGATGTTTTCTTTTGCAACATGACTTTTATGGATATATTTTGTGTAGCTTCACATGTGCCTTCTCAATGGAAAGAGTGTGGGGAGAAAGGGAAAGAATATGGAACTCAAAGTTTTAAAAGCAATGTAAAAAAATGTTTTACATATAACTGGTGAAAATAAAAAATATTAAAACAAACAAAAAAGAATCAGCTTGTAAGCTTACCCTTTGTTATAGGCCTCCTCTTCGATTTTGGCCTTGATCTCTTGGCTGATCTCTTCCAAAGCACTCTGGGTTAGGGCAGGTGAAGCACTGGGGGCAGGGCTCTCACAGTCTTGATCCCCATTGGACTTCCCACTGGTAAAAAATGAGAGACAAGAAGGAATGCTTGTTGAGTGTGGGGAATAACGCAATAGAAAACTCACCCTGTCTTTGATACCACTGCTGATATCTGGTGATGGAATCCAAGTATGTTAAAATTTTCGAACAGAAACTCCCTTGAGAATTAGAAATTGTTTCATTCTTTGTATCAATGCCTCCAACATAGAATTCAGGACAAGTGCTGAATAAATGGTTATTCATTTGATTATCGATTGATTCAATCTGGACCTTGTACAGGTATTTCAGTTCAGACCAAGGAGGGACCCCTTGGGTATCCTAAGACACACTGGAGCAGAGAACATAGAGAACAAGTTGGGGCCCCACAGGGAATTTGCCTTATCAATCATCTTTTAAGTCGTTTCCAACCCTATTCCTTAAAGTCAATGTTGAAAAACATGTTTATTCTCTGAGAAAATCCTGAGGTCTCCTACAATAAGCTCTGGTCCCCAAGCATATTGGACTCAACTACACCTAAAAGTCTAGATTTACTCTTAGAGGTGCGACCATGACCTGGTACCATGTTAGGAGCTTCCTCTCTACCTCTGGTAGTTAGAGGCTTAGGAAGCCTGCAGCATGTGCCATCATTAATGTGTAAACTCCTTGAGGGCAGAGTCTGTTTTTGATTTTTCCTTTTATCTCTATGAATTGGCAGATTGCCTGGTACATAGTAAGTGCATGATTGATCTGCAGTGTCACCACATATTTTATGGGTTTATTTCAGGTTGTATCTATTACTCTACCTGGTTTCAACTTCAGGGAACAAGATATACCTTTCTAGCATCCCACTCCTCCCTGCCTGCTTTTCTGACGCCATCTCTATGTTGTCTCCACTCATAAGCTATTTGAGGGCAGGAGGTGCCCCTTTTTTATTGATTATATTTCCAGCAGTTAGCACAGTGCCTGACGTATAGTAGATGCTTAATAGCTAGTTCTGGGATTGGATTGTACAAATACTCTGATGTCAATCCCTGTGAAGAATTCAGGTGTTTTAATTCAGACCAAGGAGGGACTTAGAAGGTTGCTTAGAGCTTTTAAGTATGTGATTCTATATGTACTACCTTCTTTTTTCTGAGAGGTGAGAGGTATAAACTTCATCTTTCCAGCCTTATCTTACTCCCCTCACTGCACTGATATTTTAGCTAAAGTAGCTAATTTCTGCTCCAAACACAACTGTACTTTTCCATCTCTGTGATTTTGTCCAGGTTATCTCTTTATCTGGAAGATTTCCATTTAGACCATTTGAATAGTCACACATCCCAGCCAAATTACTTTCAAGAAACCTTTCTTGAAGCCCACTATTGGTAATGACCTTGTCTCTGGTCCTCTGAAGATACTTAATTCCTATCTCTCTTCTGCAGTAATTATTAATTATAGCAATTGTATCATGGATAGGGTAGCTAGGTGGTGCAGTGAATATAGCACTGGGTCTGGAGTCAGGAGTTTTAATTGAACCTTAGACACATACCAGCTGTGTGACCCTGAGCAAGTCACTGAATCCTGTTTTCCTCAGTTTCCTCAGCTATAAAATGAGCCAGAGTAGGAAATGGCAAACCCCTCCAGTATCTTTGCCAAGAAAGCCCCAAATGATGGTTACAAAGAATCACTCAGGACTGAAATAACTGAACAACTACAAAGTATCAGAGCTATTTCTGTTGCTGTTTTACTCCCTTCCTAGACTATGAGCTAGACATGAAGCCAGGGACTGCATTTTACTTAAGTTCTGATATTTCCCTTAGCACTAAACCCAGAAAGTGCAAATTGTTGAAATGTTAAACTGAATTGGTTTAGAGGGTGTCCAAGGTCTGTCAGAGCTCAATATCAAGACCATTTATTAAACTGAGTTGGTTTAGAGGGTGTCTAAGGTCTTTCAGAGCTCAACATCCTATGGTATATGCAGAAAATGAGCATGGAAAAAGAGGAAGGAATGGCCCAGATGGTCCATTGTTGGATGTGAGTTTACCCCCATCAACAGATTCCATTGTCTGATGCTATCCCCAGCAAACGACTTTTCAGAAGTCTGGAACTCAACTCTCCATATCACCTTTAAACGTTCCTTACAACTCTCCTGGGTGAGTTCAAGAGAACTCAAAATATACTATCATACTACCATCAGAATATACTACCACAGAGGGTTCACAAACAGACAAAATTACAAGTTGGGCTTTAAATCCAGGTTTTTGTTGGAAAAACACCAAACACAAGATAAAAACACATGGCACCTGCTCCTTGTAAGCATCCCCTGATATATTCATGAGAGAATCTTAAGCATTTCTCCCTGTCCATGGCACCAACCCCTCCCATCTTCTGTGTTGCTCGGCACCTCTTAAGTTTCATTAGGCTGTTAATTGGACACCAGAATAAGAAAAAAAGAGAGAGAACACACTAAAAATAACAGGTGCTCACAACATTTCTTCTATTATCTGCTATATATTTTTATATGTATTATTTATTTATTATTAAATAATATTATTTAAAACATTAAATAATTTTATTTTTAAATATTAAAGATATCATTTATATATTATGCTGTATATATTATTTCCTTATAGTGAATTTTCCCTCTCTTGAAGGTGCATTTATCATAATGGAAAAATTTGATAGCAATAATAATATCCTATTATACAGGAATAAATAGCAATGTAGATAATGGCCTTACAAAGCATATTTTTTATTAGATATTAGAGCTCAGAACCACATCTTTGGTTTCTTCTATCTTTGTCCATTTCGGAGGTTGCTTAATTTTATATTTAAGCAGAGATCTGCTTAATTTAGAGTGGCTAGTTTAAAATGAAACTGGGCAGTAAAAGAATTTGTGATGCCCTGTTTTAAGAAACCAGATAGACCACAGTCCACAGTAGAAAACAATTGTATTGATTAGAGAAATGTATTCATGGGGGCTCTGACCTAAGGGAACTTTCATAGTAGATTTTTTTTAACCCATGCTGAGAGTTTTGAATTATGTCAAGAGCTCTTTTGAGGATAGGGATAATTTTGACTAGTTATTCTCTGACAATGCTGGAAAAATTCTAATTTACAATTTCCTGAACATATGGGTAACTTTGGAAGTCTTTCTGTATTCGTTGCTTTAAAAATCAAAGTTGGAGACATTTTAGATGTTACCATAAAACAATAAAATAACAACTTAGTCTGATGACTCTGTGGAGTTCTGAAATGTTACCTAGTCTTTTACTCCCTCCAGTAATATAAAATAAGCCTGGAAAAATAGGTTGTAGCCATATTGTTAAGGACCATTTGTATTTTGTCTTAGAGCTAATAGGGAGACTCTATTAAGGTAATTAAGGAGACTCCAGTAAGAATTTTTGATCCAGTGATTCTGTTTTGATTTTTTAATGAACAATCATAAAATTATTTTGTATCTAGTCTTTGTTTTGCAAGTGTTACAAGTACTCTTGTTAAACAAAATACAATTTTGATGTGACCTGGTAACAATGAACTCATAGTTTATTGGAGGCAGTGGGATACAATGGAAGATTCCATGCTGGACTGGGAATATAGATACCTGTTCTGTCATTAACTTACTATGTGACTTTCGGCAAGTCCCTTCCCTTCTCTTCAATATCCCCAATTTCCTCCCCCGTATTCTGTTTTGTAAAATTCTATTCTAAAGTCACTGAAGCTCAGAATTGGAAGGAGCCTCAGAGACAATATAATTCAACCTGTACACATGAATCCCATGTAGAACACGCCCAGCAAGTGGTCAGTCATCCAGCCTTTGGTGATTCTTTCTAAAGTGTGGTTTTCACACTCCAGGTGTGATCTGACCAGGTCAGAATAGAGGAGGACAATTCCCCTCCCTATTATTGGATATCATATGCCTTTCTTAATGCATTTCAACATCACATTTGCTTTTTAGGCCACTATCACACTCATACCACACATTGAGCTTATAATTTGCTAAAATCCATACATTTTTTTTCAAATGAGAAGGAAGGGGTTTGGTGGGATTGTGGGGACTATTGATCTGGGATCCAGCTACAAGTCCCAGTCAGAGTAGAGGAATTCTGGATCTTTTCCCTAAGATAATCAAAGCAGCCAATCTTCAATTCTTGACTTTGTCAATTCTCCCAGGTCCCATTCTAGTGTTTTCACACACCTGACTACTGCCCTGCCCTTCTCCGTCTGTGTGTGCTCTGGAAATGTGATGGTAAGTCTACCCAAGACCTGTCCAGAAAGTAATGGGAAACATGTCTTACAAAGCTTCTATAAGACTTTTGGATTATATGCCCTTGAGGATTATACATGGAATTCCCCTCTCTGCTTCTGGGCTTCATTGAGAATGACAAAATTGTAGAATTTCAGAACTAGGAGGGAGCTTACATGTTTCTCTGAAGCCATCCTATCTTTCTCTCTCTATCTCTTTCTCTCTGACTTAAAATCTACATATCTTGAGGCAGGTCAATTCATCTCTCTAGTCCTCAGTTTCTTTCTGTGTGTAATGAGGAGCTTGTATTAGAGTGACTTTAAAGTTCTAGATCTATATTGTTATTCCCTAAGAGAAAATCTAAATTGAAGATTCTTTAAAAAAAAAAAAGAGTAAGTGACTTTAAAAAAAAATCCCTATTTTCCTTGATTGTGTGGGAGGCAATATTTCCAGTTGATGGGGGAAGAGAAAACTTTATAAGGACTGAGTCCTCGGCCAGGTGGGGAAAGATTCTGCAAAACAAATGGTCTATTTGGGTCATACAGATCCCTGTATCATAGGAATGGGTCTGGTTGCCTAGTTTTTCTGTCTTAAAATGGAAAGAAATGCACGGGGCACAGAAGCCTGAAATAGGAAACTTTCCCAAGTGAAGCCAAGACTTCAGATCAGCACAAAATTCAACATATTTTCATCACAATCATAATGCAATAACATGGGTCAAACTACAGTCTCTTGGACCCTTAGAGAGCCAAATAAACCATTTTCCATAAAAGTTCATAAATTCAAATCACTTTTTTTTCTTGGCCTTGAGGGTAGGAGTTGGGGAAAGGAGCATGAGAAGGAAAAATAAGGAGAGAGATAGGACAGGAAAAAGGCAAAAGGATGTGAGGGAAGTGGAGAGGGAGATAGAAGGAGAGTGGAGTGAAAAGAAGAGAAAAAAGTAAGGGAAGAAGGAAGTGAGGAAAGAGAGGAGATGAGGAAGAGGGAGAGAAGGAGAGAAGAGAAAAGGGATTAAATGTAGGAAAAGGAGAGAAAGAAAAGGGAACGATGGAGAGATAGGGAAAGAAAGAGGTAGAGGACAAGAAGGGGAAGAAGAGAAGGAAAGAGGAAGTAAAGGAAGATGGGGTGATGAAAATGATAGAGAGAAAGGACAGAACAAAGGAGGATGATATGTGCTGGAATGGGAGGAAGAAGGAAAAGATGTTGAAGAGGTGAGATGGGAGAGGAGAGCTTAGGAAAGATGGAAGAGATGAGAAAGGAAAGATAGTACAGAAAGACGGAGAAATAGCCCAACCAACCAAAGCAAGTTTCTAGGCAACCTCAAGGTGAAAAATCAAACCAGAGAACTTACTTCTCTAAAAGTCCTGGTGGAGCCAGGGGAAGCCGAGGAGTTTCCTTTCCCATTTGGTGTTTCAGCCTATAGTGAAAATAAGATAAATTTTTCATTCCCATAAATAAATCAGAGCAAAACATGCAGATGGATCAGCATATCAGTATGTCCTACATACATAATTAGATAAGTGAGTTTCTCTTCATCCCCCAGATGTCCTGTACTCTCTAGGGTCACTTCGACTCCTGAGCCATCATCATGAATTCCCTTAAGCCTTCCTCTGTCCTTTTCAATCTGAATGTGGGATTGAAAGCATAGTGAGGGTGACTTGCTTCCTTTCACTGCTTCCTCTCCATCTGTTCAGCTCTTAGAGTTTAAACCTTGAATCCTTTCAGTGGGGTTCAGTTGCCTGTCCCCTTTTTTAGAGGACAGCCATAACCCCAGACTTCTTCATGTGCCGTGCATTGCTACGCAGAAGGCACACCAGTGTGTTCTTATTACTACCAAAACTTAGCTACCCAGAGCTCTTGTGAGTCAAATCCTTCTTAGAGTGAACTCAGAGGATGTCCAAGATGTTGCTGTTGTTGTTATTTTGTAATGGAATCTGTGAGTAAATATGGTGCTGGAAAACTGATATTTCCAGGCTAGAGATGAAACATCTAGAAATGTAAAAAGGAAGAAAGAAAGAAAGAAAGAAAGAAAGAAAGAAAGAAAGAAAGAAAGAAAGAAAGAAAGAAAGAAAGAAAGAAAGAAAGAAAGAAAGAAAAGAAAGAAAGAAAGAAAGAAAGAAAGAAAGAAAGAAAGAAGGAAGGAAGGAAGGAAGGAAGGAAGGAAGGAAGGAAGGAAGGAAGGAAGGAAGGAAAGAAAGAAAGAAAGAAAGAAAGAAAGAAAGAAAGAAAGAAAGAAAGAAAGAAAGAAAGAAAAGAAAGAAAGAAAGAAAGAAAGAAAGAAAGAAAGAAAGAAAGAAGGAAGGAAGGAAGGAAGGAAGGAAGGAAGGAAGGAAGGAAGGAAGGAAGGAAGGAAGGAAGGAAGGAAGGAAAGAAGAAAGAAAGAAAGAAAGAAAGAAAGAAAGAAAGAAAGAAAGAAAGAAAGAAAGAAAGAAAGAAAGAAAGAAAGAAAGAAAGAAAGAAAGAAAGAAAAAAGGAAGGAAGGAAGGAAGGAAGAAAGAAAGAAGAAAGAAAGAAAGAAAGAAAGAAGAAAGAAAGAAAGAAAGAAAGAAAGAAAGAAAGAAAGAAAGAAAGAAAGAGAAAGAAAAAAGAAGAAAGGAAGAAAGGAGGTGGGAGGGAAGGAGGGAAGGAGGGAAAGAGGAAGAAAGAAAATTAAAAAGCAAGGCTCTAAAAACAATAGAGTTTTAAGAGAGGGAGTGGTGGGAGTGTGCTATGCTTATGGTCCCCTTTCTTGCTCCTAGATTTCATGTTGGTGGTTTTATTTTGGTCCTTGGTTTGGGAGTTTAGGTTGACTGAGATTATAGTTGCACAAGAAATTTGAATCAGGGCAAAGGAAGGGGGAGAAAAACTAAAGAAAACCTGCTCTTATTTGGCAAAACAATAGAGCTGTGAATAGAACTTAGCTACAGTTTTCTTCTTATTGTTGATAATACAAACAATAGCCATGCTCTTTTTTCTGGGGCTGGGGGTGGGGGGAGAGAAAGATGGAGGAAGGGAGAGAGGAAGGGAGGGAAAAAGGGAAGGAAGGAAGGAAGGAGAGAATGAGAGGGAGAGAGGAGGAGGGAGGGAAGGAGGGAGAGAGGAAGAGAGGGTAGGAGAATGTGTGTGGGAGAGAGAGAGAGAGAGAGAGAGAGAGAGAGAGAGAGAGAGAAGAGAGAGAGAGAGAGAGAGAGAGAGAGAGAGAGAGTCAGAGAGATACAGAAAAGAGAGGGACTAGATCTCTTCTGTCATTGATAAAGGAAACTCTAGATCTCTTCTGTCATTGATAAAGGAAACTCCCACATAAGGAAACTCACTCTGCCAATACTGCTCATCACCTTCAGTTCAACTTATAGCCTTGGAGAATTGACTTGAGCATTGTGAGGTTACGTGTCCAGAGTGAGGTTATGTGACCAGAATGTGTCAAGGACAGGATCTGAGCCCAGATTTCCCTAAATCCAAGGCCAGATCTTCTATCTTTTATTCCATGTTTGCCTCTGAATTGTGCAGAGTGAAATATAAGTTATGTTGTAAAGTATAAAATTCAAACCAAAATTCAAGACCTCAATGTCCTTACCCAAATCAATGACAGAGAGAAGATTGTCTGCTGAATGACTGAATGAGTTATAAGCTCACCCTAAAGTCACAGTTTTTCTTGTGGCTTCTTTTCTGTCCCTGGAGGTCCTTCTTCCAGTTGTCGCAAAGTCTAGTTCTGGACCACCATTATTCCCCTAGTCATACTCACCAGGGCTGGTAAAGATGGGATGGGTGACGTGCTGGAAGGCTGGCCAGGAATGTTCAAAGCATTAAATTTGGGAACTACGGCCACGCTGACTCTCCGACGGGGCATGTTCTGCAGGAAGAAAAGGATTGACTAACAGGAAGGCCTTGAGCAGGCCTTCCTCAGTGGGATGATGGTGGCTGTCTTAACTGATGAAAATGGAGAGAGGGGAAGGGGTGTGTGTGTACATCAGGGTGATCAGAGACCATTCCACATTAAAGCCATGTGTCCTGAGGGACTCATTTTTGGACCAGAGTCTTTCTGGGAGAAATAACAATTTTAGGAAATTCATAAAAAAACCAAGAGAATGAAATAGAGATTTCTTAGGTAAGAACAGATGCTGTTAGTCTGTAGTACACATAATCACTCTCAGTCTCAGTTTTTCACTGTATAAAAAGGGGGTGGTGTGGGTTGAACCAGATGCTGATTAAAAGTTCCTGCTCTCCCATCCTTTGAATCTATGGGGAAAAAAAGAGTTGGGGAATTTTTTTTTGAAATTTTTGAAATATGAATTCTTAAAAGTGGGAATATATGCCTCCTGCTTGAAGCAGGAATCTCCTCTGTAGCACCCCTGCCCGGTAGTCACCCACTTTAAATAGCTCTAGTGACAAAGAGAGACCACCTGATCAGACCTGATGAGGCAGATATTCCATTTGAGGGCTCTGAGTATTAAAGTTTTTCCTAATTTTGAATCTCTGATGAGTTCAAATCTCACTTACATTCTTACTAATTGTGGAAATTTCTTCATTTGTAAAATAAGAAGGTTAGAATCTGTGATCCCATGATCCTACTCAACAGATCCTTAATTTCAGGAAAGGGCTTTTGAATAAGAATGGGTCCTCATACATATCTTGTAAAGCATACCAGCACTGTGCTAAGTGCTTTACAAATATTATTTGATCCTTACAGCACCATTGGGAGGTAAGTTCTGTTATTATCCCCATTTTTCAGTTGAGGAAACTGAGGCATACGGAAGCTAAATAATTTGCCCAGAGTCACCCAGCTAGTAAGTGTCTCAGGCTAGATTTGAATTCAGCTCTTCCAGGTTCTTGATCCCAGAGCTCTATTCACTGTCTCACTTAGCTGTCCTTCTGCAGAGAAGGTTCTAGGACTTCCTATCTGTAGATGAGGAAACTATCAGAGAAAGATTAAGATTCAAGATCACCTAAGAAGTGAATGTCTAGTGAATTACTATCTGGATGTTTTTCTCTCTTAAAAGACCATGGTCTTAGGTTATCTTGGAGCACCTAGTGAGCAATTCCCTTCCACTGTATTTCCCCCCACCTTGCAGGCAGCCTACCTTTCCCAGAGTGAGAGACATGGATCTGGTGGTGCGGGGGACTCCATCCTCTGCAGCAACAGGAAGAGACACAGAGAACATCGTCAATCACTTCTGATCAAATTCAGATCAGACATAGAGGAAAGTCCTAGAAACTGTCCAAAAGACCCCCCTCTGTGAATGCTCGTGGCTCAGTCCTCCATGAAGCTTGGGGAGAAGGCAGGGACATTCCAAAATGAGATCTTTGTCCCCTTCCGTATCCTGTCCACCTCTATGAATCTCTGGCTTCCTTCAAGACTCAGCTCAACAGTTTGCTGTGGGAAGATTTTCCTCGTCTTCCCAACTGCTAAAGCCTCCCCCTAAGGTTATCTCCTATTTATCTTCTATGTATCTCCTATGAATGTCATGTCCCCCAACTAGAATGTAACTCATTGGGGGCAAGGACATTTTTTTCTTTTTCTTTATATCTCAACACTTAGCGCAGTGTCCACCCTGTAATAGATACCTAATAAATAATAGATACCTAATAAATGCTTCTTGATTGGGTGGGGCCACTTTTGGAGCTCAGAGTCCAGGAATCTTGAACCCCCTTATTCTATTATGCAGTAGCATCACCCAGCATTTTCCTGCCTGCTGTACCACTGTTCTACCTAGTAACCTTCTCATCAGCTTTTCTAGCAGATGATAAGTCAGTGGTCCTACCACTTAGAAAAGATTCAAGGATATCTCTGGTCACAGATTGTTCATAATAATAACAATAACAATGGCAGCATTAATGTCCTTGCAATTTATTCTTTTTTTTTCTTTTTTTAATAATAGCTTTTTATTTTCAAAATATATTCATAATTTTTAACATTCACCCCTGCAAAAACTTGTGTTCCAAAAAAATTTTTCCCTCCCTTCTCCCTAACCTCTCCTCCAATGGCAAGTAATTGCATATGTGCAATTCTTCTATACATATTTCTACTTTTATTATGCTACTCAAGAAAAATCAAATCAAAAAGGAAAAAAATGAGAAAGAAAAAAAGCAAGCAAACAATAACAAAAAGGTGAAAATACTATGTGGTGATGCACACTCAGTCCCCATAGTCCTCTCTCTGGATGCAGATGGCTCTCTCCATCACAAGAGCATTGGAATTGACCTGAATCACCTCACTGCAACTTATTCTTACAACAACCTTGGAAGGTAGGTCATTCCCATTTCACAGTTGTAGAAACTGAGACAGAGGTTGTATAACTTGTCCAGGATTACATAGCTATTAATCACTTGAGGTCAGACTTGTACTAAAGTCTTCCTGGCTGCAAGGTGAATACCATTTAGCTGCTTATACATGTTTAAGGTTCAACTCAATTTTAAAAAGCATTTATTAAGTGCCTATACATTTATCATGTATATATTCATTTATCACATGTTTGATTTTGTATATTTTTTGCGAATCAATTTTATTCTTACTCTGAGTATATCCTCTATGAGGGCAGTGACCATGTCTTATTTATATGTCTATCTTTTTATAATTCTCATAGCAAGGCCTGGTATACAGAAGGTGCTTAATAATTATTAACTTAAGGAATGCTCAACAAAATGGGAAGGTCATGATAAGAATAATGATGCTGATGATAGGTAGCATTTCTATAACACTCTAAGGCTTACAAAAAGCTTTATATGTTATCTTATTTGATCTTCTTAACAACTCTGTAAAGTAGGTATGGTTGAGGATGGAGAGCTTGCCTAGAGTCACACAAGTAGTAAGTATTTGAAGTAGAATTAAAACTCAGGGCTTTTTGATCCTAGTCCCATTTACACGATCCAAGCTGCCTCAATGAAGGAAATGCTATCAGATTATTTGTCTAAAATTATAATATAAGCACATACATGGAGTATCCTGCCCCAATTACAGTTGGAGGAGATGGGGGAGCAGCTAGGACACATAGGAAGACATCTGGATAATTGTCCAGTCTGGTTCTTTTAAGTCTCAGTAAACTGGCTCCCAGCTGACAGATATGTGAATACTCAGGTTCTAGTGAGAAGTTCACAGCAACTCTCTGATGCAGGCTGGTTAGAAGGAGACAGGTAAACAAAAACAACGGGGATCCAGTAATGTGATCTCTGATGCCAAAACAATTCTACCAGCCTCTCTCTGTGCATCCCTGACACGATTCAGTGTTTGAAAGGTGCTTGGGATCTTCTAGCCATGGGATGGAACATTTGAATAAAGACTCCAGACTTCCTTGCCCTTCTGACTATAAAACATTACTGCCCCTAGTCCCGTGGCCATTCATAGCAAGCTTGTCAAAACAACAACCATTTATAAAGCACCTACTATGGGCCAGGCCCTATGCTAAGCCTGCAGTTTGGACACTGCCGCATCTATAACTTTACCTATTAGAAGCCAGCAATTTTGTGGCTGGTGAAAGTGATTGATATATATATCCTTGCATCCTTTCTGGGCTGGTGGTTCACATATTGTCAATAAGCCCAGTGTCTAGGTTTGAGGAATGTTGGACCAGGTTTCTGAGTGTTAAGATTAGGAATGAATTAACTCACTCTCCCAACTCCAAACATTGGCGATGAGCTGTTTGCTAAGCCAGGTATTTTAGGCCCTCATTTCCTAAACTTGAGCCAAAACAGCTTTGTGCATCTCTACCTTGGTTTTGGAAAAAAAGCTGCTGATATTCCCCAGAAAACTCTCTGAACATTCTGTTTATAAAGATTTCTCCATCTGGGATATGCTTTCTGCATTCTCCCTCCTCCAATTCTTTGTAACTAAGGATGTTTGTAACATCCAGGAATTGTGGTCTCTAAAAGGTCCATTTTCTTGTGCTGTTTATCTCTCAGTAGCCAGCACTCTGATTCCCTCTGGCACGGGCTTTACTTGCTAGGAAATGATTTCTGATGATTCTAGCAACTGGCCTGAAAGTGAAATAAAAAGACATGGGGCAAAAATAATCAGCTCTGTAGGGAGAGCTACCCAGTGGATAGAGAATTAAATTTGGATTTAAGTGGTTCTGAGTTCAAATTCTACCTCAAGCATTTGTGTGACCCTGAGTTCTTGTGTTTCTTTGAGAGACTTCACCTCTCTCAGATTCAGTTTCCTCATCTTCAAAATGATGGTAATAGCACCTGCCTTGCAGGTTATTGTGAGGATTTATCAGAGTACATAATTTAAGTGATTTGCAAACCTTAAAGCATTACCTAAAACAGTTATTGTAAGCCATTATTTATATTCTAACTGCCAAGGGACAAGGCTAATTTTCCCCTAGGACACTCACTTTTAGAAAAACAGAATCTTAGAGCGGAAAGGACATCACATGCTCTCTAATGCATTCACAGAAGTCCATTTTACAACATCCCTGGCATATATATGCTCATGCACTTGAATCCTTCCAGTGGGAGGGATTTACTGCCTAGCTGAGCTAGCTCTCCTGGACACATCCTAGAATATCCATGTCCTTCACCCAGGCTGAACACAACACTCCAGCCTGTGGTCTGAGCAGGACAGAGGTCATTTTTTCAAAGTACTCTATTTTTATTAGGTAGTGCAGTGGATAGATTGCCAGACCAGGCGTCAAAAACATTTCTCTTTTGAGTTCAAATCCAGCCTCAGACACTTAGGAGCTGTGTGACTTGGAGCAAGTCACAGCTCAATTTGCCTCAGTTTCCCTATCTGTAAAATGAACTGGAGAAGGAAAAGCACAACCACTCCACTATCTCTGTCAAGAAAACCCCAAATAGGGTCATGAAGTCACACACGACTGAAGAATGATTAAACATCACATCATATTTCTACTAACCCAGACTTATGCATCCAAATGGTGATTTTGGTCATTTTCTTGTAATTTGGCTTCATCTCCCTTCATGTTAAAAAGCCAGTGGATTAATAGACCAGGGTTGGATCACATCTCTTAGAACCAATCACAGAGATACACCTGAATTCAGCCTTGGAACCTGGAGGCCTTTTGACCTTTATGAGTAGTGCTAATTAGCTTCTATTGCAACATGTGGTATAAGGCATAGACTTCTGTACTTAGAGTTAAGACAAGAACTGGATTCAAATCTTATCTCTAACTAGGTGACCACTGGCAATGATTCCCTTAACTTCTCTGAGAAGCAGGTGATTGTCTAAGATAGTCATCATCTCCTAAAACTATTGTATAATTTCTGTTTGTCCTGATGTGAACCTTGAGAGGCCGTTCACTGTTTTCTCCATTACTTCTTTGGTTCCATTTTGTTAGTATTGGATTTCAATCAACAAAATATATGGAGTAAACAAGGTCATTTTTCAGGATGCCTGCATCCTATCAGGCTCCAGTTTTTCCAGCTTTCATGTGCACTTCTTCCCCTGCTCATAAACTTTGGGCTTCATCCAAACTGGACATGTCACTCCCCCTCCTCCCCAGACATTTCCTGGAATATCTCACCTTTGGGCTTCTGCCCATACTCTTCTCTGGTCTGGAATGGCCTTCTTTCCCACTATCTCTACCTGCTGCTATCCCACCCAACCTTCAAGACCCCATTCTGATGTCCCCTGTACTAGAAAACTTGCAGCTGTGCTCACTTGCCGGAAGTGAATCATCTGACCTCATGGATTTTAGATCGAAGCTTTTTAAACTGGCTTGTGATCCCACTTAGGATCATGTAAATGAATGTGGGGGGGTCCATGAAATTGTGATTTATTATCAGTAAATGCATGATTTGAATATCTATTTTATTTAGCTTTATATCTGGGATGATGTAAAAATGTCTTGGGTGAAAAGGGATCATGAGTGGAAAAAGTTCAAAGAGCCCGTTTTAGAGTCTACTTAGGTGTTTACAATATTCTAACTTATTTTATTTTATTTTATCTGTGTCTGTATCTTATTTCCTTTCTCCATGACTATGGGCTGGCTGAGGGCAAGTCTGTGTCTTATTGATGTATATCTCTCAGCCCCAGACCCACAGGGCAACATAGCAGATGTTTCATGCTTGAAACTGGAATAAAATCCCTCTAATTCTCAGTATTTCCTTAATTTTAAAGAGGATTGAATGAATATACTTTGTAGTCAATGCTCACTTACGTGAAGTATATCTTCTACATTCTGCATTTTCTGCCTAATGCTTTTAATCCCATGAAGTTCTTCTATTTCCAAACACTCTTCTAGCTCCCACTCACCTGCTTCCAACTGCTGGGTGGAATCACCAAGTCAGATTTCTATCAGGTCATCTAATCCAATATATATAATGTTCAATTGTTTTTTAGTTGTGTCCAATTCTTTGTGACCCCATTTATAAATTTTTTGTTTGTCTTGATTTGTTTTTGTTTTTGAAAAAAAAAAAAGATGGAGTGGTTGGCTATTTCCCTCTCCAGCTCATTTTACAGATGAGGAAACTGAGGTGTATGATATTGAGTGACTTACTCAGGCTCACAAAACTACTCCAGGCCTGGTGTTCTATCCACCGTATCACCTACCTGACTTATCACCTCTCACCTGGACTATTTCAATGGACTGTTGATTGGTCTCCTTGCCTCACGTCTTTCCCAGATCAGTCCCTTCTTCACTCATCTATCAAACTGATTTTATGAAAATATAAATCTGTCCCTATCATCCCCTATTCAATAAGCTCTAGGCACTCCCTGTTGCCTTCAGGACCAAATATAAAATCCTCTGGTTGACTTTTGCCTGACACCTTTCCAGCCTCCTTACCTAAGCTCTTCACTTCAGTGACTCTGGGCTCCTGCCATTCCTCCAACAAAACACTTCCTCCCCCAGCTCTGTATATCTTCACCAGCCATTCCTCATGCCAAAAATACTCTCCCTGCTCATCTCTGTCTTGCAGATTCCTTGGTTCCTTCAAAGCTCAGCCAAAGTCTCACCTTCTGCAAAAATTATGTCCCAACTCTGGTATTTTCCCTCTGAGACGACTCCCTCATCATCCTTTCTATAGCTTGTTGTACATGCATTTGCATGTTGTCTTCCTCAGTAGACTATCAGCTGCTGGAGGGCAGGGCCTAATTCTGCCTATCTTTGAATCTGCAGCTCGGAACACAATGACTGGTACACAATTGGGTAGTTCACGACACTAGCTGTCTGCCTTGTTGCTGCAAGGCCAGGCTTTGCACTCCCCAGGGACCTGAGAGAGACTCCCTGGGGTGACAGAAATTCCACTCGGTTTTACCAGAGGGGCCGTAGCTTCGACTTGAATTCTGGTTTGCTAGTTTTTTAAATTCCATGAGCTCTGCGTGGTCCTTCTCATACGTTCTCTTCAGATTCTCTACATACTGCATCATAACCTCCGCGGCCTTGGACATCCGCTTTTCCTAAGAGGAAGAGACAGAAGAGGTAGATAAAATTAAGGAATCAAGACAGAGCAAGATGAAATAACTTTGATTGATGGATGGATAGAAATATCAGAGGCAATACCATAGGAGCTCAGAGGAATAGAGGAATCTTAGAGATGATTCCATCCTCATTTTGCAGATAAGGAAATTGAGACTCAGCTACTTGAAGTGACTTGACCAAGCTGATATAGGTAGTAAACAACAAAGGTGGGATTCAGATCCAGATTCTCTCATTCTATCTGATGCTCTTTGCACTATAATACCCTGGAAGACTTCAGAATGTAGGACAGACTTCAGAGCCTCAGAGGACAGCATGCCAGAAGTGGGAAAGGTCTCAAAGACCATTTAGGAAGTGCAATCTTCCATAAAAGCCTTTATAAGGAAGGATGGATCCAAAGTCTTAGTGCAGGTTTTAAGTTTTAATAGCTTAATCCTGCACCAAGACTTTTGGGACACCCTGCATATTTGCCAAGCTAGATGTCATAGAGAAGAACGGCTGAAATAAGTGAAGACTATCAATGTGAGTCAACGGAATGACATGACCGCCAAAAGGCCCACCAACCAGAGATATGAGACCTACAATAGAGGCCAAGCATCAGCAGTAAGAAGAGTGAGAGGGCAGCTAGGTGGCGCAGTGGATAGAGCACCAGCCTTGAATTCAGGAGGACCAGAGTTCAAATCTGGTCTCAGACACTTAACACTTCCTAGCTGTGTGACCCTGGGCAAGTCACTTAACCCCAGCCTCAGGGAAAACAAAACAAAACAAAAAAACCCCACAAATTTAGGGGCAGCCAGGTGGCGCAGTGGTTAGAGCACCAGCCTTGAATTCAGGAGGACCCGAGTTCAAATCTGGTCTCAAACACTTAACACTTCCTGGCTACGTGACCTTGGGCAAGTCACTTAACCCCAATTGCCTCAGCAAAAAACAAAACAAAACAAAACAAAGTAAGAAGAGTGAGAGTTAATTTCATTCAGGTGGCACAATGGATAAGGTGCTGGGCCTAGAGTCAGGGAAATGTTATCTTCATGAGTTCAAATCCAGCCTCAGATACTTGTTATCTGTATGACTTTGGGCAAGTCACTTCATCCTGCTTGCCTCCACTTCCACCCCCCCCCTTAAAAATGAGCTGGAGAAGGAAATGGCAGATGAAAGAGTCTTTACCAAGAAAACCCCAAAAGGTATCACAAAGAATCAGGACTGAAACAACTTAACAACCACCACAATTAAGCACCTATCAGCTGCTTTATTACATCTAATCCTTGCCTTTAGTATCAGACCAAATAAATCTAATACTTCTTCCATGAAACAGCCCTCCAATATTGGAAGATTGCTACTCTGTTCCTCCTAAATCACATCAAGTTCTTTCAGTTAATACTCTCCTGGCATGCACTCAAGCGCTTTCCCATCCTGGTCATTCTGTGGGTTCTGTCCGGTTCGCCATTGGCCTTACTAAATGGGACTCACGCAGCTGAACTCCAGCTATGGATAAGGCTAAGTCCTGGATATCATACGTCTCTGAAAGTGGCCCAAGATTTCGTTGCCTTTCTTTGCTGCCATATCCCACTACGGTAGTCAGTGAAAGCCACCAGAGCTTTCCTCAGAAGCTGACTGGCCACGTGAGGCTCCTCAAGTTGTGAAGTTGATTATTTGAATCCAGATGTAAGACATTTTTTTTCTTTTATATGTTTTATCTTACTAGATTCAGCCCAATATGTATGATCTGTCCTGATAAGGCCCTTCCTCTCTTTAGGTCTCACTTTTGGTGTTCTTGAGGTTCTTCAGAGATAATGTTCCATTCATCAGCTATCTGTTCCTCATCCCTGGATTGTTCTCTCTCCTTACCTTTGCCTTCTCTTAGGACTCAGCTCAAGCCCATTCTCTGCATGAAGCTTGCCTATACCTTCTCTCAGAAATTACCTCCAGTTTACCCTGTCCATATCTTGCATGTACATGGTTATTTTTGCATGTTGTCTCACCCATTAGAAGGGACTATTCCACCACCACCCCTTTTGTGTCCCTGCACAGTGCTTGGCACATAATAGGTTTATTTTGAGGATGAGACCTGAATTTAGGGAGGATCATTGCAGCTCACTCTCCTATCATGTCCTTCAGGGCCACCTGGTACCTGTGTCCCAGCAGTGATTTCTTAGGCTAATAGATTCAACAAATAGCCCCATGATGGAAGGCCCGATTCCTTCCTTTAGGATCACCAATGTCTTGAGATGGGCAGGGTCTGAAGTGAGGAAGTGGTAGGAGGAAGGTCAGTGGTCTGACCTGGCGGACTGCCCCAACCATTTCAGCACGGCTGGAGAGACGAGCAGCCAAGCGATGTAGAACGGCAATGTCTTCCAACAGTTTCTCATAGGTCTCTCGGTGTTCACAGGGCTGCCAGATAGATGCTGAAGACTGAAAGGGGGAAGAACATGGAACATTCTGAGTCCCAGATGGGGTGAAGGAAAGCAGGAATGGGGAGATCTGAATGCTCCCCCTCCCTGCCCTATCTTACCTTTCCTCATCCTATAGTTGTTGAGCTTAGGGGCTGAACTGGAGCCTCTGGGCCGGCCTGCCTTGGAGAAGCTCTTCCTGGCTAGTTAGAGATTCAAACTGCCCTTTAGTCAGATTCATCCTTATACTTTGGCTAATTGGGGGGTTCTTACACAACCCAAAAAATCTGGACAAAGGATTTTTTAAAACTCCAAATAAAAATGAAACAACTGGACACTGACTGGCAGCCAGGGAAGGGAGTCAAAAGTAAGGGAGAAAAGCTAGCCTCCATTTAGGACTAAAAAGAGTCCAAAAGGTCACACACCTACATAGATGACCTCAGCTCATAGCCCTTGCTTAGGCAAACCTTTTCCCCATTCCTTCTCAGGCAGAGCAATCTTGGAAAAGCATTCGAAGCCAGGTCTGCTTTTCAGATGGCAGATAAGAGTGGATCTGTCAATTTGTGATATAAGAAACCCCCAGATGAGGAAGGAAGTTCCTTCTACCAATTCAGGGTTGGCACCTTTGCTATAATTTGACTTGCCCAGGATCATATAGCCATAGTATGTCACAGAGGTAGGACCTCAACAGTCTTCTGGGCTTCAAGGGCAGCCCTCTATCGACTTTGTTATGTTGTCTCCTCATTGACCGATCAGATGTGGTCATTTTAGCACTTGAAAATAGGGCATATCCTTCTCCTCTGCCCACCAACTACCATCTGGTTTAAATATAATAAATTCTTAATTTATAAAATAATCAATTCTTAATTTATAACTTAATTCCCTGGTCCCCATCACTTACCCCCTTTCTATGTAACTTATCTGACCCTCATATACACAATTCCCCTCCCCTCCCTCTCCCCATGGGAAGCAGTTTGCTATAGCCTTGGGACATCTTGGGGATGGTTGGCCCTTGGACACTCTCCAAGCCAAGTTCCTTCCTTACTGTGATTGACGCTTTGAAGTTATTTAGTTCTTGCTCGGTGTTCTCTTCCGTCAGGTTCCTTTCCCTCTCAGCTTGGCTAATTCTCGACTCCAGGGTGTAGCTGTCATTTCGAAAGGCCAAGGACAGTTGGACAAACACATTCTATGGAGGGGGAGAAGGGCAAGCAGGAGCTGCTGTATGTTAGAAGGTCTAGTTTATGAGTTATCTATAGATTGGAATTTGAGACCCAGCTGGGACTCCAAATCCAACCACCTCATTTGACCAATGAGGAAAAGAGGCTCAGACAACTGAACTGACTCCTTCTGGGTAGTAAGCAGTAGAGTTGATATTTGGATCCTGATCTAATTATAAATCAGTTTTCTTTCTATCAGAAGAATCTGTATTGACATAGCTTACCAAAACATGGAAGTGCCTGACAAAACCTCCCTTTAAGACTAAGAAGATAAACCAAATCTTAGCAAGGTGTTGATGGATGAGAATGATTAAAAATAAAATAAGAAGAATTGCTCTTCTTCCTAGATAACTTGAATGTCTTACCCTCCAAAGATACGTGAGAATGAAATTTCAACCATCACCGGAGGATAATGGAGGGGATGAGTGGGATTGAGCCTTTTCAAGAGATTCTAGGAAGAACATTAGATTAGATGTGGTCTCTACTTTTGCACTTGGACTTTCTAGTCACTGGCTCTGTGACATTGGCCAAGTCATTCAATCCAAGTCACATCAATCAATGTGATCTTCCATTTTCCCTTCTGTACAGTGAGGAGATTGGAAAAGGCCTTTTCCAATCTAAGACTATGATCCAAAGACTGCTAAATCCTCTTCTTCCAACTCTAGGATATTAAGAACCCATGGAAAAAATTCAGAAAGCCACAAAACTGGCAATATATGGCCATAGGAGACTTAAGTAAAGGGAAATGGAAAGAGTGCATTTCACTAAAGTTGTCCCCTCCCCCCAAAATACAACTTTGTCCTTCTTCACTGAATTGAAGAAAATCCATGATAGCTGCTTTAGTTTAAATAAGCCAGGGGTCCTTAGCTGAGCCAAGGTAAGCAATTTGGATTAGTTGGGGAGATTTATGGCCAAAGAGTTTCACATGGAGAAACTATATTTAAGGAAAACTGGTGTGAAGGATATGTCTTGTTGATTTAAAAGGGACTTCGGCCAGTATTCATATCACATTTCCCAGTTTCTGCTCAAATAGCAATTTTAAATGGCTGCCAGAAGACTTTTTTTTTAAAGACCCCTAAGGTTCAATTAAAACTTTGTATAAACATTAGTTGCAGGAGTGACCTTTAAAAAAAGTGGAAATCACAGAGAAGGGGCTTCCTGGCCTGAGCCTATGTAGGAAAAAACTGGGAAAGAGATTTGGCTAAATGGAAACTCTTCAGTGGAAGTAGGATCTCTCTCTGTGCTGATTATATAACACTATGGATGCTACCCACGTACTTTCATTCTAAGTTGTCCTAGCCATGCCCTATAGATAGCTATATATAGGGAATCTAGATCCCTATATATAGCTATAGCCCTTATATGCTCTATCTCTGTGCCAGTCTGGGAGCTTTCAAGGGCAAGGGACTATGTCTTGAAATGCACACACACACACACACACACACACACACACACACACACACACACACATATTCAGCAGTTGCCTAGCATCTTTTCCCCTAATCCAAGGTTGCTAAAGATCAAGTCTTAATTTTTAAAAGTAAAGCAGAGATAAATTCCATCTTTAATTTAATTTGATTACATTTAAATCATCCCATGATCACAGAAAAAGGCCTACCTTCTCTGTTCCAAATGTTATTTTTCAGGATTGTTTGAAGAAACCTTCAACTAGCTCTAGATTCTAATGGTCTTTGTCCTAATTAGCATTATTTATGAATCAGTTTATCTATCATCTACCTACCTATGTATTTATGTCTGTCTATATTTATCTGTCTGTCCATCTATCTATTTATCCATTTGTCTATCTGTTCATCCATCTATCAGCCTGTCTGTCCACCTGCCCATCCATCCATCCATCCATTTATCGATTCATCTGTCTATCTATCAGTCTGTCTGTCCATCCATTTATCCATCAATCCATCAATCCATCCATCAATCTATCCATTTATCCATCCATCCATCTGTCTGTCTTCTGTCCAACTGTCTGTCTGTCTCTATCTATCTAATCTATCTATCTCTAAACTATCTCAGAGCTGGGAAGTGTTCCACAAAATAATTTGCATAATCAACCACAGGCAATGATGAGCTGAAAGCTATGTATAATTACTACTTAAGTTGTCCTACTGCTTGAGGTCTGTAAGTTGATAATCTTGTATGGCCTGAGAATGATGTTACAGATATCCAAATGGCCCCTGGCTGAAAGTTTCCCCAGCCCCGATCTAAATAAACATGAGGATCTCAAAAGTGAATGAAAGTTGCCAAGAATTATGGTGGCTCAGACCCCAAGGAAGTCACATGACTTCCCCCTCCCAAACCTCAGTCTGTGTGAAGTGGGACAGGCCAGTTCAGCCTGGATCTGGATGGACTTTGATGAGAGCTATGAGGTACTTACCTCAACTTCCTTTTCGGTAAGCGGAGGAGCACTAGGAGAAAGGGAGGAAAAGATGCTTATCATTTTACCTCCAAAGGAACTGAAAGGAAGCCTCCCTAACCTTAGGAACCGCTCTAGGTCTTCTCAAAGGAGCCACGCCAGAGAAATGTGGGGTATCCCATCTCCCTCCCGGCCTTTGCTTGCACCTCTGCCTCCTGGAATACCTACCCTTCACAACTACCATTTTTTACATCTGCCTTTTCCATCTAGGTCCAGAATGCTGGTCCTGGAACTGGAATCTGGCCTCAGAAACTTATTAGGTAGGTAATTTTGGGCAATTCACTTAATCTCCGCCTGCCTCACTTCCCTTATCTGTAAAATGGGGATAATAATAGCATCTCCTTCTCAGGATTGTTGTGAGGATCAAATGAGATAATACTCGTAAAGCACAGTAACTGACACATAGAAAATATTATATAAATATTATATTTTAGAGTTATTTTTAAAAATCAATTAACAATCAAAATTGCTTAGTCAATTGAGGGCAGATCTTGGAGACAGGACTACCTGGATTTAAGAAGTTTCAGGCTTCTACATGAAGACTTTCCTCATACTCCCTTCTTCCCTGCAATTGCTAATACCTCCTTTCCAAGTGTGCTTGTTTTGTACATATCTATAAACAAGTATGTTTTCCTCCTCCCTTTCTCCTGCTAGAATATAAATTTCTCCTGGAAAAATTTTTTTATGTGTTTTGGTACCTCCAGTACCTAGCATAGTGTAGAACACACAGTAGGCATTTAATAAATGGTGCTGACTGATTGGCTCTAAGCTGGTTCACTGAGTGGACACAGCATGCTTAAAAGGATATGTGAGCCTTCAAAAGCTGTCTCCCTGATTTATGGCTGGAGGGACTGAAAGAGAACAAGGGAAGCAGCAGTTTCTCAAAGGAGGAGGCTTGAATCTAACATGGAAGGGATGTTTGGTGCTAGTCAAGGACGAGGGAGGAACCGGTTTTTTCCTCCAAGTCAGCAGACAAGTCTTATCTCTTGCTCTTGAGGCAGTGAGAAAGGGTGGCTCATTGTTAAAAATCCCTGGACTCTGTAAATAAAGCTGGGGCCCCTTTCTTTCCTGTCTTGGGGTGGTGCAAACTTGAATGTGGGAAGTGAGGGAGAACAAGGGACCTAACGGCTTCGTCCCACCCAGCAAGAGAACAGATTGAGGATAAGATGCTCAGGAAGTCCCACTTCCTCTGCCTCCCTGGACAGAGGCGCAAGGTCACCCCTTCTGTGGTGAGGCGGGGTGCTGGTCACCCCTGACTGAAGGCTGCTGGGAGCCTTCCTGTTTAGGTGCCAGGGAATCTGCCCTGATGCTGTTTTCTGTGAGCAGCCAGCCTAGGACTGAGTGGCTGACTCACCCCTAGCTAAGAGTTAGATGAATCAGGTTCTTCACTTGGCCATCTTCCACGGGAGTGGCCCCTGGGCCAATTCACGACAAATCTCCTTCTCCAGTCTGGATCTCTGCATTTCTACCTTTCCTGCCGCCATTATTAATCCGTTTAGATTTTTTAAAAATTCAGAAGATTTGGAATCAAATTTTGGCTGATCTACTCACTCCTTGTGCGATCCTGAATGCACAGAAAGCGCTCTGGATTCAAATCACCAGAGGAATTTTCATGGAAAAGTGGATAAACACCCACTGGCAGGAGGACCATTGGGTGGGAGAACACATTTTCTATCAAATATATATTTGATTAGTGTAGAATCAGGCCAAAGGAAACGGGCTTTATTTCAGAAATTTGCACCTTTCTGGGATTTAGTTTCCCTCTTTGTGAGTCAAGGAGATTGTTCTAGACCAAGGCTTCTTAAATTTTTTTCACTCATCACCTCTTTTTACTCCAGAATTTTTTACACAACCCCAGACATATAGATATTTCAAATAGATATAGAAATCAAACATTTACTGATAATAAATGATAATTTCAGGATCCCCGCATTCAGTTACAAGATCCCTATGGGGTCATGAGCCACAGTTAAAGAATCTTTGTTCTAGAGTCCTGTCCATTTCTAAGTCTATCACTTAGACATAGAGGGGAAAACCACATCCCATTCAAAGTTACAAATTTAGGATTATATTGATATTCAAGATCTTTGAATCTTAGAACATCATTTATCTAGAGTCCAAAGGAACATTAGAGATGGTCTGGCACAATTCCCTCATTTGACAGATGAGGAAAATGAGACCCAGAGAGATCATGCTACTTGTTGAAGGGTCTCCCAGGCAGTAAGTGGCAAAGCTAGGATTTTGAAGCAGGTCCTCTGACGCTAAACCAGCTTTCTTTCCATCAGACAGCAGCTAGATGGAGTGGTGGATAGAGCACTGGTCCTGAACTCAGGAGGACCTGAATTAAATTGACCTCAGACACTCAATACTTACTATCTATGTGACCTTGGGCAAGTCACTTAAACCCAATTGCCTCAAAAAAAAAAAACCCATTATCTTTCTACTGACGTCACTCTCAAGCTACAGTCTCAGTCTCCTGAGTCCAAGGCTACAGTACACCATGGCTTTATAATAAGTTTCAGACTACCTGAGCTTTTTAGTGGTGGCTTAGGTAAGAAAAATATTAATTTCTCTTGGCCTCCTGCAGCTTAATATGCTGTCTCTGAAAAGGCCACCAAGTGCCTTTTAGAGGGGGTAGGGTCTTCCTAAAAAGGTCTGAGAGAGTGCGGGTCATAGTGGGAAGAGTCATAGATGAGCTCAAATAGTGAATCGACCACGATTTGTGGGAACTTGTCCAAGACATTTAACCCCATGTGAGCCTCAGTTTCTCTATCTATAAAAGGAGGAAACAGCTCTAGATGGCTTCCCAGGACCCATTCCAATTATAAATCTGCCATCCTAGCTTCTGTGATACAGAATATGGCTCTCAGAGATGATGGGCCAGACTGGGAAATCTTCCCTTTAAAGACTAGTCAAGGAGAATTGTTGTAACCTAACTTGAAATCTCCTTGTTTTTGACCAGATTGTGGGATATGATTTCATCCATTTAGGGAATTCTCTTCAATCTATTCAGTTTGACACTTTCCCCATAATATTTTGGTCTTAGAAAGTAGCCTGGGGCACTAAGAGTCTAGGTGTCTCTGTAACCCAATCAGTACCTGTCAGTCAGGACTTGAATCCACATTTTCCTGACTTTTAAAGCCAACTTTCTATCCCCACTATGCACACCATCTCTATTTGTTCAATCCTGAAAGAAAAAGTAACTTCTCCTGATAGTAATTCTAGAGCAAGGCAGAATGGGAATTGTGTAGAATCTGGAGGGAGCCAGCTTCCTTTGGCTGGGATTTCTGGACTGGGATTTGATATTCTACTCCAAGAGCCTACCTGCCAGGAAATGTTGCCTCCTCCAGTAATTCCCCTCTGACTTTTCTAGACCACAGTGATTTCTCTTTTCTCTGAACTTTTGTTGTCTTTCAGGTCTCATTCACATTATTTTGCATTGGTTCCCCACCCCCTGCTTCCATGTCTAATTTGTCTCTGTATCCCACAAAGAGTACAACACAGAGATGCATAGAGATGTCCCATCCCTCTGCTTAAGCTACCTGGAGGGACATCAAGCTTTCTGGAGACCACGCTGTGTTTTACCTGCCAGGGAGGGCCTTATGAACTCGTAGTTTATGTAGCAGCACATCAGAGATGTTGGGCATGACGTCACAGCCACTCTTGGACTCTTCCTCTTCAATGCCCGGGGAAAGCTCAGAGGGGTGTCCTGCAAAGTGACATTTGGGGATCCCATTTAAGACTTTCTATTATATTAGAAACACACTGGTAAATTATCTTCACCTAAATCATTCTCTTCGACAAGTGGAATATTGCCTGGTGGCTGATACAGGGCTTGTTTCGTCCATGGTGGACAGGCAGGATCTGTTGGTGATTGACCAACAGACCAACTATTTCATGGCACAGATCTGTAGTTATATCTCCCCAAAAAGTCCCCTTTCTTTGGCAGGATTCTCAGAACGCAAGGGTTATCTAGCTGTGCTTCCTTGTTTAGTTCAAAACATTTATCCCATTACAGAAAATGAACTTATCTACATGTGACTTAGGGATACTGGGGAAAAGTACAAAACCTGGGATTTTCCATGGGGAGATAAGAGGGATAGCCAGAAGGTATATGGACACCAACGAAAAACCCAAATCTCTCCCATCTGAACATCCGTCAGATGACTTTGTCTAATATTTTATAGCAAGAAGCGTGAAACCATACCCCTTTCCCTTTTAGAATCACTAATTTCTTTAAAGTTTCCCCACCACCAGAATGTCTTTCCACATGCCTCCAGTTGCTAGTACCTTTCCTTCATTACCTTATATCTGCTTTGAATGAGTTGCCTTCAGTAGAACATAAACTCCTTGAGGGCAGGAAGCATCTTTTTTTTTTTTTTTTATCTCTAGCACCTAGTAGGCACTTAGTAAATATTTGTGGATTATTCATAGTTTCCTCTTCTCCACCTCAAAATTGCTCTGTATCTTTACCAGTCACTTCAATTCTCTTTTCCAAGTATAATCTTTCAACCTGTGCTTTTTGCTCTTTTTATCCCCTATTGCTAGAGTTCTCTCTCTCTCTCTCTCTCTCTCTCTCTCTCTCTCTCTCTCTCTCTCTCTCTCTCTCTCTGTCTCTCTCTCTGTCTCTCTCTCTCTCTCTGTCTCTCTCTCTCTCTCTGTCTCTCTCTCTCTCTGTCTCTTCTTCAATATTCGAAGTCTCTGTTTCTCTCTGTCTTTCTCTTTGTCTGTCTCTGCCTCTATCTCTCTGTCTTTCCATTTGCCACCCAAACCTCAAGCAATCATCTTTACATAGTATGACCTTCACCATCACCACCACCAACTGCTACCAATTGGCAGGTAAGCTTAAGACTCTGGGAAGGATAACATCCTTGGGTGTCCTGCTTCCAGCCCAGCTCCCCCTGCCATCATTCTGGAAAGCAGTCCCAGTGCAGATGCAGCTTGGCAATTCACTCTCCAGGTGCCACAAATCATGGTTACTCACTACCAAAAGTCTTTGGCATTGTCAGATGGTTTAACACACTGCTGACTCTCCTGTTGTCCCATTGGTCTTTGCTGAGTGATCTTCCCGTCCCCTACATGTCATCCTTCTCTCCTACACTGTCCTTGCCCTTCTCATCTCTCCACATTGTCCCCAACTGCTCAACTTTATCAACCTGTATGTGAAAGATCATAAAAATGAGACCATGTGTTTCAGAATGAATCTTGAGGTCCAACACCTTCTTTCTAACTCCCTGATGGAAAAGGCAGCATGGCCCTAGATCTCGAGTGAGAGGATCTTTATTTTGGACCCCAAGTCTGCTGCTAACTTACCTTAAAGTCACTCGACTTTTTTATCTGTAAAATGAGGGGGTTGGCCCTTCCAATCCCACCTGGATGTCTTGCCCAAACTCATTGTGGCCCTGATTCCACTATCTCTCTGGGCAAAATGAGCCTCTTTGCCCAACTTCCCTTTCTTTGCAGAGGAAAACACCAGGAACAGAAATGAATTAATTTCTGCCAATGCTCCCCATCCTTGCCTCTGCCTCCGTGAAGACTCGGCCCAAATACTGCCTTCTGCTATGGGCCCTTCCTGATGTTCCTCTCCTCACTGCTAGTGCTTTTTTTTCCCTCAGAAGGAAGCTCTGCAAAGTGACATTTGGGGGTTCCATTTAGGACCTTTTACTGTGGTAGGAACACACTGGTAAATTATTCTAATTACACCATATGGATCATGTATGTGCAAACTTTTATTAATGTTGTCTCCCTCCTTAGAATATAACTCCCTGAGGGCAGGGCCTGTAATAATTGCCTTTCTTTCTATTCCCAGTGACTGGAGCATGTTCAATGCATTGATTCGCTTATTGACTGACAAGGCCTGGAGCTATCCTGCTTGACTGTACACTGGACAGAAGGCTAGGCGGGATGAGCCCAAAGAGACCTTTCAGTGTTGAGATACTCAAATTCTAAATTGTCTTGATTTTTTCCCACATTGTTTCGTGGCTACTAATGTCTTCTCGACACTTAGTTTAAATATTGCTGAAGAGTTTTTGGAGCTTTTCATTCTTTTGTGTTGCTCGGAGCACATACATGCATAATGACTGATGGAACTACACACTGTATGTCCCCCACATAGTCCATCCAAGACTCTTTGGCTGGAAAAATTCTCTCAGCTGCACCAAAATAAATATTTAAAAGAAAATTTGGAATTTGTATCCACATTAAGACGTGGCTGTCCACAGGGACTCATTCTTAGCCTTTGTTTCTGGTTCTTCTCAGAGCTTTGTCAAGCTTTTGAGACTCTGCTGAGATGAGGGGTGAAGGGCCACTGTTGCCATTAGATGGGGGGCTTTCTGGGTAGCCCTGCTCTGGGAGGCTCCCAAGGTGAGACCATCATCGCCACCTGATATCTGAGCGGGCCTGAAGGCAGGCCATGACCCAGGCAATTGTGGAGAAGATGACAATCCGTCATCATTTATATCTATTACTTCATTGATCTTTATTAAATACAACCCAGTGAGGTTGGCTAAGAAGGCAGGGGATATTCCCAGGGAACCTGGGTCTAATCTTATTTCTGTGTGATTTTGGGCAGGTAATTTAATCTCTTTGGGCCTCATCTGTAAAAATGTGGGGAGGGGTTGGACTTGATGGCCCTCTAATTCTGTGATCCTATGATTTTAATTCTGCAGATGGAGCAATGGAGCCCAAGAGAAATTGGGAGACTTCCCAAGCCCATTCAGCTAATAAGTGAAACCCTGCAGAACTGGAACATGGTGACTAAAAGGGATTTTAGGTTGCCTGAAGGAGTTCTAGAACCCAGAGTAAGGGAGACAATAGTCTGCTCCCTGTTGCCCCACTCAGACCATCCTTGGAGCATTCTGTTCAAGGCTGGGCATTTTGTCCAGCCAGCCTTTAGCTGAGGCAGCCTGGATAATGAGGGGGTTCCACATCCTGCTGTAGGAGCATCATTGGAAGGAATTGGGGGTGTTTGGTCTGGGGGAGGGACTCAGGATAAAAAATGATAGTTATTTTCTAGGATTTGAAAGACTGTCATGTGGAAGAGGGATTTGACTTATTTTGCTTAATTAGCTAAGTGGCAAGACTTAGAAACCAGAAAACCTGGATTCAGATTTCATCCCAGATACTTACTAGCTGTGTAATCCTGGGCAAATCACCTGGCTTTTATCTATTTTAATTTCCTCATTTGCAAAATGGGGATAATGATAGAACATCCCTCTCAGGGTTGTTGGGAGGATAAAACATTAAAGCACTTTGCAAAAAACTTAAAGCACAACATAAATGCTAGCTGTTTTTATTATTTTTAATCTTCCAGTAAGATATGCTGAGAAAATAAAGATTATAATTACCAGCATGGAGTTACTTAATGTCGTCCAAGAGGGCTTCCCAGATGGGAAATGGAGGGCGGGTAAAGCAATGGATATATGGGAAAAAAAGGATGAGGACATCCTAGGTGAGAGTAATCGCATGAACAAAGAAAGGAAATCAGAAGAAAATCTAGTGTGAGGAGGGAAATACTGGGTGCTTATGAGTAAGAAGTGGGAAATGAGGGTGAACAGGTAAAGTAGAGCCAGATTGTGGGAGTCTAAAAATTTATACAGAGGAACCTAGATTTGTTCATCGAGTTAACGGGGAGCCATTGATGATGGCTGAGCAGAGGAGAGACATGACCAGAATGATATTTCAGAAAGCTCACTCTGGCCCCTAGAGAGAGCACGTGGAGGAAAGACTGGAGGCTGGGAGGCCACTGAGGAGGCTACCACAGTGAGCTAGGTGTGAGGCAAGGAGGACCTGAAGACTCTGGTGAGGAGAAAACAGAGGAGGGCCATTTTGGCTGGCATTAAAGAAGAGATGAGTGGATGGCAGTCGAGAAATATTTATTAAGCTCCTACTGTGCTGCCAGGCATTGGGCTAAGTGCTGGGGATACAAAAACAGGTAAAAGGACAGTCCCTGCTCTCGAGGAGCTTACAATCTAACGGGAAAGGAAATGAGCCTGAGTGACGGAGTGTGCTCGTGAGTAAACAAGCGAAGCTTAGTGAGCAGCCATGAGTTCGACATTATGATATCGGCACGAAGAGGAAGGCTCTGGCCTCTGGCCGGAGGGGGTTGCCACCTGGCTGAAGGGAAGGACCCCTTGCCTCCAGCCTACCTACCTCTCTCTTGTTCCACAGCTTCACTAAGATCTGGAAGTTTCAGGCCAACCAAGTTCTGGCTCCTCATCAGGATGTGCTCCTGCGCAGGAGGAGGAAAATAACATTTTCAGAGTTTCACTTAGCTGGGCATTGTCTATCCCCCAGGCTGTGTCCCTGCCAGCTTAAGTCCATTGTTTGAATCAACTTTGCTTGTTGTTCACCCTTCTTTCTTGAAACGGACAATGACATCCTGAGGGTGAGGGCTTAACTTACGTGAGGGGTGGATTTAAGGGATGCAGAGCTGGGCAAAGGCAGCCTTGCTCTCTCGGGGGCAATGCCTGAAGTCCAGAGTCAGGAACTCCGTGCTCCCCTACTGGACTAGTCATTTGTGTTGGAAGAGGAGGGCGACAGACAAAAATGAGTGTCCGGGGCCTGGTAATGTGGGAGGGCGCGGAAATTTAGCTTGTGGCCAAATCCATAGGGAGCCTGTTAAAGGCCTGAATTCTTGTTTTCCTTTTACATCCTTGAGGATGAAAGGGAAAACTTGAATATAGCCAGTTCCCATCCAAACCTGGTCTGTCTGTCTGTCTCTCTTCCTCTCTCTCTCTCTTCCTCTCTGTCTTTTTCTCTCTCTATCTCTGTCTCTGTCTCTCTCTTTCTGTCTGTCTGTCTGTCTGTCTGTCTGTCTCTCTCTCTCTCTGTCTCTCTCTCTCTCTCTGTGTGTCTCTCTCTCTCTCTCTGTCTCTCTGTGTCTCTCTCTCTCTCTCTCTGTCTCTGTCTCTCTCTCTCTCTCTGTCTGTGTCTCTGTCTCTCTCTCTCTCTCTCTCTCTCTCTGTCTGTCTCTCTCTCTCTCTCTCTCTCTCTGTCTCTGTCTCTGTCTCTCTCTCTCTCTCTGTCTCTCTCTCTCTCTCTCTCTCTCTGTCTCTCAACATATTGGAGATTGGATTGTGAGAGTGAAAAAAGAAGAAAGGAAATATGGGAAGCTAACTTCCACCCTCCCTCCCTCCCCTTGATACCTCCAATTCCTCAACCCTGAGAGCAAAGAGAAGCAGCCAGTGCCCCTCTAAGGGGCCACGTCCTCCATCTGACTAGTGAAAGGTTTTTCTTTGGAAGGGATTCTGAGCATCCGGAAGTGGGAGGCTTGGGTTCCAAGTTCCTTAAGTACCTCCAAAAGCCTTTCTGGCCCCAGCATCTCCTGATTCTCTGACCCCAGAATGCAGAGCACTCAAATGTCAGGGAGGGAATGTTATATGAATTCTATTGACTGTTCTGGGAAGAGTGTTAGACAGTTTGTTGATAGATCACCAGGAAGGAAGGATTCTTGGAACTCGGAGGGAGGCAGGGTTATTTCATCCCTGCCCGTGACAGTACTTGGGGCTGACAAGGTATTTAGTCATCTGGTTCCTGTTTACATGTCACATACTGTACATGGAAACCAGGAAGCCAGGCAGCCTGAAGTATGCAGGGCCGGTCTTTCCTGCGGGATCCACACATATGTGACTAATGCACCTTCCCCATGGAACACCTGGGATGCTGGCTTGTACACTTGCTGTCAGTCAATCAACAAACACTTATCAAGCATCCCTTCCAGACTCCTTTCTAAATGCAGGGAATACAAAGAAAGACGGCGATCCGTACTGAGTTCCTGAAGACCTCCAGAATCACACAGTTGAGTGCCCTTCCTAGCCTGAGCCTGTTGAATCATTGCCCTTCCAGGCCTGCTCAGAAATTACTTATGCCTAGGAGTCCTCCCAGAATCGATCCTTCCTTCCTCGGATCATCTGTAGGACCTTAGCTGTACCTCTGCTGTGTACTTAGCCAGTTTTATTTAAAACAGAGGTATTTGTGTTTGTCTGTTTTTTTCTTCAATAAATAATAATAATAGTTCACATTTACATAGCTCTTAAGGGTTTACAATGCTTTTTCTGTGTTAACTCATCAGATGCTCTTTACAACCTTGTGAAGCAGGTGTGATCATTATTATGCCCATTTCACAGATAAGGAAATCGAGGTTTAGAAAAGTAAAGTAATTTATCTAGGACAATATGTTTACTGGTGTAAATGTCTGAGGCAAAATTTGAATTCAGATCTTCTTTTCTCCAAGTGCTGTGCTCGAGAGCAATTTTTTATCTCTTTATCACCCAGGCAGATGAGTCTGAAAAAGCTCAGATCAACAAAGCAACAGATCCAAGTCACTCAGAGTCGGAGAGCAGTGGAGGGTGTCTGCACGAGGGGTTCGCAGCTGAGCCAAAAGCTCACACTGGGCCCAAAATGTCCCTTAATATCTAGAATAATCTTCTGCGTATTGTATAGTCCTTAGCAATGCTCATTGGATCAACTATAATAAGAGCAATAATTATTAATATTAATTATAATTCCATGATGTCTCTCATTAATATAATAACCACTGTAATATTAATGCACAATATAATAAATAGATAATAAATGTCACATATAACTTACTTATAATAATCATATTCATATATTATGCAAAATATAATATTATTATATATAATATACATGATAAATCTGTTACAACTATATAAATGTAATAAACAAAATACATATGATATATAACATAATATACAAATAACAATATAAACATATATGATGATCACTTAATATAGTATATGCTACATACTATATTATGTACATAATATATTGTATACTCTATAGTAACATATTATAAATATGTAACAATTATAATATAACAATTATTGTATTAATGAGAGGTAACATGGAATAAAGGATGGAAAGCCAGCCTCTGAGTCAGGAAGATCTGAATCTAAGGCTCACTTCTGACACACACACCTTAGCCTCTCAGTTTACTAAGCAAACCTATAAGACTAGGAGTTGAAGAATATTGTGACACAGGAGCCACCTGCCAGTGGCTGCTGGAGGTCTAACTCAGACCCGTAGAATGGATCTCTTCATGTGAGAGGAAGATGATGATAGAAGGCGCCTGAGAGGCAGCTGCTGTTCTCTGACCTCTCAGACTAAGAGGCTGTTACATTGTCTGACCTCCCTCCTCTTCCCTCTGCCTCCAATTTATCTCATTCCAGGTCCACAAGCAACACCTGTGTCAGCAAAAGCTGCCCTGCAGCTCCTTCAGATGCTGTGATCCACAGCGGTGGAGGCTCTCGGGGAATTGACCTGTCCCTTCACCCAGGCATGCTCCTTAAGAAATCACAAGTTTGTGTGCATTGTAGAGGGCATTTCCTAACTAGAGGCCAAATAGACATACATACATACACACACACACATAGATATAGATATCTAAGGTCTTTCAGACTCATATGTCTGGCTGATAAAAAGATGCAAAATTACTCTCTACCCTCAAGGCACAATAGCTAGAGCATAACACTTAGAGCCACGAAGATCTTGCCTCAGACATTTACACCAGTAAATGTATTGTCCTAGACAAATTACTTTATATGTGTGTGTATGTATGCGCATGTACGTATGGATGTGTATAAAAAGATTATTATGAAGGTTTGTCCCACATGTTAAAAAGGAGCATCCTCAGTGCCCAAATCTAGACCTCCTTTAGCTCTGAGTTATAAGGACTATGGGAGAAGTGAAGTGAGATCATAGCATCATAGTTTTAGAGCTGAAGAAAACCCAAAAAGCCAGTCTCTTCATTTTCATGAAACTGAGATCCAGGGAGGTTCTGTGCCTTACTCAAGGTTACAGATAGTAAGTAGCCAAACTGAGATTTAATTCCAGGTCCTCTGACTCCAAATCCAGTATTCTTTCTACTATATTAGGGCTAATTCACTGATGAGGGCTAACCTACTTTGCTCCTAAGGCTAGTTTACTTTGCTGTCAAGGCTAGCCCACTTTGCTCTTAAGGCTAGACTACTTTGCTCTCAAGGCTAGCTCACTTTGCTCCTAAGGCTAGCCCACTTTGTTCCTAAGGCTAACCCACATTGCTCCTAAGGCTAGCCCACTTTGCTCCTAAGGCTAGCCCACATTGTTCCTAAGGCTAGCCCACATTGTTCCTAAGGCTAACCCACTTTGCTCCTAAGGCTAGTCTACTTTGCTCCCAAGGGACCCACTTTATTCCCAAGAATACCCATTTTATTCCCAAGTCTATCCCACTCTTTTCTTACATAGAACAAACCTCTCTGAGCTTGGTTAGTTTCTGCATTCGTACAGGTTGAACCTGTATCTGAAAATCTTTGAATCCTGATGATTTGGGGAGCTTGTTGCCAGCTTTGCCGGGGAAGCGTTTCTCTTCTTCTGTAGCTGCCAGTTTGGTGAGGACCTTGTCCTTTGGCCCCTGCTCCATGGGGTTACTGTCCCAGGACACCCCCCGCTGAAGAGGAGGTCGGAATCCAGAAGGCTTGAGGTCAGCTTTTGAGGGGGTCTTGGAGTTTGGTGGCTCCCAGGCTGGGCCTTTTCCCTGGGGCCCTTGGGCAGCTGGCCCTGGGCCTTGGAGGTGACTTTTCAGAGGCGGGTCACTCTCCTTGGATTTCTTAAGAAGCTGCTTCCCTGGGTCTTTTTCCCCAGCACCTACAGGGCTGTTCAGGGACATTTTCCCTCCACCACCGTCAGAAGCCAGGACTTTGGGTGTACTGTTCTCTATGTGTTTAAGGGGATCAAAATTTTCTTTTTGTTCAGATGTCTCTTTGGATTTCTCAACAGTGGGGGAACGTGGAGCCAGTCGTCCCTGAGACACCTTCCTTTGGTCATTCTGCTTTCGGTCCGTTAGCCCCTTGGTGACATTCTAAAAGAACAAGGCTGTGATTAGATACAGGTAGGTACACCTGATGCTAGATCAAGATGAAACTTTTCCAGCTGTGGGATAATAAGAGAAACATGTAGCCTTTCAGCCTCAATGTCCTCATCTGTAGAATGGACATACTTAATAGGTAAATTGTAGGTTTAGAACTGGACAGGAACTTAGAGGTCATCTAATTAATTCTCTTCATTTTTGTGGTTATAGAAAGCAAGAACCAGAAAGGTTTACCCAGGTATCAAGAAGCTGAGTTAGAATTTGAATTCAGGTTTTCTGATACTCAATCCAATCCAGAAACAAAAAAAGGAATTCTAGTCTAGTTCTTAAAACCAAGGAGGAAATTCTGATACTGATGAAGGGGAGGAAGTGATGCTCCAGCCTTCATCCTCACTTCTTCCCCTCCAGAAACTTGGACTCTGACCCTGGAAGCAAGGCTCCTTTAAATAAGGTTTCACCTATGACCTCACTTCCTGCCAAGCTTGGCTCCTGACCAAGGAGCATCATCATTAAAAATAACAGGTGTGGCCGGCCAGTTTCTGGCATCCAATCATACAAAACTGTTTTCCCTTCCCTCCCAACAAATGCTGTCCAGTGGCCTGACATCACCAGAATTTTCTTCTTGTGATATAAACCTCTGGACCTTGCACACAGATTGTTAAAACTGAGTAGGAAAAGGAGACTTACAGGTAGGTCAAGGTGAAATGATGGCTCATCTCCCTTCTGCAAGCAAGAAATAAACCAAAATTAAATATTTTAAATAAACTATTTCTTCTTGAAATGTTGGCCTCTTAGTTGAGACAAAACAGATGGCTTTAACTATGTAAATATAAAGAGATTTTGCAAAGTAGAAACCAACATAACAAAAATGGCAATACTCTTGAACCTGACAAGTTCATTGCTGGGACTTTATCCTGAAAATATCATTAAAAGGAGGGAGGGCTTAGGTATACAAACCCTAAATTGCTCTCTTTGTATTAGCAAAAAACATGGAGAGCCCCTTCTATGTCTAAAGGTTAGCAAATGCCTAAATTAATTATGGTGGTTTTTTTTTTTACATAACGAAATATTACAGTACTATAAAACTTTAACTATACAAAATATTATGGAAAGACCCTCAGGTGATGTCAAGTAAAATTGTTAGAACCATAACTTATAGATTATGTATTATATAGATTATATTTATATTATTATATAGATTATATTTATATAGAATAAATAAAGAACGAGGGAGACAGAGGCAAGAAAGCAGAAAAGAAATAAAGCTGGCCAATGGAACAATAATTGTCTTTGCTTGTTTGTTAACTTATTTGGTTCTATCTTGTTAAATATTAGAATCTTTGCATAATCAACGATGCACATGAAAATGCAAGGTTTTCCCCTTCATTTAAAAATATTTACTTCCATGTTTTGTGGATGCTAATGAGGTATATGATAAAAAATTTTCAAAATTAAAGATGATGTAACCAAAATCAGGAAAATAAAAAGCAGATTGAGAAAAATTCTTTGTAGCAAATTTACCTGATAAAAATTTTCTAGAATCTATAAGAAATGTTTAAACATAAGGCCCATTTTCTAATGGGCAAATTGACAGAAGATATGAATATTCAATTTTCAAATTCAATCAGTCAATAAACATTTGTTAAGTATATATTATATGTCAGGCACTGGTTATAGTCTGGAAATGCAAAAAAAAAAGAAAGAAAAAAAAAATTCTTCCTCCAGGATCTCACATGACTAGCCACAAATGAGAGAAATGTTCAGAGCAGATGGTAATAATGTAAGCAGCATCTGGAGGCCAGAATTGTTCATTTTCATGGTGCCTTTGTAAATGAATATCGTTTATGTCAGGTCTATATTAACTCCAGAAATCTGGCCAGTTCTGGGAGTCAACACAATCCTCCTAAAGGAATAAACATTTTTGCCATTTTTTATCCCCAGCACTTAATACAGTGCCGGGCACTGTGTTTATTGACTGACTGGCTGAAGAGAGATAGGATTAGATAATTTTAAGGTCCTTTCCTGCTTTAAAAATCTGTGTCCTATTCTGGAGTGGGAGGGAGCACCTATCTGACTCATTAGTACCAAAAATAGTCAAAGATGTTTTAACAAAAAGAAAAAACAAACCAACAAATCCTGGAAAGAGGTCTGCCTGGGGCCATGGGAATGACATATTAACAGAAAAAAATGTGATGGTTCCATAAGTCTTGACAAATGGAAAGGACAAGAAGAAATATGAATAAATTCATGAGATGATATAGGACAAAAGCCAGCAGGATCCAAAGAACAACATTCACATTGGATACAGACAAGCATGGATGCCTATGCAAAGAGAAGGGCCCAGAGGCAGAAATCTGGGTTCTAGCCCAGCTCCAAACCTTCTTGACTATGGAACTGATGTTAAATAGCTTCATCTCTCTGAGGCTAAGGTTCCTAAACTATCAAGTAGAGAAAATAATACTTTCACAGCCTACTTGTCTCACAAACAAAGTGGAGGGGCCTGAAAGTGCAAGGCAGTATCATTGTATCTTAGACAAGGCGGTGTGTGATAGCAGATATGTCACACACTACACACATTTTACAGATAAAGAAACTGAGGTCTAGAGGAGAGGTTAAGGATTTCTCCAAAGACACACAAAGTGAGTGAGAGGAAGAACTGCCAGTCCTCTAATTCCACATCAAGTGCTCTTTCCATTGTATCACAAAGCCTTCAAATCATCCATCCATCTATCTATCCATGCATCCATGTATCCATCCACTTATCTATCTATTATCTATCCATCCATCTTTCTATCGGTCCATTTATCTATCCATCCATCCATCTATCTATCATCTATCCATCTATTTATCTATCTATATCTACCATCTGTCCATCCATCTTTCCATCTGTCTATCTGTCTATCTATCTATCTATCTATCTATCTATCTATCTATCTATCTATCTATCTATCTATCCATCCATCTCATCTATCCATGCATCCAACCTATTCATCTATCTGTCCACCTATCCATCCACCCATTCATTCATTCATCTATTTACATGCACATATATGTACATACATGTAGACATATGTATATCTATCCATCTATCTCTACCGATCTATAACATTTAAACATAGAGATCTACACCAATGCACGTTATTATTATTCCCGTAATCCTAAGACCTCCTTCTGTTGGTTGATCTCACAACCTCTCCCAAAAACTCCGGAGAGTTCATGGCAGGGCTGTGTTGGAGCTGGCTAGGACTATTGAATTTTCAATGTGAGAATTTTGATCTCAGTAGTAGGTAAATGTTATAAATCAGGTTTTGATTTATTGTTCTTGTTGATCATCCAAGCTTGAGAAAATGTTAATAATGCAAATTAAATTTAAACTTTTTTGTAAATTTTTTGAGCATGCATTTTCTGGAGAGCCTGTTGTCACACCTTTGCCAGCATGTTGTTGGTTCAGGGGAAGAACAGTCCATCAGTGGGGACCCTGTTCTGGGTTGAAAACTTTATAACATTCTATGTCTAACCAAAGATGTGTATTCTTACCTGTGGTGGAGATCCTGGCCCAGGGAGTGGGACAGCACAAACCTCAGAGCCTGGAATAATAAAGAGGACAGAGAGCTGGGAAGATACAGCCCGATCAGGGGCAGTGTCCAGACAGGACCGAGACCCAGGTCTAACTCCATCTAGTGCTCTATCCTTGGTCCAGTGAAAGCATCTTGCAGCTGATCCCAATTATCATCTCCATAACCTGATCTACTATCATGGGCTCCTTCCTAACCCAGGCCTGATCCAATGGCCAGCCTCCCCTGTGTGCCCTCCTCAAATAGGTCCCCTGCTGAAAGGAAGAGTCCTTCATAATCTGCCTTGCAATCTGGAGCTGGGCTGGGGCGAGGTGGAACCAGGAGGGGATCGTGGCAGGGACACCCAGGGGAAGGACAGGGAAGTTGGCTCTCTCCTGCAGATGAGCAGCAGCTTGGCAGGCAGGAGCGGGCACATGGAGTTACAAAGCAGTTCCTTTTACCTGGTGGTGAGGGCGGGCTGCTGAGGGAGCTGCTTCGGGATGCCGCAGGAGAAGCCCCAGGACTGAGGTTTGGTGAAATGGCTGCGTGAACAAGCATCGAAAGCCATGTCAGCCCCTCACGGGACAGACAGGTGCATGGACATGCACACCCAAGCATAAGTAGGTATATATACATACAGGTATCTTATACATATATTTTATATTATGTATGTATATATAGACACACATACATACACAGAGTATATATGCTTATTTATTTACATGTTGTCTCCCTGATAGAATATAAGCTACTTCAGGATAAGGACTGTTTGTTTTATTCTCTCTCTTTCCATCTCTCTCCTTCCCTACCTCTTTCCCCCTTCTCTTTCTTTCTCATTCTTTTTTTCTCCCCATCTATCTTTATGTCTCCTTCTCTTTCATTCTTTTTCCCTTCTTCTTTTTCTCTCTCCCTCTCCCTCCCTTTCTCTTTCTTTGCCTCCTTTTCTATCTCTCCCCTTCCTTCTCTCCCTCTCTGCCCCTTTTCTCTCTGTCTCTGTCTCTCTCTCTCTCTCCCTCTTTCTTTTTTCTCTCCCTTTCTTCTCCCTCTCCTCTCCTCTGTCTTTCTCTCTCTTTTCTCTCTCTGCCTGTCTCTCTTCCTTTTCCTCTCTACCTCCTTCCCCTCTCTCTTCTCCTCTCTTCCTTCTTCCCTCCTTCTCTCTTTCTCAGAAACCTCTAGAAGGTATCTAATTTTACAGATTTACTATTTTACATATATATATGTATATGTAATATATACATATATACATGTGTATGTATATATATATATGTTACTCCATAATTTTACAGATGAGAAAACAGGCCAGGAGAGAGAAAGTAATGAACATGTGGACTGCCATTCCTATAGAAGAACTGGGAGCCCTGTCCAGGCAGAATGTGGGCCTAGGACCTGTTTCAGAAACATAGAAGCTGCTGCTGAGAGGGGACATAGTACATGTGATGAGGGATGAGGGTGAGGATGGGGATAGGGGAACATTAGGGAGAAAGGATGATAGGCAGGGCAACAGCTTCATGGGTATAGAGATATTCCATAAATTCCAGGTAGTTTTCAGATTGAGAAGTTAAGAGACTTTTCTCACTGCTGCCTTCCCTGTCTTGGAGATCTGAAGCTTCCAGCTTTGCTCCATAGAGAACCTCCGAAGGAGGGTCTTTTACTTCAATACCATGGAGAGAGAGAGACAGAGACAGAGAGACAGAGACAGAAGAGAGAGAGAGAGAGAGAGAGAGAGAGAGAGAGAGAGAGAGAGAGAGAGAGAGAGAGAGAGAGAGAGAGAGAGAGAGAGAGAGAGAAACAGAGACAGAGAGACAGAGACAGAGACAGAGAGAGAGAGAGAAAGAGAAACACAGAGAGAGAGAGACAAAGAGAGAGAGAGAAAGAGAGAGAAACAGAGACAGAGAGAGAGAGAGAGAGAGAGAAACAGAGACAGAGAGAGAGAGAGAGAGAGAAAGAGAGAGAGAAACAGAGACAGAGAGAGAGAGAGAGAAAGAGAAACACAGAGAGAGAGAGAGAGAAAGAGAGAGAAACAGAGACAGAGAGACAGAGACAGAGACAGAGACAGAGAGAGAGAGAGAAAGAGAAACACAGAGAGAGAGAGACAAAGAGAGAGAGAGAAAGAGAGAGAAACAGAGACAGAGAGAGAGAGAGAGAGAGAGAGAGAGAGAGAGAGAGAGAGAGAGAGAGAGAGAGAGAGAGAGAGAGAGAGAGAGAGAGAGAGAAAGGAAGGAGAGAACAGAGAGAGGGAGAGAGAAAATTCCAGCCAGGCTACAACAGTTCTGCTAGGTTTGTCTCTAAAGATAAGATTTGCCAGCTTGGTCTGTAAGTTTGGGGGGGGCAGGCTTTGTTGCCTGATATTTCCAAGGTAAAGGAAACCCCCTACAGAAACACCCCCAAACTTTTTTCTTGACAATAAATATTTGTTATAAGGTTTTTCTTTTTCTTTTCAATTAGGAATAGGCAATAGAAAGAATATAAGTGCTTGTTAATTGAAAAATTACGTTTGAATAGCATCTTAAATTTTTAATTTAATTTAAAATATACAAATTTAATTCAAATATTAAATTTCATTAAATTCAAATGATCCATGACCAGGCTCTACACAGAGTGTAGGTGCTGCCTTCCAGACCCCAGTGAGTCCTTGTTAGCCGTAGGTTCCCCCTACCTGAAGGAGAATCAGGCAGGCTGCTCCGGGATTTTCTGCCTCTCCTGGTCAGGAAACGCTCACTCACTCTCTTGGCTTCTTCAAGGAGCTCGAGGTTTTTCTTCTTATCTTCCTCAGAGATTTTGATGTCTGGCAGCTGGTCGTTCACCAGATGGATGATATGGCCTGCATTGTCTGGGGGCAGCAAGTTTACATGAGCAAGTGAGTGCATGGAGATGGCAAGAGTTGGGGAGGCTGAGAGGAAGCCACCTTTTTTACAGACTATTCCTGGGAGCACCACCAGCCCCTGAAAATTCCACTTGCTTAGGCTGGATCCCATTCTCCTGGATCTTCGGCCCTCCCCACCTTTCCAACTTAGGCCCATGGGGTATAGATAGGGTCATGTAGGCCATTGGATTTATAGCAAGAAGGGATGGGATTGGACTAAATGACCTCTAAGTTTTGGTCTAGTTCAGTTGCTTTTTTGCCACAGGAATTATACTATATGCTCCAGCACAGAGTTCCTGGCTATCAAGCCCCCAAATCTGGCTTGTGGGATTCCTCTGTCTCTCCCTCCCATCTTCTGCCTCTTCTCCATCTCTTTCTTATTTCCCCAGAAGGCAGTTTTGCACCCCCCATTATTGGTCTGCAGTTTTCCCGTTGTCAAGCATGGAAGGTCAGGCAGCACACTGAAGCGGTGGGCAGGTCCTGGGCCATAGGGAAGGCCTTCAAGAGGCCCTTGAAGAACCCCCAAACTAGCTAACCTTGCATTTTATGAAGGAGGAAGGTGAGACCCAGAGAAGGAATGGAATTTCTCATAACCGCAGAATAGCAAAGCTGAACTATAAACTCAGGTCTTCTCCATCTGAATCCATAAAGAGTAATCATGGAGTCCAGAGCTGGTTTGCCCAAATCATAGTGTCAAATTCAAATAGAAACCTCCTCCTCCTCTTCCTCCCTTCTCCTCCTCATTTTCCTCCTCCTCCTTCTTCCTTTCTTCCCCTTCTTCCTTTCTTCCCCTTCTTCTTCCTCCTCCTCCTCCTCCTCCTCCTCCTCCTTCTTCCTTTCCTCTTCCTCCTTTTCCTTCTCAGGTGACTGATTAGCCACCTATTTCTTACATTTCCTTAGAATCTGATCCTAAGGAGAGTAACTAAAGGAGTTACAGAAAGGACTCTCTCTTTCTGTATTTGGCCCCTTCTCCTTCACATTCTCTTGAATCTGAGATGAGTTAAAGAGAACACTTTCTTTAGTCTTTGGAGAAAGGCTTTGGAAGGCTCTAAGTGATACTGTTTGACTACTGGCCAGAGTTCGTGAGGGACTGCCCAATTTTCTCACTAACCCTGAAAGCCTGATTTCACAGCTGGCGCTGATTTCTTTGTGCCCCTGCCCCTGCCCCTGCCCCTGCATCATTTCTCCCCTGTGAGGGTCTGAAAGGAGGTACTAAGCAGAGCTGGACAAGCCCTGGAGTAGCCAATAGCAGAGGAGCTGGTTCCCCTGGGACTGCAGGTGTAAACTCCAGCCATACAACAAGTGGTCCAACAGGCCACCGTGTCCAGCTGCTTCAGCCCTTTTTGCTCTCCTTTTTCCTAGATCGGGACACCAAAGGCTTGAGCAGCAGAGACTTCCACCCAGCTGGTGTGCTCCTTACCCACAGATGTCAGAGACGTGAGGGAAGTCTTCATGTGTCGGTTAGAAAGCCGATGCCGAGGGCTGCGAGGTCTGGAAAACAGAACGTCGGGTTGAGGGAAGAAGGAAAGGGGATAAAGCCTTGCCTGATCCGGCCCATCCCTGCCTTTGAACATCAACGCAGGCTGTCCCCTGCAATCCTCCACATCTCTACCTGCTGAAATCCTCTTTCAAAGCTCATGTCAGGGCTTTGATATCTATCTGGATTTCCTCGGCTGACAGAGATCTTTCTCAAGTTTCTTATGGCATGTTTTAGGGCTCCTACTCTGTAGTCATAAATCCAGTGTTTAAAGTGTTGACCCCTTTATTAGCTGATCCCATTCAATCCCCTCTTTTTTCTAATAAAGAAGGAAAACTGAGGTATAGAAGTTAATGACTTGTGGAAAATCACACCCTCAATAAGCATTAAAGTTGAGATAAGACCGTGGTCCTGGTGACTAGGAGACCAAGAAAACTTTCACATTTTCAGATCACTTTTTTTTTCTGAGGCATTTGTGGTTAAGTGACTTGCCCAGGGTCACACAGTCAGGAAATGTGAAGTGTCTGAGATCAAATTTGAACTCTGGGCTTCCTGACTTCAGGGTTGGTGCTCCATCCACTGTACCACCTAGTTGCCCTTTCAGACCATTTTTTTATCATCCTTTAGACAGTGAGTTCAAAAGGATTTGGGAGTTTCCTTTTTTTATTCACTATGACCAATGGCCAAGCTATTCATAAATTCCTTTTCCCCTACTTCTTTGGGGCAGGAGCCCGGCTAACCTCAAAGGCTATGTTGGTGGTGGTGAGAAAGTTTGGCAAATCTTATTAAACTATGAGGGGCTCAAATGGTGTCCCATGATGGACTGTGTGCCTGTCACTCACAATGTCAAGAACACAGAGTTGATTCTTGTGACTCCTCTGCTCAAAAATTTTCAATGGCTCCCTATTCCCTCTAGGAAAAAAAAATTCAAAATCCTCAAGCTGGCATTGAAAGCCTTCTGCAATTTTGCTCTCACCTCCTTTCCAGTCTCACTTCATATTTCTTTCCTTCTTGTACTTTGTTCCACTCAAACTGGCCTTGCAGCACTTTTGCACAGACTCTCCAAGCCTGAAATTCTCCCTCACCTCTGGCTCATAGAATCCCTGGCTTCCTTTAGAGTACAGCTGAGCTGCCTAATAGTATCTTCTCCCCCTTCCAATTGCTATGTTGTTCTCCAAGAAGTTATTTTGTATATATAACTTCATTGATTTATCTGAGTATCCTGCCACCACTCCCACCCCTTCATCAGAATATAAGCTCCTGAAAAGCAGGCACTTTCTCTGTCTTTTTAGTCCCTTGGAATCAAGAAGATATGAATTCAAGTTCTGCCTTTGATGCAAACTAAATATATGATCCTTTGAATGATTTAACTTTTCGGTGGGCCTGGAAACTCTCTGAGAGTAGATTGCAGAGAGGTGCTTCTCTGCCCTGGCTGGAGAGCTCCTTCCACCTGGGAAATCAGATATTCAGGCAAAAATAACTCCTCAAAGTGACACATCTCTAGTGACTTGAGATTTGCAAAAACTCATGGTCTCCTTTGAACCTGACAGCCATTGGCCCAGGCATATGCGGGGGAGCCCCCTCATCATGAGGCTGACAAGCCCCTGGGGAACACAGAAGCTCATGAACATGATCTTCTAAAATCTGGGGGGAGGGCTGGATTCTGAGCCAGGGGCTCTTCCCAGTGCCTCACCTCACCCCTCAGAAATCCTGATCTTTGGAAGCATTTTTAAGGAGGGTTTAAGGGGTGAGCAGAGCATACTAGGGAGAAGGGAAAGAGCTTTTGGGGAGGGGTAACATGATTAAAAACACCCCGCATTTCTCTCATTTAGTCATCCTGCTGTTCTCTCAAAAAGGCAAAAAAACCCCAAAAAACCCAACTTCAATTTCAAAAATCCTGTGTGCAGACTTGTGACAAATCCTGTTATCTGTCTGATTCCTTCCTGAAACCTTTAGCTCAGCACAAGACAGGGGCAGACACGGGCACAGATAGGGGAACCCAGGGAAAGCACAGTACCTGCTCACCAGATTTTTATCATACTCTACATCTGGCGTGGCAGCATCCCCATCCTCAGGCAGGACAATAGACGGTGCTCGGCACACAGTCTCTTCAACAGGAGGGCCCTGAATAGTTTGGGGTAAAAGCATAAAGTACATAATGAGTAACAGAAAGTGCTGTATAAATGTTAATTATTATTATAAAGGACACACAGTAAGTGCTATGTAAATGTCACCACCATCACCATCATCATCATCATCACCATCATCATTATCACCATCACCATCATCACTATCACCATCATCATCATCACCATCATCATTATCACCATCATCACCATCATCACCATCATCACCATCACCACCATCACCACCATCACCACCATCATCATCATTATCATCATCATCACCATCATCATCATCACCATCATCACCATCATCATTATCACCATCATCACCATCATCATTATCACCATCACCATCACCATCATCATCACCATCATTATTATCACCATCACCATCACCATCATCATCATCACCATCATCATCATTATCATCATCATCATCATCATTATCACCATCATCACCATCATCATTATCACCATCATCATCATTATCATCATCACCATCATCATTATCACCATCACCATCACCATCATCATCACCATCATCATCACCACCATCACCATCACCACCATAATCACCATCATCACCACCATCATTATCACCATCATCACCATCATCATTATCATCATCACCATCATCATTATCACCATCACCATCACCATCATCATCACCATCATCATCACCACCATCACCATCACCACCATAATCACCATCATCACCACCATCATTATCATCATCATCACCATCATCACCATCATCATTATCACCATCACCATCACCATCATCATCACCATCATTATTATCACCATCACCATCACCATCATCATCATCACCATCATCATCATTATCATCATCATCATCATTATCACCATCATCACCATCATCATTATCACCATCATCATCATTATCATCATCACCATCACCATCACCATCATCACCATCATCATCACCACCATAATCACCATCATCACCACCATCATTATCATCATCATCACCATCATCACCATCATCACCATCATCACCACCATCATCACCACCATCATCACCATCATCACCATCATCACCATCATCACCATCATCACCATCATCATCACCACCATAATCACCATCATCACCACCATCATTATCATCACCACCACCATCACCACCATCATTATCATCATCATCATCATCAAATGTTGCACTAAACCCCAAGTCCCTGTGGCTGGCGCATTGATACACATGGCATTCCCCCAACCTCCTTCTGGGAGCTAGATCAGGGGTTCTTTCCCTTTTTGGTATTTTGGTATCTCCTTTTCGCCACCTGGGGAGGCCTTTGGTCATGTTTTTAAATGCATAAAATACACAGGAAGTTTCTTATGTTGAAATACAGTTATCACAATATTTTCAATGTTGTGGTCTCCAGGTTCAAAATCTCTGGACTATGGGATGCAGAAGACATAAGCTGGTGGACACTGAGATTCTCCTTGATAAAAGATACAAAGAGCATTTCAGTTGGATTATGTAGAAAAACAGTGTCCCCCATTCGCCACCTAATCCATTAACCTGCCCAGTTCTGTTGAGGGAGAAGTTGGGCCTCTGTACTGGAAGCAAAGGTTCTTTCTCAAGAACCCCTATGGAAATCCAAGGTCAATGGGAAGCACTTGGGGAGGGGGATGGTGCTGGGAGGGAGGGGGAGGCACTGGACATATGCTTCTTTCTTTTGCTCAGGTTTATGTTTTCAGCTGTAGTTGCTTCCACAACGTGGACAGGCTACAGACTCCCACCCACCTGTATCTGCACATGGAGGGCTGATATGTGGAAAATGCCAAGAAGAGTAAAGTAAAAAAATAAACATTTCCTTAATTTCCCCCTTCCATTCACAGGCCCTGTTGTCTAATTTCATGAATGGGATTGGAAGAATTCTTGTCAGGTACACAGCAAACTTCCTGAGGGGCTTTTCGGGGATCCGAGAGATTTGCCTGGGGGTGTGAATCAGCAGATTCAGAGAGCATCACCTCCCAACGTCTGCCATAAATAAGAAATGTACATAAAAATCTCCCGATTGGTTGGGTCCTCTCCAATCTCTGCCAGATCAGGACCAATCTGGTAGCATATACTGCTGGCTCAGTTATCCTGAGGCATTGATTCTGCCATGACTCACTTGCTCAGTATCCTTCAGGGGTTCCCCAGTACCTATAGGATGGAATCTTAAATCCTTAGTCTGATCATCGGAACCCTTTACAACTTCACTTCATCCTCCGGGCTTATTTCCTGCTAGTGCTGTAGCCAGGAGTGTGCTGCTCCCAGTTTGTACAGGTTTTAGAGCTGATTGTTAAATTTTCAGCAAGAACACTGATATTTCAGAAATGGGCAAATGCTACAAATCAAAGGGATAATAAAAACAGCTACTTCAGAGGATTGTTTGAGGATGAAATCCCAATTATAAAGTGCTTAGCACAGCTCCTGGCACAAAGTGTTAAATGTTAACTCTTATTATTTCTATGCTTGTTTTCTCTCCCCTACCAGACTGTAAGCCCCAGGAAGAAATTTTCTCCCTTTGGTGTCTTATCTCGAGCCATTACCCATGATAGATGCTCAGAAAATATTTATAGAATAAATGAATGAATATAATTGAAATTATAATAGTATCCCCTGCTAGGCTGGAGTGAACTGGGTACAAGGAATTAATGGAGAGCATTGAAAAGCGAAAGGATAGACTTTAATATTAGTGAGGGACGCTCATTTTTTTTTTACTTTCTGGCCAGTGAGTATTATATTCTGATGAGAAGACACAACACGGGCATCCCATGGGGATTTTTAAAGTAATGATCAATTTCACCTCTTCTCAAACCCTTTAACAATATGTATTTTTTTCCCAAATAAAAGAATCTGAAGGTGAACAGAGTCATGTTCTCCCTGGCTTCAGTTAGGGAGTGGGGAGATGTGGGATCTTTTCCACTATCAAGCCCTCTCAGTTGCTCGGAAAAGAATCCTGATTTTGGAATCTAGGTTTTAATCCTGGCTCTGCAACTTAATAGTTGAGCAAGAAATCACTCAGTTTCTTTAGGCCATGGCTTTATTTGTAAAGAGATGCAGCTGGGCTAGATAGGTTTTGAGGTTCTGTTATTTTAAATTTGTGACTGTCTAAGTGGAAGAACACAGACTCACACTAATCTGCCTTTGCTGCTTACTATCTTTGTTAGTTTGATCCATCTGGACCTCAGTTTCCTCCCCTGTAAAAAAGAGGGAATTAGACCCCAGTTATCCCTTCCAGCTACAGATCTATAAATTGTGTTCATTAGTCCTCAGACTAACCTTCAATCAAATCTCAAGAAAATGAGATCTCTCTGGGATTAAACTTCAGAGGAGTCCAAAAAATCAGAATGAAAATTCTGATGGACTTGAGTCTGAACCATAAAACATGCATAGACTCAGGTCATGAAATGAAAAGAATATACAGGATTTGGAGTCCAAATACTTAACTTTAAGTCCTTAAGCTTCCCTGCTTTCTCAGCTGTAAAATTGGAGGCAAGAGAGGGGGAACCAGATGATCTGGAAGGTCCTGGAGTAACCCTAATCCTATAATTCTGTGTGTTCTCTGCGAGCTTGTACACCACAGAAGTAATATTCTGGTAGGATTCCCCTCCATACATTCTACAATCCAACCAAACTGGCTTTTTCCGTGTTCCTCACACATGGCATTCTATCACTCATCTCCCCCCTCTATGCCTTTGCTATAGACCATCTCCCCTGCCTAGAAGCTGTTCCCTCCTGCCCTTTTAGAATGGAATGGAAAAGCATTTATGAAATGCTTACCATGTGCCAAGCGCCGGGCTAAGCAATGATAATACAAATGAAAGCAGATTTCCATTTTAAAGGATGGAGACAATACATAAAGGAAAGTCCATGATTGTGTTCAGGTGGAAAGCCCAGAGAGTATCACATTTCCTTTAAGGATTCCCTTAGGAAGCAGTAAAGTGTACGAACTTGAAGCCGCGGCCTTTTTCATGTATATTTTGGTTACCATGAGATTACGTTTACTTCTGTCCATGGTTTTTTCCTGTGTGATGTGGTGGTGATGTGGTAGGTAGGATAAGTTACTTGGGGATAAATGAAATAGTGTTATATTATCTGTGAAGCATCCTTATAAATATCTGACCATTAGGGTCAAGGCTTTTACTAATGATGAGATTACATCTAGAGGATTTTGATGTTCCTTCACCACAGTTCTTAGACACATTTTCAGACACACAGAATTAATTAGTCAGCTAGCATTAAGCATCTAGAAAATGTGCTAAGAACAAGGGGATACAAAAAGGGGCAAAAAAACAGTCCCGACTTTCAATGAGTTCACTTATTAAACTGAACGTTGGGTGGAAGAATTGAACCACAAATTTAAAAGGGAGATTGTAGATAGTGGGAAAGAGGTATCATTACTTATGTCTGGAGCTGCAGGGAGGCAGAAAGTAACCTTAAGGGTGATCTTGGTCATTGTAGAGGTAGGAGACAATCCCAAGTAGTGAAGGAAGGAAGCATGGAGAGCTTTAGTAATGCTGGAATAAGTTGGCGGAGTTGAATGCTGGTGTCTGAGAGTTCCCCACTTGGTACCAAGTAGAACAGAGGCGTGATTCAGTGCTTGTGGAGGAAGAGAGCATCCCTGGGTACAGGGAGGGGAAACCGTAGCTTGAATATAAATCAATACAGTAGAAATACAGAGACTATTGCAGGATTGTGTTGCTAGTGCTAGGTCTCTTCTAAGAAGACCTACCAACAGAAGGTCTACACCTGCCCAGGGGAGCAGTCATAATGCCAAATGCTGCAAATGAGCACCGTTACTGGCTCCAATTAGTTGCTAATGTTGAGAACACTTTACTAGTGAAAGAAATCTCAAAAACTTAATTTTTAAAATTAAATTTCCTAAATCAAATTTCTTGTCTTCTCAAGCAAGAAGAAGGGGGGAAGGGAAAGAATTTGGAACTCAAATTTAAAAAAAATGTAAAAATAAATGTTTAAAATGTTAAATAAATGTTAGAAGTTAAAAAAAACCCTAAATGTTAAGAATATTAAATAAATGTTAAAATATTTATATGTGACTGGAAAATACGAAAATAACTCTAAAATTAAATTCCCTTTACTTATATATGGTTTATTCTTCTCAAGTGCAAGAAGCCCCACTATTTTAACTACACAGGGTACAGTATATGCCACCAGAAGGTCTTAACTTTCATCCCATGAGACCTTGGACAAGAATCTTAAATTTTTTAAGCCTCAGTTTCTTCATCTATAAAATAAGCACCTGACCTCCAGGTCCTTTCCAGTACTAAATTTGTGACCTTCAAATGTGATCTTCTATGATTATCCTTTTATAATTTACCTCATTTGATCCTCACAACAACCCTGGAAAGTAGGTGCTGTTGTCACCCCCATTTTAGACTCGACATAACTTTAATGCCCAGAGGTTAATGACTTGCTAAGTTTGTACAACTAGTAACTGTCTGAGGCTAGAATTCGAACTCAGGTCTTCCAGATTCCAGATCAAGCATTTTATCTACTAAACCACCTAGCTGCCTCTGAGAGAGTTTAAGTGAATTGCTTGGGGTCACACCGCTAGTAAGTCTCTGAGGTAAAATTCTAACTCAGGTTCTAGATTCCAAGTTTGGGACTTTGTCACCTAGCTGCCTCCAGTAAGATATTTCCCTCCTCCTTGCCCCCCTTCCTACCTCTCCCACTACCCCCTAAAATGAAAGCTCTAATGATATTCTGAAACATTGCCTTTTGACACAAAATTTTATCTGTCTCTCTTCCAAATATCATTTACTAGGGTTCCAACCCTGAATGGCTGGCAAGGTAGGAGAAGGAAGCTTATTATACACAAAGATAAGTCCAGAAGATCTCAGAACCATACAAGTTAAAAGCTGGAAGGGACCGTGTCCTACAAATTCAGTGTCAAAAAAGACCACACAGAGGATCTAGCTTATCGAAACCAATCTCCTTTTTGATACAAGAATTCTCTATAACTTCACAGGTTTGTATATTTAGAGCTAGAAGAAATGATGGATAAGATGGCCTCCAAAATTTCAAATTAAACTTCCTTTGGTTCTAAGTGTTTTCTTCTTCTTTGTAAGAAGTCCCACTATTTTAACTGCAAACAGTACAGTGGAAAGATTACTGAATTTGGAAGCAAAGAGCTTCGCTTTCTTAGTTTTTATCTTGGCTCTGGCATTTATTACCCATATGACTTTGTACAAGAACTCTTAATCTCTCTCTCTCTCTCTTTCTCTCTCTCTCTCTCTCTCTCTCTCTCTCTCTCTCTCTCTCTCTCTCTCTCTCTCTCTCTCTCTCTCTCTGTCTCTGTCTCTCTCTCTCTCTCTTTTTCTCCTTTCTTCCCTCCCTTCCTTCCCTCCTTTCCTTCCTTCCTTCCTCTCTTTCCTTCCTTCCTTCCTTCCTTCCTTCCTTCCTTCCTTCCTTCCTCTCTTTCCTTCCTTCCTTCCTTCCTTCCTTCCTTCCTTCTCTCCTTCCTTCCTTCCTTCCTTCCTTCCTTCCTTCCTTCCTTCCTTCCTTCCTTCCTTCCTTCCTTCCTCTTCCTTCCTTCCTTCCTTCCTCTTCCTTCCTTCCTTCCTCTTCCTTCCTTCCTTCCTTCCTTCCTCTTCCTTCCTTCCTTCCTTCCATCCTTCCTTCCTTCTTTCCTTTCTTCTCTCCTTCCTTCCTTCCTTCCTTCCTTCCTTCCTTCCTTCCTTCCTTCCTTCCTTCCTTCCTTCCTTCCTTCCTTCCTTCCTTCCTTCCTTCCTTCCTTCCTCTTCCTTCCTTCCTAGCAAGGCAGGCAAGATGAAGTGACACAGCTAGTAAATGTCAAGTGTCTGAAGTCGGATTTGAAGTCAGGTCCTCCCAATTCCTGGGCCAGTGCTCTATCCACTGTACCACCTAGCTGCCCTCAAGAACCCTTAATCTTTCTAGATCTCATTTGCACAAGGTCACACAGGTAATAAGTAACAGAGATTTGAATTCAGATTCTCTGACTCCAGCCCAGCACCAGTGAAGAAGTTATCCCTTCTCTGCTTCAGTACTTGATGTGATGGGAAACCACATGAGCAAACACTGTTGGACAGCTCTGACTGATAGATAGAGCCTATTTCCTGATATTGAGCTAAAATATTGTCCCTCTGTGAGTGCCATCCATTGTTCCCGTTCCTGCTCTCTGGGGCCAAGTATGAGAAGTATAATTCTTCTTCCTCTGTGACAGCCATTTGGATGTTGGAAGACAGTGAATGTTTATTAAGCATTTTTTTTCTCTAGGCTAAACATCCTGAGTTCCAGCTACCAGTCCTCCCAAGGCATGTTCCCGTGCCCTCCCCATTCTCCCCTCCCTTCTATATGCTACAGTGCCAATATTATGACTCCCCAGCTGAACAGGAAGCTTCTGATATGGTCTGACCTCAGGCAGAAATCTCAATTATTGCAATTCCTGCATGCTCTGGCTACTACACTGATCACACCAGTTTTGAATCCAGCCCCTACATTTTACTGGTAGAGAAAATGACATAGTTAGTTTTATGATAAAGTAATAAATGTGATAAACATTGTAGTGACAAAGAAGAGCAGTGATTTAAGTTTGGGCTGCCAGAGTACCGGGTAAAGAGCACTGATGCTATTCTATTTTGCCAATGTGCCAAGGAAAAGCCTCAGCCAACATGGTAGAGTCCCTCGGGACTAATCTGGTTTTTGTTCCATTTTACTGCTCACTTTCAGCAGAAACTCTCCTTGGACCCTTTGATATTTGAATTGGAATCAGTAAATTCCTTTCAGCTCCCATCATGCACCTGATTGCTAGGTGTAGGGCCATGAGATTCTGTGGATTTTTACTTGGCCATATTAGAAAGGTATCGTTTGGTAACCTTTCACCCACAGCCAAATTGCTTCACTCCTCATTATTGCAATTTGGGGCACTGATAAAGGCAGAATTAACCAATAGGGGAAAAGTTCTTGTGCTGAGCCCAAAAAAATCAAAGATCAGACGAGGGAAAGAGAGAAGGGGGATGATAAGGAATGCTTCCATCTTTAAAAAAAAAAAAAATCTTCTTGTTTAGATCTCATTTGAAATGCATGAGCTAACTGTTGTAAAATTTGAAACTCCTTTCCCAGATCTGGGGGACATAGAGGGAAGGGGAGAAGTGGGCAAGGCTGAGGCTGACTTTTAAGTGCCTGTATCTTAGTCTGTATCCCCCGTAGGTCCTATGATTGCAAACTCGCCAGGACTCCCAGGAGAAATCTGTTTCATAGGTCACATTTTGTTCCTGTTGAATAAATCTTATAGAAACATTTAAATATTTATTCTCTTGATAAACTCCCAGGAATGTACAATGGCTTCGTAACAGACTGTGTCCCACTATAAATAGAGAGCGGTGTTGCGAACTGGAATCCTTCGTCCTTTTCCCCAATTTCACATGACTGGACCCGAGATAAGCACTAGGAGAAGGAAAGAGGAGCTTTGTAGACAGGGACTCGGGACTTTAATGGGCTAGAGGCCTGGCAAATGCTTGGGGAAGAAGCCAGCTTCCCTTTAACTTGTCCATATGAATAGTTTTTTTTTCCTCCAGGCCTGGGACTAGCTCCTGCCCTGGGGAATCACCAGTCCTAGAGAGGAGGCATTTTAAGGAGCTACAAAATGGCATTGGGGGCTAGGAAGGAAAGGTCTCTGGAGGCAGAGTGAAGGGGGCACATGGTGTTTATTGTTCTGGATAGCTCCAGCACAGTTCCTGATTCATTGCCAACACTTATAGATTAACTGATTTGTAAGAAAAGAACAATCTAGAAATAAATTATCCTAGAAAAGAATATTTTCTAAAAGAGTAATTTGCAAAGTGAAAAAGAGAAGCTCATCGTCCTTGAGAATCCTACCTAAATCTAGCAATGGTGACAGTCAAGGAAAAGGCCAAAGACAATCCTCGCCTGAGAATCAGGAGACCTGGGCTGGAGGGATTTGCCCTGGTTCTGCCACTAATTTGCTGCTCAACTCTTCCCTTCTCTGGTCTCCATTTTTTTTCTCTGTAAAATGAATAGTGCTAATAATATGCTAATAGTAATAATAATAATAACTCAGCATCCTTCCAGATGCATGATGGGATTGAAAGGAATTTACTGATTCCAACCCCCAAATCAACGGGATCAGGAGAAAAATAACTGGGAATTTGCTGAAAGTTTCAAGGATTTGGGGTCCTTCAGAAGCAAACATGGGGTTCTGTATCACCATGTCATTCTTCTAAATGAACCTCAGGAATGGTCTGTTTTACTTTGGTCCTAAATCATGCAGATTATATTCAACTGGGATAAAATATAAAGTCTTGCACTTGGGCCAGATTAATCACATAACATAAAGGGTGGTAGCAATGAGTATTTTGGGGGGAAAAAAGCAATGATGAGTCTAAAGCAGAAATTAGTATTTTTAATGATTTTTTTTAAAGCAACCATGAATATTTTTTAAAGCAGCAATGAGCATTAAAAACAAAGACACAAGTTTAATGTGATCCAAAGATGCGCTATAAGGATTAGGAAAGGAGCATAATTTTAGGCAACCAAGAGTCCAGAAGCAGATGAGGAAGGAGGGGAAAATCCCTTATTTTACTGTCCCTTATTCTATTCAGACACATCTGGAGCATTACATCAGTTACCGAAGCATGGGCAGAGAAGGGTTGCCATGATGCTAAAGGGAATGGAGACCATGCCCTAGATTGAAGGCAGGGAGGCCATCTTTTGCCTCTCTTTGCATCCATTGCTTAGCAAAGTGTCTGGCATACAGTAGGTGCTTAATAAATGCCTACTGACCGGTGGATCGGGGTGTTTAATCTGGAGAACAGAAGATTGGGATGGAGAGGGGGCATAATGGGCTACCATCATATAGCAGAAAGGCTGTCAGGTGGGCAGAAGAGGAGCAGACTTATTCTGATCCAGGAGGAGGACTAGGGGAGGGTGTTCGTTTCTATCAGAAATATCCAAAAATAAGCGGAGTTTCCTTAAGGGTGGCAGGGAATGGGGCAGGTTTCAGTGGGTCTTCCATCTCTAGAAATAATCAAGCAAAGGCTGGATGACCACTTGCTGGAGAGGAATTTCCTACCAAGTGAGATCTTAGATTAAATGAATGTTAAATTCTCTTGCAAATCAGATTGGGATTAGGGGGTTTAGAAGGGTTTAGGATGCAACTTCTCCTCTTCCTCCCTCCCTCCAGTGAGGCAGGTGGGATTAACTGACTTGCCCAGAGTCACACAACTATTAAGTGTCAAATGTCTGAGGCTGGATTTGAACTCAGTCCTCCTGACTCTAGAGCCAATGCTCTCTATCCCACTTGGGACACATCCCCAGCAGCTCTGAGAGGCCCAGGGCTAAGGACAAGAGCCTATTGCTTGTGCTGATCACCTTAAAAACATAGTTAGTGGGCAGTGACAGAAATGTGGAAAAGAAATAAATAAAAGCCTCAACAAAACATTTTAAAATACAAAGAAGAAAACCAAGGAAATATGGGGTGGTTGTTTAGAGTTGGAAGAAACTTGAGAAATTATCAAATTAACTCTCATTTTAGAGATGGTGAAACTGAGGGACGGCTAAGTGAAGTGACATGCCCATAGTCACAAAGCAGAATTTGAACCCAGGTCTCCTGAATCCAAGTCTACGACCCTGTCCGCTCTACCTTTTTGCCTTGTAGAAAGTACAGAAGAGGGACATAAACAAATGAGGCAATTTTTGTTACTACCCTGTCAAGCTAAATATATGCTTTAAAAAACCCTCTGTTATAGAAGTTTCTTTTTTTGTTTTGTTTTGTTTTTACTTCATAGTCTCTAAAAGGAAAGATGACCTTGGGAAAGTAATATACTGCCTCTGTACCTCAGTTTCCTCATCTGTAAAATTAGATTAGACTTTCCGATGTCCCTTCCTGTCTGACAGCTAGGGTTTTATGATTCTTACAGAATCCTCTTCCTTTTTCTTTTTTGCTATTGAAATGTCTACATGTGTATATTGGTGATGGTTTAATTTATAATAAAAGAAAGAAAAGTTAGGAGGAAATAGACTTATTTGGTTGTCACCCATCTTTCAGCATAAATTTTCTCCACTGAAGGCTTACATTGAGAAATTAAACTCTGTGTCTAGGGAGAAGAGAAAGGAGGGGCTAGAGAAAAGTGTGTGTGTGTGTGTGTGTGTGTGTGTGTGTGTGTGTGTGTGTGTGTGTGTGTTTATGTGGAAAAAGAAAAACAGGATTTAACTCTGCAGCTTTTGTGTGGGAAGGACTGATTAATTTTTGTACCAGAGATGGGAAAATGAAAGGCCATGGCCTGGGGAACTGGAAGCTTGGGATGGGCCCTGGGGATTGGTAAACAAAGAACAAGCCTCTGTCCCCACTGCTTTACAGTGTGGCTTTGTGGGCTGGGACTCCCCATGGCACTGGGAACTGAGAGAATCACAGAATCTCAGACTCGTGGAAAGGGCCCTTTAGTCTAATCTGTACATCCCTCTCCCGGCTGGCTGGTCTCCCACCTAGAGACCTTCCTAAGCAGCCGATTCTATTTTGGAAACTGAGGCCTAAGGAACTGAATGATTTGCCTACGGTTACCTGGAGAGTAAGGTATGGGGCTGAGGTTCATACCATGTGCAGTGTTCTTTCTACCCCCCTCACCCTACTGAACTCAGCCCAATCCAATTTAAGACTGGGTTCCATTATGTTTATCCCCCAAATGGTCACTTGTCTGAAGTAGGAGGAGGTCAGTCAATCAGTCGATAAGCGATTGATCAATAATCAATAATATTGATTAAGTAGGAAACTGTTACCTTGGAAACTCTTTCTAGTTGGGGCAGGCAGACTAGGGCTTCTGTGGTTCTATTTTCATGCTACTAAGTGGACTTTGGGTCTGGTGTGCAAGCATGAGGGCGTCGTAGGCTAAAGATGGTAAATGGGGCTTTCAAGTCATGTGGAACGGGTAAAAATAAGTTGATTCCCTCTCTACCGCTCCTTGCAAAACTCGGGCCCCATATGGCCAGATCTATCACAAACCAGGAAATGGTTCTTTAGCACATTGTGAAGCTTGGATGGAATGCAGAACAAATTGTCTCAGGGCTGCTGACAACGGCAACATCAGAGGAAAATCAATGGATGTTTTTCAACTTGGGTGGAATATGGTGTCCTGAGCCATAGGGGGGAGGGGGGATTCAACACCTCAGCTGAGGGTGGGCAAGAGGGTCATGCAATTTCCCTCCAGAGCCACACCCTTTCATGCCTTGGCGCAGGTCTGCTGGATTCCTGATTGTCAGCAAGTATGTCGTGTATGGCCTTCCTTCCTAGGATAAACCCCCGGAGACGGCCGGCTGCTTAATACAGAGAGACAGCTCTCTTTTTGACTGCAAATGCTCAAGAACATTTAGAGCAGGGCTGTGTGAACTAGTTTCAAAAATACCTTGATAACTATATTTCAATTATATTTATTATATTGATATAATTAATTATATTGTTTATTAATAAGTAAGATTTATTAAGATGTATTTACAATAATCCTCATTATTTTGTTTTATGCATTTAAAACATCATTGCCAGCTTGCCAAAGAGGTCCGCAGCCCCCACACAAAGCTGAAAAGCCCCTGACTTAGAGCCACCTGATAGCTTTGGACATCATGTAGTCCAAACTCCTCCTGAGACAGAGCAGGGGAAGTGCCAGGCCAGCCAATAGGAGGGTCAAAACCAGAATCTGGGCCTGGGCGCCTTCGGCTTCATGGGATCATAAATGTGAAGGGACTTAGTAGGCCATGCAGCCAAGCTTTGAGATCCCAGCTAGCCGTCCCGCCCTTTTACCCTCCCCTACGCCATCCTGCCCCACTTTTTTTCCACCCAGACCCCCCCCCCCAGGCTGGAGGTTAAGACTGAGGGCTAATGTTGAAACATCCATAAGAAGCGGACTTAGGTCTGTTTGGGTTCTTAGGAGGAAGCCTGTCTAAACTGTCTAAACCTGCAGCCTTAGCTTGAGACATGAGCAAGGTCATACTCTGAGAGAGCACTTAGGGACTCAGAGTCCAGAGCATTTCCAGAGGAAAAGTTCTGAGGCAGAGCTCCCCGTCCAGAAGTGGGGGAGAGGGCCTTCCCTGCTGTCCCTCTGCTCCCACTCACACTAGCCCGAGAAGGGAAGGAAGGGGAAGGGGCCGGGAGGTCACTTACTTGGACAGCAGGGCTCAGGGCGGGCTGTGGCTCTCTTGGCTGCTCTTCATCTCCAGGTAGGTTGGGCATGGTGGGCTCCTCAGGGCTGGAGGGCTGGCTGACCAGACCATGCACTGCTAAGCCCCTCGGCCGCCTGTCAGCCCTGGGGGAGGAGCACTGAGAGGTTGGGGATCCGAAGACTGGGGAGATGCCAAAAGTACAAATCAGCTCCTTTCCCATCAGCAGCCATCCTGATGCCCGAATCCCTTCCAACAGCCAAGGCTTACCAGAGCTAGAAAGGCTAGGGGTCCTGTTTGCCTTCCCTGACAGGGCCGAGCTGGTCCTGGAGAGGACGCCTCAGAGCAGCTTTCCTCCTGCTCTTTCCATGGTCCGGAGGTGACCTTTCCAGATTCCCCATCGAACTTGGCTATAGTTCTCCACTATATCCAGCCAAGCCCCAGGCAAGGGGGAGGATTCTAGCAAGCCATGCGAGACCAGAGTCAGGACCCCACACACTTTGCTCATTTACAGGCTCGGGGGACACCATCTAGGGCAGCTCTTGGGGAGCCTTGTCTCCCCATGATTTCCCAAGAGCTCCCGAGATCCCCACATCATTAATGACTTAAATAGTGAATTAAGGAAACTATGAAGAGCCCATGACGTACTTTGAGATGCAGCCCTGTCTAAAGAGCTATTTGTAGAGTTGGGTTTTGTGGTCTTCCCTGGGTAACAGAGCAGATGTTAAGGACAGACAGGAGGGGGGAGAGGACTCCATCCTTTAGGAGATCACCGGGAGATTATTTGCTGCCTTGAGCAATATATGATTGTTTGACTCCTTTCTCACACTACTACCCACCCCCAAATACATACCCCAACCCTGGATTTCTGGACTCCAAGTAGCAGACTCGGGCTTCAAATCCTACTTTTTCCCCAGCTTTCCATAAACAGTCATGGTAGAGAATGCTAGACTTGGACTCAGGGAAGTGTAAGTCCAAATCCCTGATACTTGCTAGCAATGTCACAAACTATAAGCCTCTTTTTTTTCCTCCATAAAATGGGAATAATAATGACATCTCCTTCCCAGAATTTTCATAAGGATAAAAGGAGAGAATGAGAAAAGGACTTTGCAAACCCTAAAGGTGTATATAAATGTGTTCTTATTTTTGCATTTATTGGTAGTTTTAGAATGTTTTGGAAGTTAGATGAGAAGGCAAGTGTTATACAGTGAAAAGAACACTGACCTTGGAGTCAGAAGATCTTGGTCAGTCTTGTCCTTAAGCCCCCCTTAAAATAGCCTCAGTTTCCTCATCTTTAAGATGATAATAATAGCAATAGCTCATATCTTTGTTCTGTTGTTTTCAGTCATGTCTGACTCTTTGTGACAACATTTGGAGTTTTCTTGATAAAGATAATGGAGTGGGTTGCCATTTTACATTTTACATATGGGGAAACTGAGGCAATGAAGTGAAAAGAGCCATCTTGCTGTATCAAGCAGCCTTCTATCTCCAGGGGTTGATCCCAAGGAGGGAAGCCATACTTGTTGACAACCAGAAATCCAGACTTGACCAGCATCACACAAAGCCAGGATTCAAACTCAGAGCCTGCAGCTCTGAAGCCAGTGAGTTCTTTTCATGTCACATTGCTTCTATGGAGAAATGGTGATTGCAGACTTCATTTGAATATGGTACATGGGAAAAGGAATCTTTCACAGAGGAGAGAGTGCCAGTTAACGGCTCTCTGAAGGGAGTCTGAGATGAAAGGCATTTGACTTTATTTTAAGATAAGGTCTCCCCAAGACTATAAATGGAGGAGATCCTCATGCCCCACGCTGAGGGGCAGGGGAGCTTTGACTGCTTCTCTTTTGACCAGAATTGGCTCTGCTCTCTTTGGGGATTTTGGTGTCCCTCCCGTCTCTGGTGAGGAGGTAACCATAATAATTTGGAACACCTAAGTTCCCAACACCCAAGCTGCTGCCTCAGTTTAGCCTACTGCTAAACTCAAAGGATCCTCCAGTGTCTCTTGGCCAGCAGCATCATTCCATCTGATTTCTACTTTCCCTTGCCCAGCTCAGACCCACTCGGGTATTTTATTCAGTTCTAGGTACCGCATTTTAGGAAAGACGTTGTGAAACTGGAGCACATTCAGAGTCAGGGACTGGAGACCCTGGCAAATTACTCTCTGATCCTGGATTCCTTCATCTATAAAATGGAGATAACAAGAATCCCTTTAGCACCTATCTCACAGAGTTGTTGTTAGAATCAAATACGGCACTATACATATATTGGATGATTTACTGTATCTAGGGGAGGGGGGAAGGGGAAGGGAGGGAGAAAAAATATGGAACACAAGGATTTGTAAGAGTGAATGTTGAAGACTATGCAAATGTTTTGAAAATTAAAAGCTTTAATAAAAAGTCATAAAAACCCTCAAGAAAAATTAAGTTAAAAATAAAGAGCTAGAGAAAAAATAGTGTTGTAGAAACCCCAAAGTGCTATTTAATTATCAGCTCATTGTTATTATTAAGTTGCTGAGAGGAAGGTTTCTGCTCAATGGAATAATAATAATAAAAGCAAGCTCCCAAACCTCATAACAATTAAGAGATATCCCAAGGTAGAATGAGCTGCCTCAGGAGGTAGGTCTTTAAATGGTAGCTCAGGAAACCAACCAAGGATTCCTGCTCAGCTTGGAATTGGACCAGGAGAATGGCCAATGAGATCCCTTCTAGTTCTGAGATGCTGGAAGGGCATAAGATTCCTTCATGGCTGTCTTCATGGGGGTTCCCCAAGCCAGCCCCTTTGTCCCTCTTCTAGAGAGTTTCCTCTAACACCTGCTGGACAAAATCCAGGACACGATTGAGGACTATGGAAACCTTTGCATCCGTTCTTCTCCCCCCAAAAAATGTGTGTGTGTGTGTGTGTGTGTGTGTGTGTGTGTGTGTGTGTGTGTATTGGTGTAATAAAGTACTAGTCCTAGATTCAGAAATCCCAGGTCCAAGCAATGCTTCTATTGCTACCTGCGTGAACTCGGACAAACTATTTCCGATCTTTCATTTTCTTGTCTGTAAAATGAGAGGGCAGATGTTTTGAGGTATCACTTCACAACCACCAAACTGTCAAAAATGACCAAAAATAACCCCAAGGAACGTCTCAATATTGGTGAATTATTGAAGAATAGACATACTCATTCATTACTGGTAGAATTGCAAATTTATGTAATTTTTCTGGAAATGTATTTCACAATAATAAAATGTAAAGGTAATAAAAATAATCATATTCTCTGATCCAGTAATTCTATTAAGAACCAACCCTGAAACTGTTACCAGCATCCCAACAACAGCACAAGGTATCTGGTCAAAGATTTTCATAACAACATTATGAGTTATTATTAAAAAAAAAAACTAGAAACAACTTAAATTCAATGATATAGTACTGGCTAAATAAATTGATTCATGAATGTGCTAGAACTCTGTAGTACAATTAAGACAGACAAGTATGAGGAATTCTTACAAATTTACAAAGACCCTTTAGAGAAAATGTAAAATTCAAACCAAAAAAATAGAACATATGTTAACCTGACTATGATATTATAAGAAAAAGGGGGCAGCTAGGTGGCGCAGTGGATAGAGCACCAGCCCTGAAGTCAGGAGGACCCAAGTTCAAATCTGGTCTCAGACACTTAACACTTCCCGGCTGTGTGACCCTGGGCAAGTCACTTAACCCCAGCTTCAGAAAAAAAAAAAAAAGATATTATAAGAAAAAGAAGGAATGAGAATGAATGGGCATCTTGATGAAGACACAGAGAGAGTGATCGAAAAATTATTATAATACTTTATTTATTGAAATTCATTAATTTAAATATTAAGTAGTTACTAAGCAAGAGTGTGTTGCATTAATGATCAAAATTGTTTTTAATAAAATATTTAATAAAAAGAGTAAAATGAAATGAAGAAGTTGAACTTGATTATCTTGAAGGTTTTTCAGCTCTGTAGCCTATGACTTCATAATGAGGGGAAGAGGAACTGAAAAAGGGAAAATTCTTTTTCATTTTTACACAGATCTCGGAGGCAAGAAATAGATGGTAGCAGCAAAGACCAAGGATGTTCTTTCTTGGGTTCAGAGGAAAAGAAGCTACCACTTGGCCACTCTGTGGTCTTTGGAAAATTCCTTCTCCTGTCCAGGACCCCTTTTCCTCATCTTTAAAACAAGCCACAAAGACTTTATAAGAAGAGTCATTACTATCTGCTTTGCCTTGAACCCTAAGGGGCATGGGACTGTTCCATCTGACCTTCCACGTATGTTGTCTCTTTAGCTAGAATGTGAGTTCCTTAAGAACAGGGAGCGGCTTCTTCTTCTATTCCTATCCTTAGTGCTTTGCATATAGTAAATGAGCTTAATAAATACTGACTATGGCTTTCTCTAAAAAGAACCTTTTCTTGGTTTCCTCAGCTGTTAGTACCTTCCCTCTCAAGGCCATTCTCCATTTACTTAACTGTCTCTTATATTTGCTGATTTACATATATGTTGTTTCTTCACTAGAATGTAACTGTTGACTGAGTGTAGATCACAATATAGTATTTTCCCTTTTTTTTTTTTTTTTTACTGTTATTCGCTTGCATTTTGTTTTTTCTCTTTTTTCCCTTTTCAATCTGATTTTTCTTGTGTAACATGATAAATGTGGAAGTATGTATAGAAGAATTGCACATGTTTAACCTATATCGGATTACTTGCTATCTAGGGGAGGGGAGAGGCAAAAATTTGCAACAGAGGTTTTGCAAAGGTGAATGTTGAAAATTATCTATGCATATGCTTTGAAAATAAAAAGAATGCAAGCTGTTTTTGTTGTTGTTGTTTTCTTTAGTATTTCTAGGGTTTAGCACAATGTCGATATTGACAACACTTTATAATTGCTCGTAGATTGGTTAATCAAATGAGATGATATAGCAAGCTCTGTGTTACTGTTATTCTTGAGCTGTGTCTGTCATTGCTCTTATAAAGCACTGTGCAAACTTTTAAACATAGACAGAATACCAAGTCTGGGTAAGGAAGACTCTTCTTCATGAATTCAGATCCAGTCTTAGACACTTACTGTGTTACCCTGAGTAAGATACTTAATCCTGTCTGTCTCAGTTTCCTCATCTGTAAAATGAGCTGGAGAAGGAAATGGACAATCACTCCAGGACCTTTGCCAAGAAAATCCCAAATGGGGTCAGGAAGAGTTGGACATGCCTGAAAAAATGACTGCACAACATAAATGTCAGTTATTATTATCAGCAGCATCTTTTAAAGATGGCATGAGAAGATTTAGCATGACCCATTTCATTCTAAAGATGTAATTTTTTCCATCCAAATTCTTAAACATTTGTGTGTGTGTGTGTGTGTGTGTGTGTGTATGTGTGTGTGTGTGTGGTGTTTGAAATGAAACCCTTAGGAAGTCAGACAAATCCCACAGATCTCTTCCCAGAATAATATTTTATGTGTATAAAATAAAACACATACTATTGGAAAGAGAACTAACTATATGTAAATAAAGATGCAATTCTTCCCATCCACGTTTATAGACACTTCCTGAAATTCATATTAGGACTCTTTGGGTTTAAAAATCTTGATCTAAGACCCCAGGGCCCTCACCCAAATCATAGTGGGGGTCTGGGCCGCTGTGTCTCAGGCTTGAAACTGTATAGTAGTTATTAACCGTACGTGACCAGATGCTGGGGCCTCCTAAAGCTTCCTCCCCAACTCCAGCCCTTCTTAAGTGCCCGTAGCACTTAGGGCTGTACCATATATTTGCCATCTCATTCCATTCTTCCTTCTACCTTTCTCTGTTTCACATTTGTGTTTCTTTCTTCATCTTAGTGGCAGAGATGGTATCTTCTCAAGAATACTCACAGTCAAGGCCGCTGAGGCCCAGCCCTGGGCTGGCCTTGGGACCACCCCTTCCCTAAGAACTGACCACGGTCTATCCTCAGTGATGAGAGGAAAGTAGTGATGGAGGATGGAGCCTGTGTCGTGCTCTCCTGCTCCAGCCTGAGTGATGGAGGATGAAGCTCCCGGCTAAAGGCACTAATGACTCCCATACCCAGCTCTGAGTCTCAGTCCTTTCTTTAAAAAAAAAAATGTACACAAGCACAAAATGCCTGCAAGGAAAAGGGACCAAGAATGGAGTTTCTTTAGATGAAGCTCATGTTGATGAATCTCCAGGGAGACAAATGACAACGCCCAGAGTTGGTACATGGGGTGTCACATTTAAGGAACTGGCAGGAAGCCAGTGTTACTGGATTGGAGGGTATATGAAAGAAAGTAAGCTGGAAGAAGACTTAAAAGGTAGGAAGTTTTAATTGTATAAATAATTGTCTAAATTGTATAAATAAATTTAAGTTGTAATTGTATTTAATTAATTCCTCATCAGTAAAATGGTTAAATGGTGGCTGAAGTCCTACCCTTCCACCTTCTGATCAAGGATTCTGGATGAATTCTCCAATTTTTTAATTAAAAGTGATCCCAGGTGTCAGGGTCTACTTAACTGCTAAACCAAGAGCCCAAGCGGCTAATCTCGCTGAGGGAACCACCTTGGAATTACATGTAGAATACTGGGGTTTACGGGAGATCATTATTGCTCTGATGTGTTTCAATTATATTAAAATAGCATCTTAGTGAGAACTTTAATGCTCACTAGTAAAGGGGAACACTGATCTATTTGTTGACTATTAAGGGCAGCTAGGTGGTGCCCTGGAGAGAATGTTGGGTTGGAAGTCAGAAAGCCTCATCTTCCTTCAAATGCAGCCTCAGACACTTACTAGCTGTGTGACCCTGGTCAAGTCACTTAACCCTCTTCTCAGTTTCCTCATCTGTAAATGAGTTAGAAAAGGGAATGACAAATTGCTTCATTATCATTGCCAAGAAAACCTCAAACAGGATCTTGAAGAGTTGGATAAGATGGAAAAAATGGCTAAACAACAACTCTAACTCCTATAAATGTTCTCCCTCCTCATTTCTTTCTCTTAATCTTTCTGGTTTCTTTGAAGTCTCAACTCAAATCTCCCCTGCTGCAGGAGGCCCTTCCTGGTCCTTCTATTCTCAGGCTGATTCCCTTCAAGTCTCTATACATCTTATTATCACCTTATTATTTTCAGGGTTGTCTTCCCTTCTTCGAGGGACTATTTTTACCTTTCTTTGCATCTTGTACCTCTTGGCACTCAGTAAACATTTAATAAATGATTTTTTTTGTCAGAGGCAGCTCAAGCATAGGACTCCTCTCCCCCAATGATTAAATATAGCTATAGACAAGAAAAATGCTACAAATCAGGATTTGATTGATTGTCTAGACTTAAGAACGTGCTGAAGAAAATGTTAATAATTCAAATTGAACTAAAAAACATCTTACATCTTTTTTTTTTCTTTTTGAGAAAAATGCACATTTCTGTTCATTGATTACCTCAGTGTACATTCTGCTCACTAAACCAATAGATGGGGGGAATTGTGGCTAAAGCAGAGGTTCCTAACCTTTTTATGTCATGGACCCTATAGTCTGAGGAAGCCAGTAGAGTCCTCAGAACAATATTTACATTCAGAATGGAAGGAAATGGTAAATTTCAATGAGAGGTTAGTGAAGACCACATTGCTGGTTTTCTGTGAATTTTATTTGGAAACAGGAGTCACTAGCTATACATAAGGATTCCATGGGCTGCCTAGTAACTTAATTTTTAAATGTAATATCTATATTTTCTCATATTTTTATTTACTTTGTTAAAATTTTCAATTATATATATTCATATATTTTGCTGAGGCAGTTGGGGTTAAGCGACCTGCCCAGGGTCACACACTAGGAAGTGTTAAGTGTCTGAGACCAGATTTGAACTCGGGTCCTCCTGACTCCAGGGCTGGTGCTCTATCCACTGCGCCACCTAGCTGACTCCTCCAATTTTATTTATTTTATTTATTTATTTTTTCTCCAATTTTATTTTAATTTGGTTCTGTAGCACTTGGCTCTGCTGTGGCTCATATGCTGACCACGAACCAGGTGTTCACCACCTCTGGTATGATGGAGAGAGTGCTGGACTTGAAATAATGAAGACCTCAGTTTGAATCCTGTCTCTAATAACCGCTGGCTGTGTGACTCCAGGCAGGCTACTTAACTTTTCTGTGCCTCAGTTTTCTCCTCTGTGAAATAAGAGGGTGGGACTTGACTGCTAAAATATCTCCAACCTTTAAATCTATAGCCCCATGCCCCGCCTCCGCCTCATTTTACAGATGAAGAAGAGGAAACTGAAGCCGAGAAAAAGGAAGTGGTTTTTTTGTTCTTTGCATCCCCAGCACTTACTGCAATGCCTGGCTTATGCTGCTGTTGTTCAGTCATATCTAAGTCTTTGTGACCCCGTTTGGGCTTCCCTGGAAAAGACACTGCCATTCTTTTTCCAGCTCATTTCACAGATGAGGAAACTGAGGCAAGCAAAGCGAAGTGACTTGCTCAGAGTCACAGCCAGAAAGTGTCCGAGGCTGGATTGGAACTCAGGTTTTCTGACTCCAGGCTATTGAAATTTAAATGCTTGTGAATGGACAGATTTGCAAATAAATAACAGAAAGGAGATGAAACTCCTTTCCTAGGTAGGCAGAAAAGGCAGATTCCTCATTTATTGTAAGGCTTGTGTCCTCCCAGGTGAAGGGAGATAGTTCGATTTTCTGCCCGGGCTGGTAAATTTGGGCCACTTATCTACAAGGCTATGTTAAGAATCCTTCCTCTGCACTAAGGGTTGGTCAACCCAGGGACAGCCAGAGAAAAGCTCAGCTTAGAGCCACACTGGAAGGGCGAGGCTGCCACCTGATGGCTGTCTAGAGAACAGCACTTCAGGTAATCTCAAAGTGGCTCCAGGAGGGGCTGGGTATTCTCACACACCTTTCCACAAGAAAGACCCACTGGATGATTCCCTGCCGCCTTGAACAGAAAAAAATTGTCTTTCATCCCAATTAGATGTTAGGCTGATAACATAAGGCCTTGTTCAAGTGACCCAGTAAGTTAAATTCCCAATCACTTAGAAAAGGGAGACAGGTGGAGAGAGGCAGCGGCCTCAGCCAGGATCAGGTCCCTCCTCTGACCCACGAGGGCCGAGTGACACTGGACAAGGCCCTGAAACCCTCAGTGCCGGGGCTGCTCTGCAAGGCTAGAACTTTCCGAGACACCGACCAAGGGAATTCCCTCTACCGTTAACTTATATCCAAGATCCATGAAGGGACTGGCGGAGTCTCCATCATCTAACAAAGAAGGACACGGGTCTCCAATAGGTTAAGGGAGCCTCCTTCTCCATTCACACAACCACAGCCTTATGCTTCTTTCTAAATCTCAAAGAATCAAAATATGGGAGCATTTATTATTGATGCAGAGACCGTTCAGAGGACTGATGGGAAAGCACATCTCCTCTCTCTCTGGCAGAGAGACAACATTTTCAGACCTGGTCAGGGGGTACGTTTGCTTTGCTTAAATGAACTTTTCAGTTCCCAGAGAAAGTTCTGTGGAGGGGGAGGATGGAGACTCACTGAGAGTGAGAGTAATAAAAAGAAAATTTAAAAGGAAAAAAGATCAGTAAAATATTTATGGATATGTACACACAGGCTATATGTGTGTACATGTATGTGTATATATATGTATGTGTCATGGTTAATTCCATGAAGACAGGGACCAAGTCTGACTTGCCTTTATCTCTCTTCCAGCCCCTGACTTGAGAAGCCTTACTTTCCTCATCCATAAAATGGGGAGATTGGATTAGAGGATCCTTTCCTCTTCTATGATTCTTCTAACTCTGAATATTTATACTTGTGTGTGTATGTATCTCTCTGTTTACAATGAACACACACATAAACATAAGCAACACAGCCCAACACATCACAATGCATGTGCACACATAGACACATGTCACAATACAACATGCATTCAATGCATCTAAACATACAAACAACATGATGTGTGCGTACTTGTACACATATACATCTACAGGTACACATTTATGCACACATACATATAGACACATATATACATGCACCTAACCTACGGGGTGTATGTATGTCTCCATCATCTATCTATCTAATCTATCAATATGTATGTCTCCATCATCTATCTATCTAATCTATCAATCTATCTATCTATCTAATCTATGTCCATCCATCCATCATCTATCTATCTATTCTATCTATCTATCCTATGTCTGTCTATTAATTTATCTGTTTACCTATCATCCACCCAAGAGTCATTGATCTGTCTGTCTGCATCTATTTATCATCTATCATCTATCTGTTTATCTGTCAATCACCTGTCATGGATCCATCTGTTTTACACACACACATGTGCACACACCGTGCACTGAGTACATATTTGTTGAATTGCATCGCGTTGCACTGGTTTGGAGAAGGAGGCCAGGACGGCAGAACTTCAGCTGGACGGAGCTCAGAGAGCCCGGAATCCGGTTCACGCCGACCCAGAATCCCTCCTCTGCATACCCCTGCAGCCATCCAGCCTTTGGTTGAAGAAGTGCATGCCAGCCCCCCACCTCCCAAGGCAGCACATTCCACCTATTTTTATGGCCTGAATTGTTGAGAAGTTTTCCCTTCATCAAGCCAGAATCTGCCAGGGTGGGGAGGGGAGGGGGGGCTCCTGGTTCTGACATTTGAAGCAAAACAGAACAAATCTATCCCCCTGGAGCTCAGCAGGAAAGGCCTTCATCCTCCCAGTCAATAAGGAAAATAAACCAAAAATAAGCAAAGTAGGAAGAGATGAAAAGATCTCAGCTGCTACCACCAAGCACAGAAGAAGCCAAATGAAGGCAGCCTGCACACTCAGTTTCCATGACCAGAACCGAAGCCTTTACATTACCAAGTCCCTGTGGAAAGAATTCCCACACTGCACAGCTGTGCAGACTTAGCTCCCCACCATGATGATAAACTTCCAGCCTAAAATAGCAAGGTAAGAGCTGGGCCCCCCTTCCCTGCCCTCTCCCTCCCTCCCTTCTTCCTTCCTTCTCTCTTCCTCCCTGCCCCCTTCCCAGAGTCAGACTGGTGTCCGATGGAACCCCATGGGCACGGGAACTCAACTCTGATGGCTGAAAAGCTGAGAACCCAGCCTCCAGGAAATGATGAGCTGGAGCTCCAGTCCATAAAAGGAAAAAATATTCAGAAATGTTTCACTTTCCTGGGGCTCCTTTTTGCGAGCCATTCCCGGCCCTTCCTCCCCGCTGGCCGCCCAGCCAGGCCCGGCACCGAGGGGCAGCACAAATGACAGCTCAGTCTCCACCATGGCCCGTGGTGGCTTGGGCTGGTTTCTCCTGGAGGCCATCGGACCCTAGCTCGTGTCTGGGGGAATCATTTGTTCCATAAATCCAGGGGATTTCGGATCTTGAATCAAGAGAGACTTTGGAGACCCTCTGATCGTGGGGCTTATTCAATGACAAACTCAGTGTTCTCAAAGCACTCTCCAGACCCTACCTCACTTAACCCTGAGTTCTCCCTGGATCACAAGCTTTTTAAATACAGAAATTGGCTCATTTGGGTCTTTGATCCTTGTCTCTCTGTTGCTTACTTAGCATGGTCCCCGGCATATAGGAGGTATTTAATAAATGCTCATTGTTGGTTGACAAATTATCCTTGTAATTATCAAACTATCCTTCGAGTCTTACTAGACCTAGTTCATAGTAGGAAGACTGAAGAATACAGTTGGAGCCTATCTGCCCCGCTGCACTCCTTAGCCACCCGTTTGAGATGATTTCATAGCTTCCTCCAGTTCTCCTAAAATAGCATTTTTACTTCCTCTGGGCCCATAGTGTATTTCCAAGGAAGAAAGCTTGCTGTTCATACTGAGTTATGGGGGTTAAAATCTGAACCCTTCAGAGCTGGGGAATCACAGTTCACAGTGAGGTGAGACAAACTGATAGCAGAGGAGGGAAGTGTCTTACCTGAGGGTAAAAAAATTAGGAGCCTGGGAGAGAAAAAAATTGAGTCAATCAGCATTTATTAAGTACCTGCTGGGTGTCATGGCCTGGGAGAGACACTAGGGCGACCAAAAAGACAAAAATATAGTCCATGCTCTCAAGGAGCCTGCATCCTAATGGGGGAGAGAAAAAATAAACAAACAGCAATGCACGTGCAAGATATATACTGAACAAATTGGAAGGAATTTTAGTGAGAAAGCACTCGTATTGATGTGAATTAGAGAAAAAGTCTCTTTGCAGAAGGTGGGATCTGAGTTGAATCTTGGGAAAAATGGGTGAAAGCCGGAATCAGAGATGGGAAGAAGAGCTTTCCAGGCCCAGGAGCCCTTGATTGAAAATGCCCAGTTTTGCAGGGGGAGGGGGGGATGCTGAAAACTATCTTTGCATGTACTTAAAAAAAAACAAAAAGATATTATTTTTTAAAAAAGGAAATGTCCAGTGTTGGGAAATGTGTCTTGGATAAAAATAGCACAGCAGTCGGCTATAGGCCACCAACTTTGGGCATCCCTGACTTGGGTCATTATAGAATCATTTGCCCAAGACGTCTGTACCCTCCTGGCCCCTTTGCTGAGCTGATCACAGAATCCTCCAGAAGGTGCCTCCAAGGACATCCATCCGGTTCAATGCCTCCTTGAGCAAGGATTCCTGTAGCTTCTTGCTACATACAGCATCCTAGTCATTCATTCTTTGGGAAATCTTGGTGAGCAGGGGTGATTTGCAGGATAAGAGATAAAGAAGGAACGTTTGCAGAAACAAATGCAATGTCTTTACAAAAGGCATCAGTTTTGCTTTAGCAGCTAGGTGGCTTAGTGGATAGATCCTCAAATCTAGAGAACCCGAATTCAAACCCAGCCTCAGAAATTACTAGCTGGGTGACTGGGCAAATCACCTAACCCAGTTTTCCTCACTTTCCTCACCTGTAAAATGGGCTGGAGAAAAGAATGGCAGACCACTCCAATGTCTTTGCCAAGTAATCTTAAAAGGGGTCACATTGAGTCAGAAATGACTGAAAAACTGAACTGAGTAAGGACAGCTGGTGGTACATAGTGCATAGAGTGCTAGTCTGCAGTCAGGAAGGTTACCTCAGACACTAGCTGTGTGACCCTGGACAAGTCACTTTACCTTGTTTGCCTCAGTTTCCTGTCAAATTTAGCTGTAAAATGGGCTGGAGAAGGGAATGGCAGACCACTCCAGCATCTTTGCCAAGAAAACCCCGAAAGGAGTCACAGAAAGTTGGACACAACTGAAATGATTAAACAATAACATCCGGATTAATTGTGCTGGGGGGGTGAGAATATTTTTTAAGGCCATCATCTATTTATCACTTAAAAAACTACTAGTGATGGGGAGCTCACTACCTATTAAGGCTGCCTTTGGGATCACTCTGATCATCAGAGTATTTATATAATGCTGTGTTCTGGAGAGTGTATCATTGTCAGAAGGGACCCTGGAATCCAGAATGACAAAGCTGGGAAGTCCTTGGATAGAATGTCAGAGCTGGGAAATCCTTGGAAACTAGGACATCAGAGCTAGGAGAACCACAGAGCCTAGAATATCAGAGCTGGGAAATCCTTGGAGTCTAGAATGTCAGAATCAGAAGGGCCCATCTAATCCAACTCTGATTTTCCCTACGGCCCAGAAAGAGGAAGTACGTTTTCCAGAATGCACCACTCAAGTTATAATGTTCTATTCAAACACCTTGAGTAGCTTTTCCCATTGTCTAAACCCTGATAGTTAAGGCTGAGCTTTCTGAATTTATTCCAAGATACTCCCCTCCACATGTGGGATGCTCTAGGCCCAGTGGACAGGCCATCCCCAAATACATACTTTCCTGTTTTTGTGCTCATTTCTATGCTCATTTTTTCCCTGTCTAGATCCTGTATTTTCCTCATGGCCCAGCCCTGCTTCCCCTTTTCCAGGAAGCCTTCTCTGATTCTCACTCCAAAATTATCCTCCCCTGTTTGATCTTTGCCAGGCACTTCATATCTCCCTTAGTTCTTACCACATTCTATTTTGTGTCACAATGGTCACACTCTAAGATTTGAGCATGTGCCATATTCCTTCCTCAAGATGGAAAGTCGGTCCTTTGGAGGCAGGGACTGGGTATTAAGGAACTTTTAATCTCCCCCCAGTACCGAGCAGTGTTCTGAATGTGGTAGATATTTAATAGATGATTGAGGAAAAAGTTGATCAATGAATAAAAATTTAACACAAAGTTAATAGTTGGGCTCCTAAAACAGCAATTAAATAGAGCCGAGGACAATGTTCAGGCAGGGAGTTCATCTCTCCTCAGGGAGACAACAGTGGGCTGATGCTGCTTTAAGGGAATCAACTCTATGACCCCATATTCTCTTCACTGATACGGGAGGCTAGCAGCATCCCTACTTGCCTTTCAGAGAAGATGCTCAGATCTATTCTAGACCCAGAATAGAGCCTTACCCTCCTTATTCATTCATTCATTCATTCATTCACTGGTCTGTTTATTCATTTTTGAAACTATCTCTATCTTGCCCACATTGGAAATTATAGGTGCACACCAGCTGACCAATACCTTTCTACAGAGCCATCCAGTCCAACTGATTAGCATGTACCTTCAGGCAATGAGCTATTCTCAGGTACTCTCTCTGCAGGGACGTTAAAGAAAAACAATTAGACTTCAGTGAGTTTTTCTGGAAAATAAAAGGTTAATCCAGATGAATTTGACCTTTCCAGAGTGACTCAGAATTCTCAGAAGAAAGTTTTTTTTTTTTCTTCTTTGCCTCCCTTGTTTTTAATTTTTGCTTTCAATTTAGCAGGACAAAGAATTGGAAGGAGATGAAGTCGCTATTAATACTCCCTAGTAACTCTTGACAAGTAAGGCAAATACTGGAATTTTGGGTAAGATTGTGTATCACACACACACACACACACACACACACACACACACACACACACATCTTGTCTATATTATTCCATGGAACCTTAGAGTGTCAGAGCTGGAAGGACCTTCTATCCCATCGAATCCAATCTCATTTTCCAAAGAGAGTTCCTGCTCTCTTGCTGGCAGATTCATAATTCTGGCCAGCAGGAAAGCAGGAACTTGACCCCATGTGTCCTTACCTACAATCCCTCCTAGATCTCACTCTCTTTGTTAAGCCCATTGTATTGGACTATGGAAACCCAGACATGTAGAGAATTGATGAATCCCCTTTTCCTATCATAGAACTCTAGAACTTTATAGTTGGGTCCTGGAAAAAGGATGGGGAGCACAACCTCACACCCCATCATGTAGAGACGATGCAATAATCCTTGCTGTATCTTTCCTGAGACCAGTCATTCAGCCTTCAATTGAACTTTTTCCCAAGCCTGGAATTCTCTTCCTTTTCCTTACCATCTCCTGGCTTCTTTGCATTTCATCAGATCTCAATTTGAATCCTTCCTTCTATATAAAGACTCTCCCCAATCCCCTTAATGCCCAGAATTTCTCTGTCTTTAAGGAATTATCTCCAATTTATGCCTATATTGTTTGTTTATTTGTATATAAGCATTTCCCTGTTTTCTTCCCCAAAATGATGGTGAAAAGGGGATTTTTTTTTCTTTTCTTCCTACTTCTATAGTCCTTTGCACAGTTCTAGATTGATTTAATTCAAGTTTTGGTAATAGAGAATTTACTACCTTACAAGCTTAAAGCACAATTAGAAATGCTGAAACCATTTTTAAAGTGTTTGAGGTCATCACAGATCAATAGTGAATCCTGAAATCCAAGCATTGGCCTGGAGATGGAGAAGACATAAGAGATAACGTCTTCCATGTCTATTTTTGGTTTAGCTGGAATTAAGAATATCTTACCATTGTAATTAGCATGAATGTGTCCTAAGTAGAGAAACTGGCATACTTTTTTGTTCTGTCTTTAAAATATATACTTAGGAAAAATAATAACCTACAGGTCTTGGTTTTACTTATTTGGAAAGAAGGGAGGAAGGAGGGAAGGAGGGAGGGAATGAGGAATGGAAGGAGGGAAGGAAGGAAGAAAAGAAGGAAGGAAGGAAGGAAAGGAAGGAAAGAGGGAAGGAAGGAAGGAAAAGAAAGAAGGAAGGAAGGAAGGAAGGAAAGAAGGAAGGAAGGAAGGAAGGAAGGAAGGAAGGAAGGAAGGAAGGAAGGAAGGAAGGAAGGAAGGAAGGAAGGAAGGAAGGAAGGAAGGAAGGAAGGAAGGAAGGAAGGAAGGAAGGAAGGAAAGGAAGGAAGGGAAGGAAGGAAAGGAAGGAAAGAGGGAAGGAAGGAAGGAAAAGAAGGAAGGAAGGCAGGCAGGCTAACTCCTAAATGATCTCCTGGGGGCTGCTTTTTTGGATGTCTCATATTAGCTTCGTTATGTGTAGTATGGCTTTCAGATGAAATTCTAAGTTTGAAAATAACTGTGACAATAATAACGCATATCTTGGAGTATATTATGGGCCATAAAGTACTTCAACAATGCAGTTCCTCATTTGAAATTCATAATAAACTTGGGAGATTGGTGAGCAGGGAAGGGACAAGTATCCCATTTTACAGATAAGGAAATTGAGGGCCTAAAGTGAAAAATTTGCACACTAGTTAATATCTGTGTCTCCTGACTCCCAGTCCCATGTGAATTCTAATTAAATTGAGAATTCTAACTAGTTGAATTCTGCTTAATTGACATTTTACTTAAATTAAATGCAAATATTTTCCTTTTTAATTTTTTTTTTAGCGTCATTGCTTCATTTATCGTTAAGCAGCTTCATGTGAGCTTGACCCTGGCCAGCGAGAGTGGCCCCCAGCCGCCCTTTCCCGCAGGATCAGCTTTACCCATCTATTTGGGGACAGTTTCCGAGGTTCCACTTGTCCTCGTACTGCTGGATGCCTCCTCTACCTCCTATGGCCTCAGAATTCCTCCTGGTCCCTCCCTTTTGATGCTTCTTCCATCTGCTCCGGCCTCAGAGTCTCTTCTCCAGGGAAAGTTTTCCATTTTACAATTCCACACCACAGTGAGAATGTTGAACCCTTGAGGGCTTAGGGCCCAAGTTTCCGCTAATGTGTGACAAGCTGCTGGCAGGGGAGGATCTGATGGAGGGGAAAGAGGGAGGATGAGGGCACAGAAGCCTGAAGGGGACAGGGGGAAGGGGTTCCCAGAGGAAGGCTGGGGGAGCAGGAAGACGGATGTCTCCCCTTCCCAAATCTTCTGAGGGGAACAATGCCCTCTTTCCATGTCGCTTTGCCCCCCTGTCCCCAGAAGCCGTGGGGTTTCCAATCTGTAATTCTATGTGGTCTCAAGCTCTCCGGCCACATGGATCTCCGAGTGCAGGATGAAGAGGCCTGCTTCATTTTTCTTTGCATACGAGGCTTTTCAAGTGTTTCCAGTAATATCTCAAGTCCACATTCCCCAGAAAAATGTCAGGATTCCTACTCAGCTTGAGCTTCACCTCCACAGCCTTTGAGGGCCCTTCCAGCCCTATGGTTTGGGGATTCTATGACCAACTTCTTGTCGTCTGTCCCCAGTTGTCCTGACATTGAATCTTCTCATTGCTCTGTTCCCAGGAGAGGTCATTGAGGCTGGTCCCGAGAGCTTCCCTTTGGGCCCTGACCTGGTTAAGAGAACCCTAGAGAATTGGTCTAAACCAGCCCTCTGACCAGCCTCAAGCACAGTGGCCACAAGGTGGGAGGGGGGGCCATCAAAGGAAAGCCCCTGAAGCCTGGGACCAGGACCTTGGGGATTCAATTCAGCAAGCACTTATTAAGTGCCTCCTATATGTACCACATATTGGAGACACAAAAATTAAAGGGAAATGGCCAAGGAACAGTGTGATACAGGAGAAACTACTGCTTCTGCAATCAGAGGACCTGGATTCAAATCTCACCTCTGAGTTTACTAGCTATGACCTAAGTCAAATCATGGAAACTCACTGGGTTTCCTCATTTACAAAATAAGAACTAGGTGACTTTTAGGGTCCTTTCTGGTTCTGGTTACAGGGAAAGGATGACATGGTTTCAGTAGCATATGATAGACCAAAGGAAATGACCAGTCAACATACTCCATGAAAATTTGGGCAGAGAAAGGCCACTTTGAGGCTCTCAGGGAAAGTTTTGTGGAGAAGGTGAGGTCCAAGCTGGGCCATGAAGGGTTTCAACAACTGCAAAGAACAGTGTGTACCCATCAGGCAAGCACAGTGCGTCCAGCCAAGTTGCCTCGGCAGTGAGGGCTTTGCCCAGGACATAGTTGTCTGCACCAGGGATCACAAGCATAGCTCGTTCTTCCTGTTAGCCAGACCATCCTTTTTCCATGGCTCCCACACATACTTCTCTCTTGTCATGGTCTCTGCTCTTCTCCTTTGTCTGCTCCCTTCTTTCTGCTTGTTGGACCTCCTGGTCCATCCACCCACGAGAGCCTTTGCCAACGTAGGGCTGGGGAGGATGCTCGGGAGTTTGGACACCATTGGTCCAGTAGGCCAGGTCCTTCCCCCCAAGCGCTTCTACCCATTGTGAATGTGGCCAAACTGGGGATAATAATAGTACCTCCTTCCCACTGTGGTTGTGAACTCAGATGAGATAATATTTATAAAATGCTTAGCACAGTGCCTGGCACTTTCTAAATACTAGCTATCATTATCATTATGGAGGAAGCTCTGGCAGGATGAGATTATGGAAGGGCCGGGGGAGGGAGAAGCAGCTAGCTGCCAGGTTTGGCGACGACTCAGATCATGAAATCACTTTTTGTGTTCCTTGGTCTTGGAAATTCTGATGAAGCCTATGGATCTCTTCTCTGAATTACATTTTTTAATTCAAAAGATAAAATACAAATGGCTACACAGGACCATTCTCAACAACCATTTTCAATAATTCTCAAAATTAAAAAGTAAAATAAGTTGATGGACCCCAAGTTAAGAACTGAATCTAAGTCTGTATGTGAAGTAAGGTCGGAAATTAAAAAAAACCAGTTAATGTCAGGCCTTGAGTGATAGTCTAAGAAGTTATTTTATCTTAGAGATGATAAGGAACTACTGAATCCTCTTTTAAGCAGTGAAGTAATAATGGGAATTTACATTTTTGTTTCTAGAGAATTACATTTCTACTTCATGGTTTACAAAATTATTTTTCTTATAATAATCTTGTGAGGATTTGCAGGGGAGGTATTATATCCATTTTATAGATCAGGAAGCTAAAGATCAAAAAGTTGAATGAGCTTGTCTAGAGACACTCAGCCTAGTAAATATCACAGCTAGGACTGAAACCCGAATATGTCTTGATTTCATTTTCATTTCCAGAATGATTTCCACTATCCCATACTGATCTCTTCAGAACTTGATCTCAAGTCAATTACAGATGCTTCAAGGGATTCAAGGATTTAGAACTGAAAAGAACTGGGCTTGGAGTCTGTGAATTTATATTTTTTAGTCTTTGGCTGACCAATCTAATTGTTTTTTGTCATCTGTCATATTTTATTTTATGTCTATGAAAGGAGTTAGCAGGAAGAAGTTGAAAGGTTTTTATCAAGCTGCCAAGGGGTCCATTTCACAAACAAAGATTTAGTCCATCAGGGGTCCTAGAATTTCACAAATATGGAAACTGAGTCATAAAAGGGTAGCGATTGACGCCACAATCTACATGGATGGTAAACAGCCAACCCAGAATTCAAACTCAGGTCCCCTGGCTGCCCTACCGGAGCCAGCTTCTAGTGCCAAGACCAGAATCATTTCAGAAACATCCCCATGAGTCTCTCTTCCAGATTAACCTCATCATCTTTTTTGTTCACTGGCTGAAAAGATACTATTCTTACTGAAAATATGTGCGATTGCTCAACAAGAGACAGTTCAAAGGCTTTGGACACCAGTAACCATGTTTGTGCTTCACAGCTCGGCTTGGACTGAAATAAATCTTGTCCAGTGACCAGCCGGACTGCCTTCCTTGCCTGCTTTATCAGCCTGATCTAGAGGAATGGGGATGGGAGTGGTTGCAGACTCAATGACTCATATTGTATTTAGTCCTGTTCTCCTAAGGGGCAGACACATGGTCTACCTCCCTTCTCCTTGCAACTTTTAGAAAATAGGGACAAATGTCATCAAAAGCAAGGAAAGTGTCTGCCTTTCAGAGGGTAGGAACTGTGCCTTCAGAAACAGTGACAATGTCTGCGATCCTTTGACCTTCTTAAATCAAGGACACTTTTTAGATCAGGGATAGGATCTGCCTTCTAGACAGTCTCTGTAATGAGAAACAAGGACAGTGTCTGCTAGCCCTTCACCTTGAATGGCTGGACACAGTGCATCCCTGTCCCCTACATTCAGTGGGCTGGACACAGGTTGCCCCTGATTTCTAGGGAGTTGTAAAAAGGAGGGTGGACTAAGAGAAGACATAAAGAAACTTCCGACAATATCTAGCTCATTCTCTACTTCCCCTTGTGATCCGTGGGCAAATTCTTCAGCTCCTTCTTCGTAAATATTCTCCTCAGCAAAAACAGCCTCCTCGTTCAAAGCCCACGGTATCAGAAGACACACCTGTGACAGACATTTAATTTACAGGCAACTGCCACTTATATGTAGCTGTGTGGTGGGATGGATAATATACTGAGTTGGGAATCAGAAGGATTTAAATTTTTTCCTTGACACTATCTTCTCATTTCTGAGCAAGCTCTTAATTTTCCCATCTGTAAAATGAGGATAAAATAAGCATGTGTCTCACAGGGCCGGTGTAAAAGTCAAGTAAGATAACATCCACACAGTTGTATCAAACCTTCAAATGCTATTATTAGTGTGATTGTATATGGTAAACATGATGTGTGAGAAAGATAGGGATACAGCTCCATAATCTGGGCATTCCCTTCTAGCCCCAATAATCTTATGATTCTATAAAACACTTGTTTTTGAGTTGACTCAGGAGGTCTTGGGGATGTCTGATTGTGTGACAGAAAGCCCACTGGCCTAGGGTCAGGAGTCCTAAATTCTCGACATTAATTCTTTTTTCAATTTTCTCCTTCACGAAACAGCAGAGTGGACAAAGGGCCCTTCCTGCATGAACATTCTGAACTCCTATGACTCAGCCCATTATAAGCTCTGGCTTCACTGACCACAAGGAATGTAAACTGAATTTAATATTAGCTTAAACCAAATAGATTTAGGAGGTATCTCTGTAACGAATGCGTTACAAATGCCTTAATTTAACCAGCCAAAGATTTCGATATAAATTGCATTTGTATCTTTGGGCTGAATAAAAATATCCTGATACTTATTTATGCAATGAACATTGATTTAATTCATTGAACATGTATTGAGTACTTCCCAGTGAAGATTTTCTAAGATAATATTTGTAAAGTGTTTTGTAAACCTTAAAACGCTATATCAATGCTAGCTATTTTTATTTTAGCTACAGTCCAAAGATTGCTTGTCTAGACAAGGAGGACTTAACGATCTGCATCCATGAGACCAGTGTCCTTGGATCTCAGAGTAACTGGAGATCCAGTCACTATTTGGTATCAAATTGATTAGAGAAGGGACAGTCTAAAATAATCTATTAAAAACCATAAAGTGCTAGGCAAAATGTTGCTATTAAGATGATTATTGGTATTGTAATTATCTCATATCCATATAGGAAAAACCAAGTGAATGAAGGATGTCCAGACTGACATGTTGTCTAGATGATCCAAAAAACTGGTCCAGCATAAATCTCACATAGATATTATAGAAGGATAATGAATTTCATCCAAGTTCATTCAATCAAGAGACTGTATATAAACTAATTGCTTCTGGGGCATTTTGCAAAGCTTTTAATGACTCTGAAATCTCTCTCTGAAATACCTCTTTCAAATCTATTTTTCTGTTGATGCAAAATCTGGAAAACCAAAGTCTTCGAAGAATTAAAATCATCAATAACCTCAAAGACAATGTGGGTGTGAATAGGCTGAAGCATATGATCAATTATAGGTATGCTTACAACCTTTCCTGGGAAGACTTTGCATCATATCACTCCCCTGCTCAAGAAGCTTTTTTGGCTCCCTATTGCTTCTAGGATACCATAAAAACACCTCGGTTTGTCATCTAAAATTTTATGTCCACCTATGTTACCAGTGAAGAATTGCACAGGAAAAAATACATGGAAGATGTCATTAGAGAGATATATAACAAGAAAAGAAAGCAGGTTAATTATGTAATGAGAATGAGAAATAACTACTGGCAACCTGGGTATTCCACCAGTATCTTTGCAACATCAAGAGATCAAGAAGTCTATAGAAGACTCTTTGGGGAGAACCATGGAAACGGGCCTTAGCCCAGCAGCTGGAATATAGAAGGTGCTTAATAAATGCTTGTTAACTGACTGACATGAGTAAGAGTCACATGGGATCAGAAGGTATGAATAGGTTGGGAACTATACCATTGGATGGAGTTGTCCATATTGATGACTTCACAGATGTATAGATATTGAATCTTCTGTGGGATGGAAAACCATGGAATTAAATTAGTTATATAGCTTCCTATTCCACAGCAGACCAGGGACAAGAAGAGCTACAACAGGTAGGTTTACTGACTGAAAATGGGAAAGTGATGCAGAAGAGAGAGGCAGAAAAACTACGAGAAGCAAACACAAGCTCACCCAAGGCATGGCAGTCTAGGACCACTGAGGGTAAGAGTCAACAGCCCTACCTATTTCAAAGAACATCATTAATTGCACCCTCAATAGAGACACAGATCTTCGTAATTTTTTCTAGGATCACAGTTCCTCTAACTAGCAGAGCTGCAGTTTTCCCCCAAGCAGTCCTGCCTCACAATCAGTACCAGGACCACGGACACTTCAGCTACATCCCCCGGATTCTCCTTTCCAGATTGTTAATTTCAACAGCTCCGCACATCTGGTTAAAGAACATTATTCTCAATGAAAATATGTGCAATTGCTCAAAAAGAGACAGTTCAAAGGCTTTGGACTCTAGCAGCGGTATCTGAGCTTCACAGCTCCGCTTGGACTGAAATAAATCTTGTCCAACGACCGGCCAGAATGTCTTCCTGGCCGGCTCTATCGGCCTGATCTAGGGAGATGAGGAGAGGGGGTGGAGAACACAGACCCAGCGACTCAGTCTGTGTTTAATCCTGTTTCCATAAGGAGCAGGAACATGTTCTACCACCTTTAGGTAGGGACAATGTTTGCCACCAAAAGCAAAGGCAGTGTTTGCCATCCTCTGACCCTCAGTGGGTAGGGATAATGTTTCTCACCAAAAGCAAGGACAGGGCCTCCCATCCTTTCCTTGTCAAAGGGCAGGAGCAATGTTTGCTATCAAAAGTAAGGACAGAGTCTGCCAGTCCCTGACCTTCACAGGGTAGGAATTGCGCCATAGGAATAGAGATAGCATCTGCCAAGTCTTAGGAACAGTGTTTGCCATGAGAAGCAAGGACAGATTTTGCCATTCTCTGACTTCCAGAGGGTGAAGACTGTGCCATAAGAAATAGAGGAAGTACCTTCCAGCCCCTGACTTTCAGAGGGCAAGGATGATGTTTGCCATGAGAAGCAAGGGCAGTGACTCTGAGTCCAAAGGGCAAGGTGAATAAATACCATCAGAAATAGACATTGCATCTCAGCCCCCACCCTTTTGTGGACTGGGACCTGGCCTTTGAGTGGGCCAGGCTGGTGGCTGCCATATTGTATATGCATACAGACAATAGAACTGATTCTGTCCTCCCACTTCCATTTAACTTCCTTAATATGACAGTGGCTTTTTTCTGTGCTCTGGATGATGGGATTGCTGTTCCTTTCTTCTGAACCAGGGGAAGCAACAATTTCCAAACTATTTTAAACTTCGGTTCCCCAAATTCTCCAGGGACAGAGCCTATTAATTGTCCACTTCATCCCATAAACACCTTTCAGAAACCTTGTTTGTTGCTGTCTTTGTGGTTGTTGTTGCAACTTTAGGGATGATCTCTTTGCACGATACTTGGTTTAAGCCCAAACTTTAAGTGGCAATGGGATTGCCCTATTCTTGTTCATATTAAAACAAAAGTTCAAAAACCTGCTAACCCAAGTCTTTCTTACAAACGGCATCCAGTCTGTTCATTACAGGATCAAAGAGCTAAAGTTAGAAGGAATCTTAGAAGCCATCTCCTTATTTTACAGATAGGGAAACTGAGGCATAGAGAGGTTAAATGCTTTGCCAAAAGTGAAAAATGAGAGGAAATCAGAGAGGAAATTTGCATCCAAATCTTCTGCCTCCAAACTCACTATACTTCATTACCTCTCCTCCCTTGAACACCAACAATTCTTTTATAGTGAGAATCATATAGTTGAGTCCCTAATGATGTGTTTGTTTAATGTTATCCATGTTCATGAAAGACAATGGTCACTCTCCCATGCCATGAAAATTGTAAATTCCTGGGGGGTAAACTTTAGACTTTCTTTATATCCTTTTACCCAGACTTCTAGAGTTGTAGAGCTGGGAAGGACCAACTCTACCTCAGAAATCATTTGATTCAATCTCCACCAAATTTATTTAATATTAATGATATTGTGGGCATAAATACTGAATGAGATTTACTGATCAGAGTGATATTGAAGAATGAGTCTCTCTAGATCCCATCCTCCCCAAAATAGACAGAACTATCTCTACCACCACGTTCTCTGGAATACACTGAATGCAGAGTGTACAGAACTGAGAACAGATTTTCCAACTGGATTTAAAACCACTTAGAAATAAAAGACGGGCCTTAAGCTTGTACTTCTATTTGACCCTGTTTTGGTCAAAGTTAGTGAGTGCTGAAAGTGTATATGTGAGCTCTTGGGCTTTTCAGTCCTTGCCACCCTAACTCGTGCCATTGCCTTTCTACTGTAATGAAATGCCCTTAGTCTCTGCAATACAACAAATCCACCCCCTTATTTGGGTGTTGTGGGAAGGGGGGAGAGAGGGCAGAGTAGGGGAAAAGAAAGCTAATCTTCTGTGAGAATATGAGGGTTATAGTCCTGAGGAGCCATACTTAATAATTTTGAAACCCCCAGAAGTAAGCAGAAAAGATATTCTCAAATCTACTTTTAATGAAAAATTTCATTTGGGTGAGAATGGGAGACTTTGGGAAAAGATTTTAGACTGCACTAGTACAAAGGCAGGACTAAACCAATAAGATATTCACAGGGAGACACCATTAAGTAAAAGCCTATTTAAATGAATTTTTCTTGTTAACTTAATGCTAAGCTCAGTTGTTTCTAAATGCTGGAAAGAAAAAGGAAAGGAAGGAAGGAAGAAAAAAGAAAGGAAAAAATAAAAAAGAAAGGAAGGAGGGAAGGAAGGATAAAAGAAAAGAGGGGAGAAAAAAGGAAGGAAGGCAGAAAAGAAAAGAAGGAAAAAGAGAAGAAATGAAGGAAAGAAGAAAAGAAAGGAAGCAAAAAAGAAAGGAAGGAAAGAAAGAAGAAAGGAAGGAAGGAAGGAAGAAGGGAATGAAGGGAGGAGGGAAGGAGGGAAGGAGGGAAGAATGGAAAGGAGGAGGAAGGCAGGGAAGGATGATTCTTCTTTGGTAAAGAGAACCAGAATTTCTTCTTTTTTGTGTTTTACATTGAAATGAGTAAGCTGGCTGGGTCACAGGCTCATATTAATTACAGAATCACAGGATTTACAGTAGGAAAGGATGTTAAGGATCATCTACTCATAGATCCTAGCTCTGGAGCTGGAAGGGACCTCAGAGACACCATCTAATCCATCCCCTCCTCATTTAATAGATGAGGAAACAGGCTTCTAAAAATTAGAAGGGGCCACAGAGGCCAACCAGTCCAGCCCCTTCATCTGTTAAAGATGACAACAATACTGCCCAAGAAAGTTGTTAAATAACTTACCCACAGTCACATGGGGTGTAGGGCTTGAACCCAGGGCTCTGGAATCAGAGTTACTGTCACTGTGCTACTCTCTGGACCTCAGTTTTACCCTCTGAAAAATGAGGGATTTGCCTGGATGACTTCTACAGACTCTTGTAACTCCCAGTCTTTGATTCTAAGAGTCACTTAAAAGCCATCTGTAGCTCTCTACAAAGGGGGGAAAATCTCCATTAACCAAGAGGTCAATGAAAGCCATCTTCTTGAACCTCCCTGAAAAGTGACTGTGGCAGCAGCCAGCAATGATGATGTCGGTTCACACCATGTCAAAATGGGTCTTCATCCTAAGCTGCTGGTTCACACCAAGGAGTCAAAGTTCAGAGTCACCCAAATGGTAAATAACCAAAGGGACATTTGAACTCAAATCAATATAACTTCAAATCCAGAGCTCTTTCAACTATACCATAATCCAACCCCTACATTTTCATGAGAAGGAAGTGGAAGCCTAATTGGAAAGTAGTTGACTTACCTAGGACCAGAGTTTCTGATATTAAATTCAGTGCTCTGTGTCCCACAATCTAACATTATTGCCCAAAGTCATACAAGCAGGATTTGAAAACAGGCCCTCTGCCTCTAGCTTTAAATGCTCTTTCCACTGCTCCCAGACTTGGAGGGCCTGGGCTGCCAGAAATAGAACAGGACACACAGCTCTAGAAGCCTGTACCATTTAGCTTCTTCCCACATCCTTGGTCCTTCTAAAGAAAGGACTATTCCCTTGTCCCCAGAGATAGAGGGAGGAGGAAGGAAATTGCTTCCCTGACCTCACTACAGATAGGACAAAAATACTGAAAGATGTTTCCTGAAACACCAGCTCCCAGTCCCACCAGTCATGCTGATGATAATATCAGCAGGGCGACAATTGTGCAGCTGTTCTAGCGTCCTGGAAAATTCTCCACTGCCTTGTGCATCTTCCTTTGAGCCCTGCTTCTGATTTGGACTTATAGGTTGTAAGGTGATGCTCCAGCCAATCTTAATGGGAGCTGCATGGAGGGAGGCCCAGGACACAGAATCAGGTGGTAAGAGTCAGAAGGAAGAGCCTGAAAGCTAGCAGAGGGGCTTCAATTCCAACCTGCTATGTGGCTTTGGGCCTGTCATGACTTTTCTGTTTGCTCAATCCCAACATTGTATAGAGAGACGAGACCCATAAAGGTTAAGTGACTTACAGAGTCCCTTAGGTAGTAAGCATCCTGTGTAGGATTTGAACTCAAGTCCTTTGTCTCCGTAGCTCATGCTCTTTCTATTGGGCTACCTTCTGAAAAATGAGAGATTGAACTGGGTGATCTCTATGGATTCTTCCAACTCAGACATTCTTTATTCTATGATTCACAAAAGAACTGTCTGTAGCCCTTTACAAGGAGAAACTGAAATCAAGAAGCTAATGGAAGTCATCCTCTTAAACCTCATTCATAGAGATGGATGGAGATGGTGACTGCCAGAAATATACATGCTGCTTCTCACTGTGTCAGGGCAAGGTCTATATCTATGGTCAGGATCTACATTATAAAAATGCTGGTAACCCCAAGTCATTATTAATCAGAGAAATGCAAATTAAGACAACTCTGAGCTACCACTACACACCTGTCAGATTGGCTAAGATGACAGGAACAAATAATGATGAATGTTGGAGGGGCTGTGGGAAAACTGGGACACTGATGACATGATGGTATACTTAGAGAACCCCAAAGACTCTGCTAAAAAGCTATTAGAAATAATTCAGAATTTTAGCAAAGTCGCAGGATACAAAATAAATCCACATAAATCCTCAGGATTTTTATACATTACCAACACAATCCAACAGCAAGAGATACAAAGAGAAATTCCATTCAAAATAACAGTCGATAGTATCAAATATTTGGGAATATATCTACCAAAGGAGAGTCAGGAATTATATGAGCAAAATTACAAAACACTTGCCATAAAAATAAAGTCAGATTTAAATAATTGGAAAGACATTCAGTGTTCTTGGATAGGCCGAGCGAATATAATAAAGATGACAATACTCCCCAAACTAATCTATTTATTTAGTGCTATACCAATCAGACTCCCAAGAAACTATTTTATTGACCTAGAAAAAATAACAACAAAATTCATATGGAAGAATAAAAGGTCGAGAATTGCAAGGGAACTAATGAAAAAAAAGTCAGAGGAAGGTGGTCTAAGTGTACCTGATTTAAAGCTATATTATAAAGCAACAGTCACCAAAACCATTTGGTATTGGCTAAGAAATAGACTAGTTGATCAGTGGCATAGGTTAGGTTCACAGGACAAAATAGTGAATAAAAATAGCAATCTAATCTTTGACAAACCCAAAGATCCCAAATTTTGGGATAAGAATTCATTATTTGACAAAAACTGCTGGGAAAACTGGAAATTAGTATGGCAGAAACTAGGCATGGACCCACATTTAACACCACATACTAAGATTAGATCAAAATGGGTCCAAGATTTAGGCATAAAGAACGAAATCATAAATAAATTGGAGGAACATGGGATGGTTTACCTCTCAGACTTGTGGAGGAGGAAGGAGTTTGTGTCCAAGGGAGAACTAGAGACCATTATTGATCACAAAATAGAACAATTTGATTACACCAAATTAAAAAGTTTCTGCACAAACAAAACTAATGCAAACAAGATTAGAAGGGAAGTAACAAATTGGGAAAAAATTTTTACAGTTAAAGGTTCTGATAAAGGCCTCATCTCCAAAATATACAGAGAATTGACTTTAATTTATAAGAAATCAAGCCATTCTCCAATTGATAAATGGTCAAAGGATATGAACAGACAATTTTCAGATGATGAAATTAAAACTATTTCCACTCATATGAAAGAGTGTTCCAAATCACTATTGATCAGAGAAATGCAAATTAAGACAACTCTGAGGTATCATTACACACCTGTCAGATTGGCTAAGATGACAGGAACAAATAATGATGAATGTTGGAGGGGATGTGGGAAAACTGGGACACTGATGCATTGTTGGTGGAGTTGTGAAAGAATCCAACCATTCTGGAGAGCAATCTGGAATTATGCCCAAAAAGTTATCAAAATGTGCATACCCTTTGACCCAGCCATACTACTACTGGGCTTATACCCCAAGGAACTACTAGAGAAGGGAAAGGGTCCTGTATGTGCCAAAATGTTTGTGGCAGCCCTTTTCATAGTGGCTAGAAGCTGGAAGATGAATGGATGTCCATCAATTGGAGAATGGTTGGGTAAACTATGGTATATGAATGTTATGGAATATTATTGTTCTATAAGAAATGACCAACAGGAGAAATACAGAGAGGCTTGGAGAGACTTACATCAACTGATGCTGAGTGAAACGAGCAGAACCAGAAGATCATTATACACTTCAACAATGATACTGTACGAGGTTGTATGCTGATGGAAGTGGATTTCTTCAACATAGAGAAGAGCTAATCCAATTCCAATTGATTAATGATGGACAGAACCAGCTACATCCAGAAAAGGAACACTGGGAAATGAATGTAAACTGTTATTTTTACCTTCTGAATCCAATTCTTCCTGTGCAACAAAAAATTCGGTTCTACACACATATATTGTATCTAAATTATACTGTAATATATTTAACATATATAAGACTGCTTGCCATCTGGGGGAGGGGGTTGGGGAGGAAGGGAAAAAATCTGAATAGAAGTAAGTGCAAGGGATAATGTTGTAAAAAATTACCCATGCATATGTACTGTAAAACAATGTTATAATTATAAAATAAAATAAAAAATTAAAAAAAAAAAAAAAAAAAAAAAAGAAAACTGGGACACTGATACATTGTTGGTGGAGTTGTGAAAGAATCCAGCCATTCTGGAGAATGATTTGGAACTGTGCTCAAAAAGTTATCAAACTGTGCATACCCTTTGATCCAGCATTGCTGCTATTGGGCTTATATCCCAAAGAGATTTTAAAGAAGGGAAAGGGACCTGTATGTGCAAGAATGTGTGTGGCAGCCCTTTTTTGTAGTGGCTAGAAACTGGAAGTTGAATGGATGTCCATCAATTGGAGAATGGTTGGGTAAATTGTGGTATATGAAGGTTATGGAATATTATTGCTCTGTAAGAAATGACCAGCAGGATGAATATAGAGAGGCTTGGAAAAATTCATATGAACTGATGCTGAGTGAAATGAGCAGGATCAGGAGATCACTATACACGTCAACAACAATACTGTATGATGATCAGTTCTGATGAATGTGGCCCACTTCAACAATGAGATGAACCAAATCAATTCCAACAGAGCAGTAATGAACTGAACCAGCCACACCCAGAGAAAGAGCTCTGGGAGATGACTATGAACCACTACATTGAATTTCCAATCCCTCTAATTTTGTCCGCCTGCATTTTGGATTTTCTTCACAGGCTAATTGTACATTATTTCAAAATCCGATGCTTTTTGTACAGAAAAACAACTATATGGACATGTATACATATATTGTATTTAATTTATACTTTAACATATGTAACATGTATTTGTCAACTTGCCACCTGAGGGAGGGGTGGGGGGAAGGAGGGGAAAAGTTGGAATAAAAAGTTTTGCAATTGTCAATGCTGAAAAATTACCCATGCATAGATCTGGTAAATAAAAAGTTATAATAATAATAATAATAAAAGAAAATGCTGGTTCCCACTGTGTCAAGGCAGGGTCTTCATCATGAAAATACTGGGTTCCCCTGAATCAGGATGATTCAACATGAGACTGCTGATGTCTGGACAGGCCTACATACTGAATAAAAAAGGCTTTTTCTTCTAATGTTTCCAGTACCTAATAGCTATGGGCATGATAAGGTTTTGTGGAAGAATCAAATAAAACTATCTCAATTCCTTATTTCAGAAATCATGGATAGCCAAAATAAGCCATTATCCTTTGTAGTTCTCTTCTACAAATGGGTTCTCATTTAAAGCTATGATACCACTGTAGTTTTGCAGTTTTATATCTCTCCTAATACTGAGCACAGGACACTATATACAGTAGGTGTTTAATAGATGTTTGTTGATTTGAAGAGTCTGTTAACTTAAATATTCTCCAGCAGAGGAATCCAAACAAATGGAATACAATGGAAAGACTTCTGGATTTTGTATCAAAAGACCCCTAAAGTCTTTTCCAAGAGCAGCTAGACAGTAGATAGGTACAGATCCTGGAATGCAGAAGACCTGAGTTCAAATCTGACTTCAGGCCACCTATGTGAGCCTGAGAAAGTTGCTTAACCCTGTTTGCCTCAGTTTCCTCATCTGCAAAATGAGATGGAGAAAGACATAGCACACTAGTCCAGTATCTTTGCTTAAAAAAAAAAACTCAAATGGGATTATGGAGTTAAACACAACTGAAATGACAACAACACAAAACCCCACAAAATCTCTTCTAGTTCCAATGAATATTTAGGAAATCAAATGTATTCTCATCATTTTTGACAGAATAATTTAAGAAAAATGTTGCATTCTTTACCTAACCACCAAAAAATCATACCTCTCTCACCTTAGCTCAAAATTAGAGAAAGCTTGGGTTTTCCCATTGTGTTCCCACTATTTCTCCTACCATACCCACATGGAGCAGATCCATTGAATCCTTGAATGTCTGGCCTTTTAGAACTATGAGCCCCAAGGCCAAATAGCTAAAGAAAATGAGGGGCTCCTTGAACCAGACCCAGTATGCCCACCAAAGAAGAAAGAGAAACATGTTACCTAGCAGTGGACTGCAGGACCCGATGTGCTAACTGCTGCCAAAGGTGAAGAAGGGATCATGAAATGTTGATCCTGGGGTACCTTCAGTGTGGGCCCGTCCTCCTGTTTGGAACAAGAAGAAGCGATCTCAATAGTGAAATTTGAATGGGATTCTCAACAGGATTGGCAATCTGATCAAACTCAGAGAGCCCGGGTCAGTCACAACTCCCAGATTGTCCCAACACTGCCAAATATCAATCAGAACTCAGAGCTCTTTACCTAGTCATTGGGGAGGTTCAGACAAAGCCTCGGGATGAATGATGGTAAACAGGGATGGGAGATTTGACCTGGTGTGCTTGCTCATCCTCCACATTTTCCTCCAATTCTTCCCCAAAGGCTGCCTACCTTTAGAGAACTTTCAAGACAGACCCCTCACATTCTAAAGTAGGAAGGTTCAGCTGCAGGGCAGACAGAAAGGCCCCATGGTCTTTAAGACCTGGCTATTGAAGCAGCAGGACAGATTATCAAGCCTCATGGAACTTATTAAACAACAACATGACAAATGGTCCCCAACCAGTGGCTATTGGAAAGGAGAGAATGTCCCCAAGAACGAGAGCTGGTACACATCTATCATCCAAGAACCCGTTAAACTCGGTGCCCTCCAAGAACTGGCCTTCAAATGACATTCTTTAACTGCAGCAGCTCATTAAAGCTGTCTTGGTCTTGTTGGAAGTGAGGAGAGGGGGCGGTAGTTCAAAAGGGGGGAGCATGGTGGAAGAAAAAAACACCCAGTCACATGTAAATTCAAAACAAGCCTCAAGGCTAAGTATTAATTTGGGGATTATCCATGCCTCTGTTACTCTCCCTTAGTGCCATTAGCCAAACATGCCCAAAGTGCTCTTTTATGGAAAAAAGGTGATGCTGAGTGCCCTGAGTTAGACTGGGGTGGGGAGATAGTTTTCTACTCCTCATTTCTAATTCTGGGGTTCAGATGGGGTGCAGTCTCCTTAGCTAAGTCTTCAAAGCCTCGGGTGATTGAAATCTTTCCTACCTACCTCCTGGAGAAATGGGGGCTCTTACATGCTTCTCTCCCCCAAATTCTGCTCCAGCAGGTGAAACTTTGTGCAAAGACCCACAGAAAGAACAAGATATACACAATGACTGAGCTGACGGTTTCAAATAGGGGCTGCATAAATATGAGATTAATTAATGTCTCATAAATCAACACCAGGGTCTGCAAGCTGCAGAAAGGGCAGGTTTGGGTTCAACATAAAGAAAAACTTCCTAACAATTAGAATGGCCCAGCTTGGTGGGTCATAGGATCATAAGATTTAAAGCTGAAAGGGACTGCAGAAGTTGTGTTTTCCAACTTTCTTATTTCACTTGCAAGTCAAGACATCGCCCTCCTGAAGTTATTGGTCCTCTTTGAGAATGAAGTAACAATAACAATAATAATAATTTTACAGATAGGGAAAACAGGGACCTAGAGAATCAAATGATTTAATTGAGGCTGTGTATGTAGTTAGTATCAATGTGAGAATTCAAATCCAAGTATTCTGATTCTAGAGTTTCCCATCATCCCTCAAAGCCTTTTAAGTAGACACTGGATGAACACTTGTCCCAGAATATTGTAGAGGGAATTTCTGCTTGGGAACAGGTTAGACTAGATGACCTTTAAGGCCCTTTTGGGCTTCCGGCCTAGATTCTGTCTGGTGTCCTTAGTTTCATGGGTTGATGATACCATATATCAAGACCCCTGGCCAAATGTCAGAAAGTCCTGACACTTTCCTTAAAGATCCTGAGGTCCCTGGAGATTCTACAAGGCCCCTAAAAGGAGATATTCTTTCCATCACGCTATCATGCTTGAGAAGGTGTTTCCCTATTTCTGAGCTTGTGGACCATACTCAGGTATCTATGGATGGAGAGCACTAGTAGTGGTCTTCTGAGACATTTCTGGGCACTTGATATCTTGGAGAGGAGCCAAAACGCATCCACAGGGATGATTAAGTGCTTTGGGGAAAGTTGGGTCCATCTGGAAGTTATCAAAAGCTGCTTGTGGAATGGTATGAGGGGAGTCAGAAATAATTGCTTGAGGGGTAGGAAACCTGTTCTGTATTAGGAGCAACTAAACTATTAAAAAAAAAATCCACTGACGATTACTTTGACAAATAGAAATCTTTTTGTTGTTATTGTTGTTTGTTTGTTTAAAATAAAGAAGGGCATAAAATCTTCCGTTTGGTTTCCACTCCAATTTTTAACTTATAGTCAGGGAAGGTGTCCTGGAGCAACAGAAATGACACCAGAGAGGTGGGGATCTACAGGAGCAGAATACTGTACGTGCTGCCAATTGCAGTTGTTTTGTTGGGTTTTTTCCCTAATTATTTTTCTTTATTAAAAGGAAGGGCCTGATGGGTTGAGATATTTTGGGAAATAACTGAGGTATAAAACACACACACAGTGTCAATAGAATTTTAAATAAAAAAATAACATTGGACTAAGATTCAGGAGGTTCAAGTAAGAATTAAGAGATATTAGAGAAATGACTTAATCTTTCCAGCCTCTATTTTTCATCTGTAAAATAAAGGTGGAGTGGAATAGAAAGATCCATTATTCAGCTCTGCCACGAACTTTCCATATGATTTTGGGTAAGTCAATTCCCTTCTCTGAGCCTCAGTTTCCCCATCTTTAAAATAAGGGGATAGCATTCGATAGCTTCTGAGTAACTCCAAATCTATAATCCTTTGATTACCCATTATGTCTAAGGGCCCTTCTAGCTATGATGTTCTATTACTGTAGAAATTCTACTAAAATGATATATTTCAGTGAAGGCATAGGAACAAATTGGGGGAGAGATGTAGAAGAGAGCAGAAATGATGTGTGGAAACTGCAAAGAAAGATGAACAGACAGGAGGAGAGATGGATATGGTGGCAGAGAGAAACAAAGGACATGTTCAAACCCAGAAACACACACAGATACACACAAGATAGATTGACAGAGATAGCTACAGGGACTCAAAGAGAAGGAAAAGCCCCAGAAACATACGCAGCCTTTCATGGAGTATCAACCTTATCTTATGGTCTCATAGCATACAGTAGATAGAGTGATGTTGCATTTTTACAACCACAGGCATAAATAAGGATCATATTTCTGGCATTTATTACAAGAAATTAAGTGAAGGGCTGGATTTAGGCTATAGAACAGAAGGTCTCCAGGCTTATTCTGTTGTCATCCACAAATAACAGATTCACCAGAAAAATGACATGGAAAATGGTACTTATTTCACATCAGTGGGAGAACTTCTCCATTACTGAAGGTTTTCAAACAGAGACTGCACGGCTACCTGTTGGAGATACTGGAAAAAGAAGGTGACCAAATGCTCTCTGAGGCCTCCTTTAGCTCAAGGATCCTAGATTTATAAATAATAAGCTATTTATACATGCATCGGTACAATTCTACATATAAAAGAGTTTCAAGGGAAGAAGCTGTTGAGCTTCCTGATGCCCCCTAACATCCTTCTACTGAAGTCTTATATAGTATAGTATCACACATAGGTCCTTCTCCCACCATCTTGTTTTCCTGTGCTTCTGAAATGAATATGTCCTAGAGTTCTAAACAGTCAAGGCCCTGAACTACTCCTAATACAGTTTTAGTCTCTTGCTATAACTCTGAAAAAAAGAGAGCCAATCAAGGATTCTCACCACTCCCTTCATTTAATCCTTCACCTCCTTACTCTGTATTAGATAGAGCTCAGGCTATAACTTGTTCCTTGAACATTTCTTCTTCTGATCACCCCAGAAATAGCTCCATTCTCCTCTTCATGAAACCTTCCTTAACTATCTGCAAGTGATGCTATTTCTTCCCTCATGCCTGTGTAATCTTCCTGTCACATTTTGATACCCTGTAGAGGTTCAACAGACAAACGCAATGTTGCATAGTAGTTAGGGTGGGACTTGGAGGAAAATCTGGGGTCATCTCCTAGCTCTGAAACAATGTAAGTAGGGTTACTGAGCCTGAATCTCAGTTTATTCATCTGAGAAATGGGGTTATAGGATAATATATTGGAAAGAGGGCTGACTTTGGAGTTAAGATTTTTGGAGCAAAAGCCGAATATCTTAAGCAAGTTACTTACCTTTGTCTGCTTCAGTTTCCTCAACTGTAAAATGGGGATAATAATCACATATCTCACAGGTTCTTGTGAGAATTAAATGAGGTAATATTTCTAAAGCACCTAACATGTGCCTGGCACATGGAATAAATGATTGCTTCTTTCTCTTCTCCATTGTTGTAAGGGTCAAATGAGATAAAGTATAGAAAGAAAACACTCTGTAAACTACCAATCCCTGCATAAATGTCAGATATTTTTATTTCCCCTAGTTGAATGGATATTTCTTAAGAGTGGGGATAGTTTCATTTTTGCCTTTATAACTCTGGTGGCTGGCACATAGTAGGTGCTTAATAAATGCTTCTTGAACTGAATGATAGTAAGTTCTCCATCACTAGAGATATTCAAATAAAGACTGGCTGGTTATTTGATTAGGGATGTAGGAAAAAGAAGATGCACCTTGGGTAGAAGCCTTCTGAGGTCCCCTTTAACTCTAGGCTCTAGGTTCATAAATAATGAGCTATTTAATGCATGCATCAATACCATTTCACATATACATGTCTTCTATTGAGAATTATCTGCTTTGAACTTGTCTATTTACTATTGAAAGCTCAATGTGTCCAGCTTGCCTTGCACAGCAATTAACCCATCATGCTCAAATGGATTCTCACTCCACACTTACAGCCAACAGTGATATTTCAGTTCTGTTGACAATTTTCTTATGGATTTTGTATGGAGAGAATTCAGACCATTTCTGGAATTCAGTTTAAAAAAATATTAAGCGTGTCCAGAAGAGACAAAGCAAAGCTGAGAAGAGAATCGAATGTACCAGGATCAGCTGAAAAAGCCTAACCGTGAGAGTTATCTAATTATTCGGAGATCTTTCCTCTAGAAAAGACACTAACACTAGACAATTTTTACTTATTCTTGGAGAAAACCAGAAGCAATGGGAGGGAAAATGATAGAAAGGCAGATTTCAATTCAATAGTGGAGCACTTTTTAACAATTCGAGCTGCCCCGGTCTGGAACCCGCTGCTTCTACAGGAAGTGAGTTCCCCATCATTTGCAGTGGTCCAGATGACTTCTCATCAGAAAGGCTGTCGAGGGATTCATGTCTAGACGACCCCTCTGGGCTGCTTGACTGTCATGAAATGCCATCCCCGCAACATGCAAGTCCCCTACAGACTTATGTGGCAATGCTGGGATTTCATTTCAGGTGGCATGATGGCTCTGAACAGAAGCCTTGTTCGGAAATAGACCCTGTGCCAAGTTGAAGTTTCCACTGACTCCTCACGGTCTGCATGAGTGGGGAGATTAATGAGATTCAGGATTCAAAAAATAGTACTCCGAGAAGCTAAAAATGTCTGCGCCCAGGGCCTTAAATAGTCCCAGGGGGACAAAGGCATTTTTTTCTAATGTTCCCCATTCACCCGGAGCCCCTCATGTCAAATGCCAAGTTAAATCTGTCTCCCGGGAAACTTTCTTTGTTCGGTTCACCCTAAATGCATCAGATGCACTGTTTCCAAAACAGGAAATGCTGGTGATTTATGCATTTTTTAACTTGTTGTCACCCCATTGCCTTTCGTGTGTGTCTGTAACTTGAGGTGAACAGGGAAAGCAAAAGGGAAGGAGTAAGCCAGGGTTCTTGTTTCCTTTTGCTTATAAATAAAGCTTTGCCTTTATTCTAAAAGGAAAGATAAGCCATAAAATGAAACGAGAATGCACAAAAACAGAAGCCATACTAGACGTTGTGCGTTCTGTGGATCGACTTAAAGGCTTCTTAGTAACAGCATCAGATTGGGTTTCTAGCCTGGCTAGAAATTCTCTTAGCTGTGTCATTTGCCAGAGATTACAACTATTGTTATGGTAGTGACATGGCTTTAAACTTTACAGAATGATTTCACAATAACCTGTAAGGTAAGTATTGCAAGTATTTTTACCCCCATTTTCCAGATGAGGATCAGGGAGATAATGGCACTTGTCCAAGGCCACACCACTAGAAACTGTCAGAGAAGGCTTTGAAGCCATGTAAGTTCAGTGCTCTTTTATACCATTATTCCTTCTTGGGAAGCCCATCTTTTTTTTTCTTTTCAAATTAAATTTAATTTTTTTCAATGAACAAAAATAAAGTTTCTCACCCTCCATCCCAACCCCACTGGAAAAAAAAAAAGAAAACAACAATAAAATCCAAACTCTTGTAATGAGTAGGTATGGTTAAAAAAAATCCTGTATTAGAAATCTTAAAAAACAACATGCCTAATTCTGAAGTTTGAGTCTATCACTTCTCTTGTCAATAAGTGAGCAGCATTAGTCCTATAGAATCATGGTTGATCACTGGTCCTGTAGAATCATGGTTGATCATTGGTCCTATAGAATCGTGGTTGATCATTGGTCCTATGGAATCATGATTGATCATTGGTCCTATAGAATCATGGTTGATCATTGGTCCTATAGAATCATGAGTGATCATTGGTCCTATAGGATCATGATTGATCATTGGTCCTATAGAATCGTGGTTGATCACTGGTCCTATAGAATCATGAGTGATCATTGGTCCTATAGGATCATGGTTGATCATTGGTCCTATAGAATCGTGGCTGATCATTGGTCCTATAGAATCGTGGTTGATCATTGGTCCTATAGGATCATGATTGATCATTGGTCCTATAGAATCGTGGTTGATCATTGGTCCTATAGAATCGTGGTTGATCATTGCATTGATAAGAGTTCCTAAGTCTTTCAATTTGTTTGTTTTTAATGGAGTCTCTTATGGTATAAACTGTTCTCCTGATTCTGTTCACTTTACTTTGCATTTTCCATGTCTTCCTAGGTTTCTCAAAAACGTCCCCTTTTACCATTTCTAATGATAAGATAATATTATTTTCTTCTCTGTTATCCTTCACTTTCACTTTGGTATATTTCACTTCCAAGCTATGGTTCTCTCTTTTGTTTTTTTGAGCCTCTCCATCATAGATTGCAGGTTTTCTATTCTGCCCATTGTATTTGCTATGCAGGACATAAATCTGGCTCCCCTAATTCTCACTTCTCTTTTGAACCACTGAGGAACAGAGTATTGTGGTTCCCTGATCTCCTCAAATTCTACAGTCTCTTCCATCTCATTGCATTGTATAATATTTAACATAGATGCCTGAACTTTGTTCTTAGATCTAAAATCTACAAAACCTTCTGTGGTTACTGTTTTTCCTTCTGATTTATCTGCTTTTTCCTTCTTCCTGAAAACTGACAATTTCAATCTTTTCCCCTTTTATTTCCCCATCTCACTCACATTCTAATTTCTTCTCCTCTGACAATGGTTTTCTTTGGACCTGGATCTCAAAGCATATCCGTTTTCCTCACAGTAAGCCGTTTACCAGCCTAGATCTCTGCCTGAAGGGGATGGTCAGAACTGACCCTAGCTGGACACCATGCTCTTTCCCTCAAGCTTTACACCACACCTGCCTCCTGCCGTCCATCCCTAGTGCCCTGTCTTGGTTCCCTGTAGCCCTCTCTCTGTTCCTCAGTTCTTTGGACCAGCACTGGCTGTTCAGATCTGTGCAGCACTAGCACTATGGGGTATGGCAGAGAGACTGCAATCTCACTGGCTGGCTATCACGGCCAGTTTCTGAAGCCTGGAGCCAGGTTTTCCATGGCATTGGAATGAGGGAGAGGGGACCAATATGTGGGAGTGGGTTTTGTTGTTAGTATAATCATGTTTTAGGGTTTACTAACAGTCTCACTACTGATATTGTGGGATGGGGAATAAGGGCGCTGAGGGAAATCAGGGTCAGCGAGCATCAGTTTATGGATTTGAAGGGATTTTTTAAACTTTCTTTTGAATTTTGGATATCCTAGACCATGGAGACAGCTGACATTGCTTTATATTTGGCGCGTCGTTTCTGTTTGGAGAGATTTGCTAGCTTGTGAGGATCAGAAAAAATATTTAATCCTCTAGCTCGTTGCTCATGGTACTCATGGTGGGACAGTGCATGATTGCCTTCTATTATATCCACAGACCATCATTTTTTCAGCCATTCCCCAATTACTGCCATCCCTCCTAGTTCTTAGAGCTCCTGTAAAAATTCTCATACATAGGGGTCCTTTTCTGCTTTCTTTGGAAGTCCCATTTTCTCCAAATGCTTTACCAGTAGCTCTAAAAACTGGAGTTTTCACTTCTCTTTCTCTGGCTCCAACCCCAGGCATAAAAATCCACCCTGTTGTGATTATTCTGCTCTTAGCTCCAACCCCAGGGGAGCGTACTTCCTCTTAAGGCTGCTCACTCCATTCTTGGGCAGCCCCGGTGGTTAAAATTCTTTATATTAAGCTCAAGTTTGCCTTCCTCTTACTTGGGTTGGGAGAGAAAGAAAGAACACAGTGAATGAAGATGGCAGGGAGCACTGACTTTGCAGTGAGAGGAGATGAGTTCAAATCTCACCTCTGCCATTCACTACCCAGGTCCCCTTCCAGCTTTGTAGCTCACATCCCATGAGTGAAAGGTGGGTACCATGCATCCCTAAGGAGTGAGTTTTAACTTATCTGTTAATTAATTATTCTAAGATTTCAAGGAGAGCGCTTTATGAGCTACTAAGAAGCATGATTCTGCTCAGTATAAAGGAGCTTTGATCTGTCTCAAAGTGGAAAGAAATGGCCTCAATAAGTAGTGAGATCCCCATCACTGGAGGTCTCCAAGCAGAAGTCTGAAGTAAATGACCACTTGCTAAGGCTGTAATAGAAGGCATTCAAACTATATAGGAAAATGAGATCACTTCCCACATCCCTTCCAGTTCTGAGCTGTGATTTCATGCCCCGTTCCATACTCATTTCAGTTTTGCTACTCTTACTGGAATAATTATTATTGTCAATATTCGTATCGCATTTAAAGGTTTGCAAAGCACTTTACAAATGCTATTGTATTTTATCTTGGGAGGCAGGTCCTATTGTTATCATTCCCATTTTACAGATGGGCAAAGTGAGGCAGGCAGACATACTTGTTCAGGATCACACAAGAAGTGCTTAAGGCTAGATTTGACTACAGGTCTTCCTGACTCCAGGACCAGAGTTATCTCTACTGTGCCAACTGGTGAGAAGGATAATGGGGACTAAAGGTAAAGACTGAACTTCCTGCTTGTTAAGGCTTTGTTTGGGGAAGAGGGAAGCTACCTAAACAGAGGGCTCAGGATGAGGCTCATGATGATATCCTTTGTTCCTAGAGGCTGGACTGAAATAAGAGCCATGTGTCAACCCTGCTGGTACCCGGCGAGGTGCACCTGCACCTACACCTACATCTACATCCGACCCCTTGGTCAGACTTGGTCACTCCTTCATGTGCTCCTCAGAGGCTGCAAGGGGAGCCCCAAGATTTAGACCTTTTTACACTTCCTTCTAAAGGCAAGCAGGTGTGCTGCCCACATGTGCGTGCACACACACACACACACACACACACACACACACACACACACACACTATTCCTCTTCCTCTTGAGATTGTAATTTTTCTTTTCAATCATCTCCATCCATCCTTGGTTCTCTGTCTGTTGTCTGTTTCTCGTTCTCTTTCTTGTTCTTTATGGGTATTTCTCTCTGTGTGTTTCTATTCCCTCCTCTCTCTTTCTATCTCTCCCTCCATCCCTCCTTCTCTCTCTCTCTTATTCTCTCTGTTTCTCTCTTAGGTTCTCTCTCCATGTCCCTCGTTCTCTCTTGTTCTTTGTGTAGCTCTCTCTTTTTTGTTTTCTGTCTGTCTCTCTGTCTCTGTCTCTCTTCTCTCTTTGTCTCTCTCATTCTCTTTCTCTGTCTCTTTCTCATTCTCTTTCTTGTTCTCTGTTGCATGTTTCTCTCTCTGCCTCTCTTTCTCCCTCCCACTGTCCCTCCATCCCTCCCTCCTTCCATCTCTCTCATTCTCTCTTTTTTGTTCTCCCTTTGTCTCTTTCTTTCTCATTCTCTCTCTCTTATTCTCTCTCTCTTTCCCTCCCTCCCTTCCTCCATCTCTTTCTTTTTGTCTCTGTCTCTCTGTCTGCTTCTCTTCCTCTCTGTCTCTCTCCTGTTCTCCCTCTGGCTGCTTTTGTCCCTGCATTCATCACCCAGCCCTCTTTTCAATGGCTGTGCTTCTCCCAGGCTATTTTTACCACCCATTTAGGGAGTTTATTCTCCATCCAGCATCTTTCTCATTGTTTAAAGTGTCCCATGCTGCTGACTGGCTTGTGCTGGGGCAGAAGCATGGCCAGGCTTTGCTAGCTGACCTCTGGGATTCTTCCTGTTCTTTTGCAAGTCCCGTCTGAGCTGAGCCAAGGACAGCCTTTCTCCCTTCCTGGCTTCTTTCATGCCATCTGCAATCCCTTCCATGGACCCTTTTCTATCTCCCTCTTGCCTAAAGATTTTTACATTACCCAAGCTTCACCTTTTCTTTGAAATCACACATTTTTGTGGAGCCTCCAAATTTGTAAAGGATTCAAGTCTAGAAGTTAGGAAACCGGGTTCTGGTGACAGATCAACCTCTAACATCACATTGGAGGGAAAGAACATTACTTGGCAAGGAGAACATGACTCTTTCCCGGCCCTCAGTTATTCCATCTGTCAAATAGAAGATTTGGATTAGATAATCTTCAAGGGTTTTTTCAGACCTGACATGATATCATCCTCACCTTGTCCAAATTTCTTTCACATTTCAACTCTTCTCCTTTTCCGTGTTTTATTTTCTCAACCTAATAATTCTCTTTGGGAGCTGGAGAAAATCTTCGTGATAATTTTGTCCAACACCTTCATTTTATGGAGAAGGGAAGAGGCATGACCCATAGATGCAGTGAACAAGGGGAAATGAGAGCTCTGTCCCAGAGTACTGACCCTGGGGAGGGGATGCTTCCTCTGCAAGGCTGGCCATCGTCCCTCTGCCTCGCACAAAACCCTCCTGCCAAGCTGCGCTCTTGGGCTGTGTGATCATTCCTGGGCCACCATCCCTGGGTCTGGCTACCTTCCCAGGACCTGCTTCCTCCCAAACTCCCTTGGTATAGAACGTATTCTGGTGGATGGGCTGACACCCAACCCCATCTATAGCCAGACAGTGCCTCCACTTTGTGCCTCCACATCCTCCCCACCGACCTTCACGATGGAATTTACAGGTTATGTTGACCACCATTTACCCAGTAGTTGGGGACATGGAGAGTCAAACCCGGTCCACAGGTCTTGTTCATCCAGCTGTCTTTCTAAATTTGTGAGTTACTATCCCACTTCCTGATTAAGGGCAGCTAGGTAGGGCAGTGGATAGAGCCAGGGCATGGAATCAGGAAGGCTTGAGTGCAAACCCAAGTCACCTAAATCTCAATTTGCTTCAGTTTCCTTATCTGTAAAATGGGGATAATAACAGCACCTCTTTCTCAGGGCTCTTGCAAGGATCAAATGAGATAATGATTTCCTTAGCACAGCTCCTGGCACTTAAGTGTTAAATAAGTGCTAGCTATTTTATACAGATAACATGAGTTAACTACACTTTTTAAAGAAAATATGGGTTCTCAGATTATGCCCCTCTGAAAGATGCTTAACTAAGAAGAACCTGCAAACCTTAGCTGTACTATAGAAATAGATGCCTGTTTTATGTATTTTATCTCATTTGACCCGGGATAATAGGTAACATGACAGACTTGGAGGTTGACTAATCTGAGTTCAGAACCCGTCTCAGGGCACTTACTGACTAGGTGACCCAGTCTCAGTTTCCCCATATGTAAAATGGGGACAACAGTACCTACTGCATAGGGTTGGTGTGAGGATCAGATGAGATCATATAAATCTTATCTCCAAGTTACATAGTGTCATTATCCCCATTTTACAAAGAAATCCCCTGCTATGCCTTCAACATTGCCCTGAGGACCTCTAACTGAAGAATAAATAAAAACCAGCCATACTGCCGTTTGGGGAGGGAGTAATCTATGTCTTTTTATCCTGAATGGGGTAAAATACAAAGAAACTGGGGGGAGGGCACCAACCTGTATACAAAGAAACCTAAAGACTACATAATGGCTTAGAAAATCATATATTAACATTATGTGGTTTTTTTTTTTGGTTAAATATTCTCCAATTATATTTTGATCTGGTTCAAGCCTCAGTTGAGAATGTTGTGGGCCTGTACAGACTGTGTTTAGGGGACTTTAATGACTTTCGATTCTTTTATTAGATCCTATTGTTTTCATCTATTTTTTTTTTTTGCTGAGGCTGTTGGGGTTAAGTGACTTGCCCAGGGTCACACAGCTAGGGAGTGTTACGTGTCTGAGGCCAGATTTGAACTCGGGTCCTCCTGATTTCAGGACTGGTGCTCTCTCACTACAGCAATAGCTGCTCCATCTATTTTATATAGAATCTTGAGAAATCACTAAGGTCTACACCTTGGCTACAAACATAACCAGTAAGGGCATTCTTTGTTCTGTAGGCCTGCTCAGCACCTGGACGCTGCAAGGAGAAAGAACTATCCGGGTGACCGGTCCATGCCCTGATGGCAGAGGCCACTTTGTGTGTGATGTTAAAGGGCCTCTCATGACCAGCAGGTCAGCAGCCTGTAAGCCCAGATGTCAGAGAGCCTGCCTCTGGCTTCAGATTAAACAGGACAGTGGTGGAGAGTCCCTCGGACTCTTGGGAAGTCTAAAGTACCGGGTTTTTTCTTCTAGACCTCTAACAAAGAAGACTTCAAACTAAAACACTTTTCTTATGGACTTGCCTTGAGAACTCACTGTATCTTAGAAAGTGCAGGGCCTTTGTCTGGAACAGGTCAGGGGCTTTCAGGACCCCATGTGGCAGCCCCTGAGATTCACCGCCCCAGGGCTATTACTTCTTCCAGGATGCCTTGATGACAGACTGTGCAGGCCATGGGTCCCCATCCACATGGACAGCACGAGCCCCATCCATGAATGTAACAACCTAAATTTAGCTCGAGATAATAGAAAATCCTTCTCCGCTGAATAATCCAAGTGGACGGTACATTCTTTCCACCAAGGAAACAGCATCGGCCCTTTGGGGCCGGGAGAAGCTGATGGGGAGAGCCTTGGCAGTAAGGGCAAGGGGAGGAGGGGAAGGATTCTAAATGGCTTTGAGCAGCTACTCCATCCATCTCTCAAGCTGCTGCCCTTTGAGATTCCCTTGAACTGGAGTAAACCAGAAATCCCAAACAAGGGTTTCCACTGATTGGAATTATCGATGCTTACTGCCCTGAAAATGCCCCTTGACTTTTAACCCTGCCTCCCAGAGATCTGACCAAGTCGTCCCCTTACTCAAAACTCTTCTGATTTCTCATTGCCTCTCGGATAAAATACAGAATGTTTATGTTCTGAATAAATATACAAAATTCTCGTCGCCGGCATTTAAAGCCCTTTACTATCTAACCTCCATCTTCTTTTCCAGATTTGTTTCATGGAACTCCTCTTCATACATCCTTCTCTCCAGTCAGACTGGCCTGCTGCATTCCCTGAGAAAACTATTCATCTCCAGCCTCCCAGCCTTTGTAGGGTTGCCCCCCACATCCAGAAGGCACCCCTTCTTCACCCCCATTTCATAGGATCCCTAGCTTCTTCAGCTCAAGAATAAAGACTCCCCTCAGTAGCTCCTCTTCCTCTTGAATTTACTGTATGTTATTTTGACTAGAATCCATGCTTCAATTTTACATGCTCCAATATAAAGCATAAGTTCCCTGAGGGCAGGAATGGATGCATTTTCCCCCTTAGTATCCCCAGCACCTCCTACAACGCCAGGTATACAGTTAAGTGCTTAATAAATGTTTATTGAATTTCATCGAGTTTCAAAAGGAGCCATTATTAAGATGCTTTATGAGTGTTATTGTAAAGAACTTCAGCAGAAAGCTCACATGTTCAAGACAGAAGATAAGAGAGAGCTGGGAGGGCGAGGGAGGCTCAGGACTTCTTGTGCAACCCTCCCCTCCAGACAAGCTTCCAAGAACTCTCCCATTGCGGTGATCTGTGCAG